>NC_137459.1:139291633-139891633 GCF_964235325.1 Thermobia domestica | reverse complement strand
GAAATGAACAAAATGGAGATACGAAGAAATTATGAATCTAGGATAGTTGTCCAGTGTTTATCCTGTTAATTATGCAACTCAGTATGTACGGTATAAATATCCATCATAATCGTAGAAGTAGGCATTCCCAAGCATAACAAAGATTGTAAATAAAATTAAAGTAAATAAAAACTACAACACAACTACAGAAAGAACTGAAAAAAATACAAATAGAACAAGAAAATTTCCATTCTTGTGGTTGCATACTCTTTTACTCTATAGATCATAATAAAAAATATTCATGTACTCTGTCTTGTCTGGCATTTGTTCCATAGAACGATTGTGAACTGAGTGAATAGGCAGCCGCAATGTTGCCTTTCCAGAACCTATTATTATTATTATTATTATTATTATTATTATTATTATTATTATTATTATTATTATTATTATTATTATTATTATTATTATTATTATTACCTCGTGCGCACACATCCACACACACAAACTGCAAATAACATCGTTTTTTCGATCTTGTTTTTAGTCTCCCCCGAGGGGAAAATATAGAAAAATAATAGTTTGCAAGACTCCTTCCATCAATCATTGAGAGCAATCAGGTTTCTCTTAAGCATTTTCCTTTTGTGGGGATTGTCTTTCTTGGCTCCTGCAAGATCATAGTACGTAATTTGGAAGGGGGGATGTTTGTTGAAAGAGGGAAAGGAATGCATAAAGAAGAATATTTTATATAATAGTATGATTTGATTTAATCAACACAACAAGCTCCAGCCCAAATAGCCTATGTTTTTGTTTTACAAGATGCAAGATGCATTGCAAAACGTTATCTATGAATGTTATATCGGACATACTATATGTAGGCCTATCTAGAAAAAAACCTCCCCTGAAAAAATATTCCTATGCTGAAGAAAATTATAATTTAGTTCCGTTTCCTCCGTTCGATTCCAGGAATGTACTTGATTCGTCTATCTAAATGCAACTATGCAAGCCCGCAGGGGATCAATGACAGAAGTAGGTCAAGTTGACAGGGGGTGGATTAAACTGGGTGGTGGGGTGGTTTAACATTTATATGAAACTATTCTGGAGTGCCATACTTTCTGCGTGAGTGTAGCTATATGTTACTTATTTCCGCTTGAAGTAGCTTTTTGATTTAGTAGATTGTTTCCGCAGTGCACTGAAGTCTTGCTTCAGTGACAATTTATTTCATCGTTCGTCGAGTGACAACGACTAAAGTGCTTCAGTACGATGTTTTGAATTTCATTGAATTAGTGGAAATGAGACCTTGTCTATGGGACAAGACTACAGACTCATATAAAGACAAGGTCGAAAAGCAGAAAGCCTGGAAAGGAGTATATACAAATCTTGCACAAGACTTTGACACTATGGACAAAAAGAAACGAGAAGCGACAAGTAAGTATAGGATAATACAAAACAATAATGATTCAAACGCTTTCTGTTTACTTACAGTTGATACATAAAATGTAGATTATATGTAAATGAAAATAAAATGTACAATCGAAGACAGAAATGGGCCACTTCGATGTTTTCTTCGGGGTACGGACAATTTAACAGCGGTCAATTTGCCACCAAAATTCGACAAAGCGGACAATTTGCCACCAGTTTTCGCAGATTCTTGATAATTTGACACTATTGGATTGTGGGTTTAAGTATAGGGTTACTACCTATTGTGACTTGTCAAAATTATAAATTTAGCCATGTTTTTCTGCGAATGCTTTTGATTAGGCCTATATACGGACCAATTTACAATTTACCTTTGTATACTAAAGAAAATATATTTGGGAATTTAGACGTTAATGCTCCTACGTCACTTGATTGACGTAATACAATTAACCTTGTTCTTTGCATTGAGCTATTTCTCAGATATTGAACGACCCTTCTATTTATTCATGTCAGTCTGTAATATTACACGGCTCTTGCAAAAAAAAAAAAAAAAAAAATCTGAATAGCGCTGAATATGATTACTAATTCGTTATACTAAGAAATCGAACGTTTGTTTAGACATGCGGAAGTAATTAATTAAAAAATTTAGAATCATATGTCCGCAGCTTTTCATATAATGTATAAAACGAACCTTCCACATGACGCACTGTCAACAATGGATGGATCCAAATCCTTCTAGTGCTGCTTTGTTTCCTCTTTCTTCGCCGTAAGTACAGCAAGGCAAGGAGATATCGTTTATTTATTGCTGGACTCATGTTCTCTTCTTCCCGTTCAAACTCAAACTACCT
This sequence comes from Thermobia domestica, assembly GCF_964235325.1. Lineage (NCBI taxonomy): Eukaryota > Metazoa > Arthropoda > Insecta > Zygentoma > Lepismatidae > Thermobia > Thermobia domestica. The sequence continues at coordinate 139,889,393 of NC_137459.1, read as the reverse complement.
TTCGGCACCGGCATTACCGGGATGTGAGTGCAAAGCAGCGCCGGCACCGGTTTTACCGGCTGCGTATACAAAGCAGCCCCGGTTCCGGTTCCGGCATTGTCAGTGCCGGATCCGGCATTGCCGGGGACGTGTGCAAATGCTCTTAGCACCTTCATCAACTGAGGAAACACTACAAGTTGGAACGGTGGGTCCCGCATGATTTGACTCCGAGTCAGAAGGCAATGCGAGCAGATACCTGTGCTTCTTTGCTGTCTCGTCTCAGGAAGGAGCAATTTCTGGACAAGGTGTTGATATATGATGAGAAGTGGGTCCTGTGCGAAGCTTCACGGCGCAATCATCATTGGTTAGCATGCCACGAACTGGTTCCAAACAGCCATTGTAACATAAGAAGGTCATCCTGTGTGTTTGGCGGACTGCTCGCGTCATCGTGCAGCGGGAACTGTTACCAGCTGGTCAGAGCATCAACACAACTGGGTACTGTCACCAGTTGAGCCGCGTTGAAGAAAAGCTCAAAACTCTGGAGCCAGCACTTCTGAGTCGCAAAGGGGTCATCCTGTAAAAGTGGATTTTTAAAGACATCCTACAACCCAACTCTTTGTATTTCTGTATCATGTCCTGTACGATTTCTGTGTAACTCTCAGCTTTGTTATTGCCCAGAAAGTTGCGCACAACACACTTAAATGCTGTCCAGGCAGCTAGCTCAGCACTGTTTAACTTGCTGTCAAAGCTATCATCAAGCATTAATTTCCTAATTTGGGGACCAATAAACACTCCCGCTGAAATCTTAGCATCACTCAGGTTAGGGAACTTATCTCGCAAATACTTGAAACCTTCACCAGATGTGTTCATGGCTTTGACAAAGTTTTTCATAAGTCCTAACTTGATATGAAGTGGCGGTAGTAATATCTTATTAGGATCTACCAAAGGAGCTTATTTGACGTTGCATTCTCCAGGTACGTAATTCACTCTAGGTTCCCATTCCTTCACTTCATAATGTTTGTCATCAGCTCGGCTATCCCATAAACATAAAAAACATTGGTACTTCGTGTAACCGCACTGCAGTCCTAATAAAATACCAACTACCTTGAGATCACAACATAATTGCCAACAATGGTCCTTGTAATTTATAAGATTTAGCAAAGTTGACATGGTGTCATAGGATTCCTTAATCTTCACTGAGTGCGCAAGTGGTATAGAAGGTTTTTTATTTCCATTATGTAAAAGGACAGCTTTAAGGCTGACCTTTGACGCGTCGATAAATAACCTCCATTCTTCTGGAACGTAAGGAATTCCTAGCTCCGCCATCAACCCATTTATATCCGTACATACGCACACATTATCTTGCATTGAGAAATAGCTTGAAAATTGAACATGCCTTTTCCTGTACACTGATATGTTCGTTTCTGCATCCAATAAGTTCCACTGCTGGAGCCTTGATCCCAGAAGTTCCGCCTCTTGTTTTGTCAGGTGCAAATCACGGACTAGGTCATTAAGTTCACATTGCCGGATGAAATGTGGCTCGCTAACACAGTCAGGGATGAACGTTGGATCCTTGGATGTACATGTTGATGTCGATGGTTCATCAAGGTCATGATCATCATCAGAGTCTTTTGGCCATATCTCTTCCCAGTTGGTAGGGGGCTCGGGAAGTGGAAGTTCTTTTGCATTCTGTTACATTTGATAACAAATATTGATAACCATTTCATGAACAAAACGAAAAAACTTGGAGAATTGTATATATATGTATTAAGATACTGTACGTTTAAAAAAAATATACGTTGGAAGTACATTCTATTTTTATACACGTTTCTAATTTACAGAGAGCAATACAAGCGTGTTGTTGACTATTGTAAATATTCATTTTTATGTCTGTGTTTGTAGTAATAAAGCAAATCGTTTTTACCCCAACTCAGGAGATCTGAAAGCATTACTATCAGGTGCAATAAACAGTGCACACAGTATACATACAAATATATTTATTTCTCTAGAAAGAACAAAGCGAGTTTTACGAAACTTTTAGGGTTTATTAAATATAAATCAAGGTATACTTAGGTATAATTTCTATGTTACTATATGTAAGGGGACAGAAGCTAGGGGAATAAAATATCTGAAAAAGGGAAATTTTTGAGGGAATTTCCCGAAAATCCCTCTGTTACGGGAAAACTGTACGTGATGGAGAGAAACCGAGTGCATATTCGAATTCAGCGCAAAAAGTTCCTTTAAGATCAGGTGATTTTTCTCATGTAACAAACAAAAAGTTTAAATTTGTTAACTAGTGTAATCTGAAGCAGCGCTACGGCAATCTTGGTACAGAATAAAATTTACGTACAAGCTCATGCGAGTATACAGTATTCCAAAATGGATTTTAAATGCACATAGCTAAACATACTCGAAACAAAATAATTGCTTATTTGAAGGCAATATTATACAGCGATCACAATTTGTTGCAACTTTTATTTTTACAACATTAAGTCGTTAAGGTTAGTATAGCAACACAACAACAGCTGTTCGGTCGCTTACGTTAGTTTTTTTTTAAATATTTATTTTATATTTTTCAAATTAATGACTACTGTTTCTCAACCAAGAATGACGATAGAAACCAGAAACCTTGTGAGATACCATTTAATGAAGAACTCATTACCTAGCGATTTTTGTCAGTATTATTGTTGTGCAAGATTATATCGTATAACCAAATAAAACAAATATGATCTACTTTTCCTATTTTTCCTAAATTCCATGTTCGTCATCACATGTATTCACGATAGAAACATATCTAGCTATAGAGCCATGTGGCAAGCAATCGTATGCAACAAAACGTCCGTAACAAGCAACAGAGATTGCTGAAAACACCATAAACATATCTTATAAATTCCCGATTCTGAAGGAATGCGAAGTAAGAGATTGTCAGATGCTAGATGAAACCAGAATAACCCTCCGTTTAGTTTAGAAGGCGTTAAAGGTCTGTGTTTGTTTTCGGCATTCATCAGCCGTCCAGGGAAACCAACTACAGATTAACAATAGTCTCTTTCCGTTAATTCTAACATAACCTTTATGTGTTTTATTTTTGTAATATATTTGATCCTTCATTTTGGATATCGATATGTTTAATTTATTTTAGTTGAGGTATCAAAGGTACCAAATGAATTCCAGGTACGCTTTGCTTTCTATTCTCAAAAGTCCGTACTTCCCCGGCAGTCAATCGGGTTCTTTCAACATTTGTTTACGGAAATATTAGTTAAGAATTAATATTTTATTACTTTCTAATTGAGAAAATATTTGAGCTGAAAGTGTCAGGTACATTCGTTAGCACCGATCAAATTCACCATTTGGAAAGAAATGTTTAGTATTCTACTGAGAAATACTTTCTCCCTCTATTAAAATTGATCTACTCGGTGTAGCAGCAATTGCAACCTGTGACAATTGTGATTAATAGGGAAATAGTATATCTTAATCCGAAGAGTCTAGTGATAATTGCGTTCAAATTTTGTAATTTTCAATTAAAAAGAAAAATGTTGTTAAAAATTATGTTGTTCTTTGCCAATCTAATGATTTTTATTTTGTTCAATTATATTATATATATTTCTGTATTGCAAATAAGAAATATGGAATATTAAGTAGCACAGTGCACGTATTGTACGCACATTTCTTTCTGCTAAGTGACGCACTGTTCCAATGATGATACACATAATAATTTTAATTATAATAAGTGAATTAAATAAAATAAACTTTCCACAACAAGAAGCTAGTTCTTGAATAGATGATTCGGATTGCATCCTAACACATTAAGACATAATTCGTCGATGTTTTCACAGAGTAGGGAATATCGCAACTTCTTTAATCATTCACAGGCCACTGTATTTGGGATGGGGACACGCGGTCGACAATGTGTCTTTTTAGGCCATCCACAAGGTTTAATAATGTTTTTCTTTGATTTTCCTAATTTACACCACATGAATGCTGAGATGATACATGGCATCAAAGTCCCAGGTCGCTTCCTTCCTTTCCCGCTTGTCCGGATAGTATAATTGCCGAGGAACGTCATCCCTTATACGTGACGGACTTAAGGACACACATGTCATATGGGGAGCCAACTTCATGCTATAACGCCACATTATTTTTTTAAAGAAATAAATAATATCAATAATTAGGTCATAATTTGTTCGTCATGTTTCATAATTTGTTCACGTTAATTTAATCAGATAGAAACCAAAACATGGTGGAAGGGGGATACTTCGCACTTGTATATTCAATGTTAGAGAATCAATTCAAACCAATAAAAATAATTATGCCACAATTTATTCAGTATATTCCAAAATTTTGTTCACGCCTATTGAAGGGGGGAAATCAAAATAATAAAGTTAAAGAAAAGGCAACTTCACTCATGTGTACTCAATGACAAAGAATCAATCAAAACCAGTACCAACAATTAGCTCACAAATTGCTACAATAACAAGACTGTAGGGTTTACATATCATCCTATACCTCAAGTATATGAGGTATGTATTCTATCCTAGCTCAAGTATGTGAGGCGTATATCCTATCTTAACCCAAGCATGCGAGATGATAACCTTGGCAGTTTTTTTTTTTTTTTTTTTTTTTTTTTTTTTTTTTTTTAGATTTAACCAAGAACAACTTTTTGAGGCTTAACCTCTGGAAACTACATCTGTTTGATATCAGATTCAACAACAGCAATCTTCCTGGTTTTATAAATCCTCTCATAAATATGTGAGGTTTTTATTTCTTCCATTTTTTGGAAGTTTAACTAAAACGCCTTACTGACACAGTGACTCAGTGGTAGAGCACATACCTCTGTGCGTGGGATCCCTGGTTCGATCCCCGGGTACGTAAATTAGTTGCGGGCAACATGGTTTTCTCGGGGTACTCCCACTTTCTCCACATATTCTTCCATCAAAATTCACTTGCTTTAATCATTGCCTCCGTTAGCCTAAAGTGCATAAACTTGGGTCGTTAAACTGAAAGATTTTATTTTATTAGAAAAAAACGTGATAACCTCAAAACAATTTTAACAAAAAAGAAAAAAAACATTTAACATAAAATATATTTTACCTTTTAACCTAAAGAAAAATAACCATAAGATCTAAAAAGGCCTAGTCAATATTGGTAGCTACAGTTAAAGGCACCATTACCCATGAAATGTTAACAGGTTGACTCTTATTGAGAAATCGCCCTAGCTATCTATTGGATAGAAAAAAAAATATCTTTTGTTCAAGTGTTGTCGTGTAATGTACATATATTACAATCTTGTAAGACCTACTAACATACAATCCTAATAAAATTTATTACTATAAACTAAAGCGTAGTTGTCTCGTTACACGAATCTTGTAGCTGCATTAAAAAAGATCTTGCAGGCCTACTATATTTCTCCATGTAAACATAATCTTGAAATTGAGATACAACACTTTTTTCCATCATGCAAGGAGTTAAACCATGTGCAACTTTCTGGATCGTCTTGCTTGCTACCTGCTATCACCCTCCCGCTGACATAAAAAGAAAACCAGTTTCGCCGCTGCTGAAAAAACGAAATATTTTGAACAGGAAGGGGGAGCGCACCAAAATACACGTTTTTAATGAGGAGGTTCATTATTATTTGTCCACTAGAGTGCAATGCTGCATGGGTGGAGATATCTTTCTTGCTTTCAGAAAGTTGTAATGTGCAAAGAGTAGTTAGAAACAACAGGTTGTAAGATTTATTTACTTATTGTGACAGCTACAAGATTCATCTAAATGGAAACATACCTTATGGGAAGAAAGCTTATTACAACTTCACAAAAATGTTTAAAGTATTTAGTACGTTAGACAAAAGTTTATTCCCTTAAACCGCGTTGCTACTTTACATGAATCTTGTAGTTATCATAAAAAAAAATCTTGCAACTCGATTTTTTTTATTTTGTCTCTGTCCAAAAGAATTCGTTGTTTCCGAAGCGGCGAAACTGGTTCTATCTTTATGTCAGTGGGAGGGCAATAGCATTTAGCAAGCAAGACGACACAGAAAGTTGCACATGGTTTGACTCAATGCAAGATGGAGAAAAATGTTGTATATCCCTTAAAAGAGTATCTTTACATGGAGAAATATTGTAGGGTTTCAAGATTTTTTATGCCTGCAAGATTTTACAACTTTCATGTAAACTGGCAACGCGGTTTTAGATTTAGCCAAAAATTCTATTTATTTATTTATTTATTTTTACCGATGTAACGTCCCAACAAAAGCCACAACTGTTATCACCATGCATTTCAGATCATAATTTTCAGCTTAAAGTGGGTCAATTGTGACACAAAACTAAAATGTAAAATTACAAAAATATTGTTATACTATTACATTTGTTCTCTATAATATTATAATATATACACTTAAAACAAATAGAAAAAATGAACTCTTCTGAAGCCCATTGCACTTGGTTTATTTACTCAATACATTGCATTTTGCCAACTTCCACTAACGGAAATTTTTCACGTCTGAAGTGAGAGTAATTTTAACAAGATTGTATTTCGATTCAAATCTGATGTCCATACTTGTTAAACGGGAACTTGTTAAATATGATTTTATTGTCTGATCTTTATACTAAATGAATACCGAGAAGTTTTTAATATTGCGTAGATAAGCGCTCGAATTCATCCACCATATGGCGCGGTTTCTCCTCTATGTTCAACAATTGATGATGATTAATGTTCCTCAGAGCTTCAATTAATGAATACTGCAGGAAAGGGACAGATAATTTTTCTTCAAGACACGACAAGATGAAATTTATTTCGAAGGCTACTGAAGAAACTCGGGTAAAATTAGTTTTGCGCTAGATCAGTTCTGAAAAGAAAAGCCTGCTGTGATAATCCCTAACTTTGAGTCTTACAACAAGAGAAAAGTACACACATATACGAGCTTTATTTTAAATGCTATTGAATTATACATTTTATTTAATACGGAGTGTGTTTTATCGTTTTTCTAAAGTTAATTATACCAATGAAAACAAAGTTCCTTCCCTAGTTATTTTTGGTCAAAATAGCGTCAAATCAAACAAACATCTGGCTAAAATAAACAATACAATTTCTTTATTCTAATATATATATATATATATATATATATATATATATATAGATAGATAGATAGATATAGATATAACAGAGTATACTGAATATTTTGATTTTCAAACGAATTATTCTAACATAAGCGTTTGACCCACTACCGTTCGTCAAAAAAAAAAGTTTATATGTTTATGACCAATTCTTTTGACAATTTCAATTGTTCACTTCTAATTCAATATTTTTTTAGGGGTCCGTTATTCCTTTATTACATTTTTAGGGGAACATACAGTGTTGAAATTTTAAGAAGTAAATCGTCATATCCTGCAAGTTATACATTTGAACATCATATATTTGTATACGGGATTAGTATATATCTCTGGCGTTTGTTTCATGGCCAAGTAGGTGAATCTTTATTGTTTGAAGTGTCTTTCCCAATCAACACCATGTATTACTAATATTATAAATTATTGTGTGTGTAATGTATTACCTTATTACATACTGCATGTAAGAAGAAAGAAAGCACGGATCGCATATGAATTAGAAACTCCAACCGGAAGTAGGCTCAAATCTTGCAAACGGTGTGAGATATTGAAGAAACAAATGCTCGAAAAAATATCCCCTTTATGTTACCCTTGCCGATTTTTTTATCAAGACGTCCTTCACTTGCGTCTGTAAAGGGACATGTACAGATGTGAGGAATGAGGAATGACAAGGAGGTTCATACTCATATGTGAATGACGCTCTGTGTAGACAGCGCAGGTTCAGCTAGTATAACGTTGAGTTGTCTGAAACCAACTAACTTTTTTTTTTCCCTCATCCTGTGGGATTTTTTTTTCATATGGAAACAGTGACTACTTGACACGAACTGCTGTGCTTGGAAAATTTGTGTCATATTAATGTCGCATATTTTTGGTACGATTGTGCAGAAATCTTCCTATTTCATCCTTTCTGTTTGTTTCAATTTTAGTATTTCGAATTACTCTTCACTCTTCATAGAACATTTCATTTATCCCGAGTTTAGCGATTAATTTTCCTCATTCAGAGGGAAACTAGGGATAGCAGGAACAACGTTCAAAGAATTCTCAACAGCTCGAGCAGCAACATCACATTTTGAATAAAGAGAACACTTGCTAACACTCTTGTCTTTAGTGCGAGCGGTCCCGCTTTCGATTCCCGATGGGGACACTCAGTCGAAACAAATTGTTAAAGCTTTTCAGGCCAGCCACCCTAAATGAAGTTTTCCTGGGTTTTCCTCATTCGCGCCAGGCAAATGTGGGGATGTTACTTAATATACAGATTTAATTTATCTTTTTTCCTTTCCCAATCCTTTCTTCCTTCCTGACGGGAGATCATGTTTTTCGGATTCCACGTTAATCAGTAGGTCCGATCTCACATAGCCTTGCTGCTGAAAGAGACGTTAAACTCAAAATCAACTCAACCTTTCTTCCTTCCCTTTCCATGGATAGTGTGGTCACCAAGGAATGTCATTCCTCATACGTGACGGGTTAACATGGCCGCAGATACCAAAAGCCCCAGAAATCTAATTCCTAATCCTAATCCTGAAAAGAACACCTGCAACTCTGAAATGCCATTGAGTTAGCAGACGTGAGTGTGAGTAGCTAATCAGCGTGCTATTCGCTTGATCGTCCACTGCAAACAAAATTTCTTTTTTTGAGGAACTGAGATATGAAGATTGATTCACCATGCGGTTTCACAAGATTTAATTTAAAACAATGTATTTGCTTTGCTTTTTCTGTACCGTTGAAGGAGGAAAATTAAAGAATGACATAGGAAAATTTCACCATACCGTACCTTTTGTTTCTTGTGATATAAGGTACGGTGTGAAATACGCGAAACATAAATGATTTCATACTTAAAGTCACAAGTAGGTGCAAAGCTTAAAGGGTTTAAGAGATTCAGCCACTAGAAAGTCATATGGTGGTATATGTTATACTCGTAATACGTAGTCCAAAACATAAGGGAGAAGTTTCATATCTATTATTTCCTCTAAAATAGACTATATTCGTGTTTCCAGCATATTTAAGTAATGAAACAACCATACATTTGTTTATTTTGCAAATTTGAAGTGATTTTGTTATTTCACAGAAAAGTTAGCAATTACTACGATCAATATACAGTTCAGAAAAGACTGCATGCCTCGCATGCTCACATTGAGCACAGCTGACAATCACAATCAAATCGCACTTGAAACATTTGTTGTTTACAATTCAGTCAAAGCAGTAATCGTAAGGAACGATCCAACTTTCAGGTTCCTCATTCAAGTATCAAGCCATACGGAATGCTAATGGAATCATGTTGCGAAAACGAGGAGCTCTGAACTGGTAAATTGTGAACGACTGAAGTTGTATGTACCTGTCACGATGCCCAATATTCACTTTACTTTCGGTTATTGACGTATCAGTGATGAAACGAACAAAGGCTTTGTATGGACGGAAGAAGTGAACATCCAGAGGCTGAATCGTGCCTCTACATCACCAACTATCAGCCGTTAGATCAATGCAAAGCCTTCTGGCACACATTGTGACGAAAGACTGTCATTTTTGTTTGCAGATCATGAATAAAGTAACAGGAACAGGGTGCGAAATCCTGGGAGGATGAGGGAGAATTCCCCCTCACTTACTGTTTTTTTCTAAAAATAATCCCCCCACCACAAAGTTACTAGGGAGAAGAGAATATGTAGGTATTTGTCAGAAGTCATACAAATTTCTTGAAAATGAAACGTTATTTTCCCTACAAAATACTTTCAAAGGCACACGTACCCATTAATACAAGTTCAACACACATCAATATATTTGGAAATATTTCAATAGGAAAAGTATAATGAGAGTCATAGAAGTGCAGTTAGCGTTAAGCAAAAATAAAAATGCAGTGAATAATTAAACTGTGCTTTGATCTGGCAACTCTGAAAACAAAATAGAGATGGGATCTGAAGTAATTATTCTTTTTTGGCCTTCTACTACTAAGATGATCGTACTTGAGTCAGGCACGTAGCCAAAGGGGGGTCCGGACCCCCCCCTTCGAGACCAAAAATGAAAAAAATAAGGAAGGATGAAACAAAATGAAACGAGAAAAAGAATAATCAATGTTAAAAATAAACTACAGGTAGCTTTTGGTTACTCTTTCTTATGAGGAAAATGAAATGAAATGAAATCTTTGAGTTTTACGTCCCACGGTTATGCCGGTTAGGCTAAAAGAGACGGTGATGATGAGTGATGAATGAAATGGTGAAATGAAGAAAGTGTGAGGAAACGGGAGAACCCCGAGAAAACCCACGCACACGTTGTTTGTCCACCACAAAGTTCACTTGGCGGGGGTTGGGATCGAACCCGGGACCCCAAGCACCAGAGGTGTTCTTATGAGGAAATTTGTCTTACTTACAATACATGGTAGCGAGGTGAGCGAGATATCCTGGAAGAGTCAGGAATTTGAAATTTCTAGAAAAGTTATGGAATTCTCAGAATTCTTGTTACTAGTCAAGGAGATTTCAAGCTTCCGAAAGCATAGTGCCATTGTGTAACCGCGTGGACACTTTTTATAATAATTTTTCGTTATCGTATCCTTGCAGTATCAAACATGTTATTTCAAAAACAATTTTCTACTGCTCCTTTAACCTGTCATTTGGAAGAGAGAGTAGTTGACGGAATAGTAAAAGCAAAAAAAAAAAAAAAAAAAGTTATGAAGAAAGAAAGTTCTGTTAACATTTGATTCAACAGAGAAAAGAACGGGAACTCAGATATTGTTCAAAATATTTTACAAGCTATGTACTTTTAATAATAGTGAATATGTACTTTTTATTATAGTTGAGGTTATAATGAACGGAAAATTGTTATATTTGAATAAGCAGGGAAAGGACTTAAATATTGTATAATCTTTTTCAATTTGTTTTATTCTTTTTCTCGAGATTTCTTCATAGTTTATTAAAATACTTACCAACATATCTTTATTTTATTATCCTAACAAACTAATACATATTGATAGTAAAGTAGTTTAGATTGATCGAGCTCCTGGGCCTTTAGAATTTCATGTCAGCCTCCCCCCCCGCTACGAAATCCTGGCTAAACGAACAACTATATGTTCCAGTAAAATAGTTTAGAATGATCGAGCCCCTGGTGTGATGACCACAGTATTTCATGTCACGGACTCCCCTTCGCGAAATCCTGGCTACGTGAGTAGTAATCGCGTCACTTTGCCGAAGTTTGGACTTTGACCCCGACCTTTGTGACGTCATAGGTCAAAGGTCAATGACCTTGGCCCGGGGTCAATGACCAAGGGGTACTTAGGACCACCCCCTCTAAATTTTGGCAGGGGTACCTTGGCCCACCCCCTAAATTTTGGCAGGGGTACGTAGGACCACCCCCCTTAAATTTTGGAAATTGCCAAATCTAAAAATTTGGTATGGTAGCCTAGGACCATAGTATGTACCTCTATCAGTATTGGGTGTCTATGTCGTTCCCTTTCATGGGTAAAAAATTGCCAAAAATTCAAATTTCGGAGGTTTTTGACCTAATTTATCCCCTTGGATGAGGTGTTATTACCCTATATAGTTATATGGGCGTATACAGGGGTCCATTACCTTTCATAAGACATGGGTATATTAATGCACCCCTTGAAAAATTTGGGAGGGGTACCTTGGCCCACCCCTTAAATTTTGGAAATTGACCAATTTAAACATTGGGTATTATAGTACAGGACCCTAATATGTATTATGATAAATTTGGGTGGTCCACCTCGTTCCCTTCTAGGGGTACAAAAATTGCCAAAATATAAACGTAAGCAATACGTTGTACCACGTGTTTGGTTTTCGACCTACTTTATCTCCTTGGATGAGGTCCTATTACCTTATATGGTTATATGGTTATGTATAGGGGTCCATTCCCTATCATAAGACATAGGTGCACCCCTTTAAATTTTTGGGAGGGGTACCTTGACCCACCCCTTTAATTTTGGAAATTGCCCAATTTCAACATTTGGTATTATAGTATAGGACACTAATATAGATCACTATAAATTTGGGTGGTCCACCTCGTTCCCTTTTAGGGGTACAAATTTGCCAAAATTTTAGTACAACCACGTGTTTGGTATTTGGTACATTTTATCCCCCTTTGATGAGGTCCTATTACCTTATATGGTTATATGGTCATGTATAGGGGTTCATTATCTATCATAAGACATAGGTACATTGGTGCACACCGGGAGGGGTACCTTGGCCCACCCCCTTAAATTTTGGAAAATGCTCAATTTAAACATTTGGTATTATAGTACAGGACCTCAATATGTTTCGGTGTTCCTATTGTCAAAATTTTAAGTACAACCACGTGTTCGTTTATTGACTCAATTTATCCTATTTGATAAGGTATGGACGGGTATCCCCTTTCAATTTGGTAGGACCCTTCGGGTGTAGTACAGTCACGTGATCGATGATTTGGTTTTAATGCGCGACGAGGTCCCTGGTCAATGTTCTCTAGGAATTAGGTGGAAACTTTGAACAAGATTCTTGACATTTAAAACTTTTTTTTCAACTTTTCAAACTAAAAAAATCAAAACAAAAAATTGAAACGAAAACTTTTAAACAAAAATCTTGAAACTAAAAAATTTTTCAAAACAAAAATTTGAAACGAAAAATTTTGAAACGAAAAAATTTGAAACAAAAATTTTGAAACGAAAAATTTTCAACAAAAAAAATTGAAACGAAACATTTTGAAACAAAAAAATTTTGAAACAATAAATTTACAAACAAAAATTTCAAAACAAAAAATTTGAAAAAAAAATTGAAAACAAAAGATTTTCAAACAAAATTTTTGAAACAAAAATTTTCAAAACAAATTTGAAACGAAAAATTTTTCAAATAGAATTTAAATCAAACAGTGATCAGCTTTCACGGTTAACCGTTAAACTTTATCCGGTTTTTAACTATTCGATTAACAAATAAACGGTTTTCAACTATTCGATTAACAAATAAACGGTTTTCAACTACTCGATAAACAGATGAAATGTTTTAACCTTTTCACACCAGTGAGTGCAGGAATTTACAAACTAAAACAAAAAAAATTGTACTCGCTTTAAATACGCATCATTTTTGAAACAAGGTGTTAGTGTTCATCATGAATACACAGTGGAAACATCCATTTACCTGTATTCTCGCAGGGCCTAGTGGGTGTGGAAAAACGTACTTTGTGAAGCGATTACTGTCACATCTCGCAACCATGATCAATGCAAAATTTCGTAAGATATATTGGTATTATGCAGAATGGCAAGACGTGTATGCAACAATGCCAGTTCCAGTAGAATTTTACGAAGGACTTCCACGAATGAAAGATTTTCAGCCTCAAGATGGACCACATTTGATTATTATTGATGACCATATGCGAGAAGTGAATAGTGATATTGTTGATATGTTCACAAAAGGATCACATCATCGAAATATTAGTGTGATTTTTATAACACAAAATGTATTTCATCAAAGTAAAGCAAATAGAAATATGAGTTTAAATTGTTCGTATTTGGTGTTGTTTAAAAATCCACGTGACAAGTCACAAATCAAGCATATGAGTTATCAAATCATGCCTGAGCATCCACTGTTTCTACAAGAAAGTTATGCAGACGCAACAAGAAATCCACATGGTTATTTACTGATGGATCTTAAACAAGATACACCCGATGAAATGCGATTTCGTACAAATATTTTTCCCGACGATTTGCATCATTATGTTTACGTACCAACAAAACATGTTTAAATTATTGTGCATGTGAAAAAAATGACTTAGTCTGTCACGATGTCTCCTACAGTGAAACACGCTGATCTGCTACGTGCTCTGCACAAAGCTAAACCAAGATTGCGTAAAGCTATTATTGCCAATGCAGACGCTTCATTAATTCATAATATTTGTGAATGTTGTTATAATGTCTTAAAAGGCAATGTTCCACTGACAAGTGCGCAGAAGTCAAGATTAAAGCGTTACAAGAACACGCTCCGCTATCTGGTGGACAATATAAAATCATTGGATAAAAAGAAGAAACATTTAGCCGTACAACAAGGAGGATTCTTACCTGCATTACTTGCACCTATTGTAGGAAGTGTGTTATCAAGTATTTTGTTTAAACAATAAACATCATGGAACATAGCAAGAAGATGGCTTTAGTGCCACCAGAAATGCTTCAACGAATGCATGCATCATCATCCCGTGCGAGTGAAAATCGAGAATCTAATCTCGATCGTGAAATGCAATCCATATTGAATACATCGTATCCAAGTGATGAAGAAAAATGGAATCAGTACAATAGAATATTACAGAAATATCTTTATGTGATACGTAAACAAGAAGAACCAATACCACTTACAATTACATCAATGAAACCTGATGGTGACGTCCCGAATGTTGACGATAACACGAAACAAGAAATTTTAGCCGCAATACCACAAATGTATCGTAAGAAAGCCGAACTACTATTCCGTCGTTTAAAACAAGATGACGCAATTACGTGGGATCATAAAGGAACAGTGTACATCAACGATGATAAACTACAAGGATCCAATATTGTAGATTTAATGTGCGATGTGACTCGACCGAGGAAACATTCTAATCCTCAAGGCTGGGAATTGTTTTGCAACTACCTTGCATCGTCAAACACACCTCAAGAATTGATTGGTAATCCACGGAGATTAAACTATATTGTCAAGCATAATAGTACAACAGCATCTGAAGGATCTGCACCACCAAAACCGGCACCTGAATTATTTTCTTCCGGAGAAGAAGAAGAAGAAGATGATGATGATGATGTTTTAGAAGTCCGACCAAAAAGAAAACGTATCATTCCACAATGGTCAACGTACAAACCATGAACAAAAAGTTGAAATCCATTTATTACAATCCAGCACATCCTGCATCATTTTCTACTGCAAAGAAATTATGGCAAGCCACAGGAAAATCTATACCTCTAGCCAAAATAAAACTTTGGTTAAACAAACAACCTACCTACACGTTACATCGTCCTGTACGTCGTCGTTTCCGTAGAGATTTTTATCTTGTCAACAATATTGATGATCAATGGGAATGTGATTTAAATGATTTACAATCCCTTCAAAACTATAATGACAATTACCGCTATATTCTTACAGTGATTGATGTGTTTAGTCGGTACGGATGGGCTGTACCACTAAAATCTAAAAGTGCCGAGGATATAGTGAATGCATTTGAATTGATTTTCCAGGACAGGAAACCAATTGTGCTACGTAGTGATCAAGGAACTGAATTTACCAACAAGACAGTACAAAAGTTTTTCAGGAAACACAACGTGCAACATGTTACAACAAAGGATCCAGATATTAAAGCCAGCATCGCAGAAAGATTTAATCAGACATTGAAACATCGTATGTGGAAATACTTTACCAAATATCAAACATACAATTACATCAAAGTATTGCCTTTACTTGTAAAAGCATACAATGAAAGTCGGCATTCCAGTATTAAAATGGCACCTGCAAACGTTTCTCAGGACAATTTACTGGAGGTGTGGCATAACTTATACGACAAAAAGCTACAACGTTCAAAACAAGATACGGATTTATCTGTTGGTGATACTGTTCGTATAAGTAAAACAAAACGTATCTTTGACAAGGGTTACCTCGAGAACTGGACTTGGGAAATATTCAGAGTAAAAGCTATTGTACCAAGAAACCCACCAGTGTATCGACTAGAGGATTTAAACCATCAACTCATCGATGGTGTTTTCTACAGAGAAGAATTACAACCAGTACCGCTCCCTTCGACGTTCCTCATCGATAAAATATTACATACAAGAACAAAAGGTCGCAGAAAGGAGTATCTCGTCCAGTGGAAAGGATATCTTTCCTCATTCAATTCGTGGATCCCTGCAACTTCATTGAAGAAGAAGAAGAATGGAACCTGATCAAGATTTTTACGTTACACTTCCCAGTAATAGTTCCATGGATTATTTTCCAGAAAATACATTGACTTCATATATTACGAAATTACAACGACGTGTAGAGTTTCGCCAGAAATGGGATGTGGCAATTGTAGAGATTCATTATCCACATTCTTTGCTGAACATTAACAGTGAAAACAATAAAATATATTACAAATCATCAAGTAGTAATGATCAAGAACCGTGGAAGGTTGTAACGATCCCTGTACGCTATTATAACAATATACGGGATCTTATTCATGCAATTAATATACATCATAAAGAAACCAATTTATTTATATCTCATGACGCAACTAATAATATATGCCTCATAAGACATCCCAAAAAGGAAATCCATACTTCTGTACAATTGTCACCAAGTGTTAGTTTAATGCTTGGATTTGAACCGAAAAGTGATTTAAAAGATATGGAAAAGGGACAATATACACCGGATGTACGATTAGGCTTACCATCACAAATGTACGTCTATTGTGACATTATTGAATCTGTCATTGTTGGAGATACAATGGTACCCTTGCTACGAATTGTCAACATGGATCCTGTGAATCATACTTTTGGAAGTCATGCAGTACAAATCTTTAATCCTGCACATTATGTTCCGGTGGAAAAAATGAATTTTGAGCAAATACAAATCGATATAAGGGATAGCACAGGTCATCGGATGCCATTCACCTTTGGAACGGTGTGTACAAAACTACATTTCCGTCGTCGTCGTCATGACTGATCCGTATTTGCAATACTACCAAAAACAAGCGTTGTCTGGTATCGGCAACGTCTATGTGGGAAGTCCCTATCAAGCAGGACATGTCATTGGAAGTTTCCTTGGTGGCTTATTTCGTTCAGTGTTACCACTTGTGAAGCAAGGCGCTAAAACTGTGGGAAAAGAATTATTAAAATCAGGTGCCAATATGATTAATGATGTTGTGATCTCGAATCAACCGCTGGAAGAATCGTTTCATCAACGTATGCAAGAGGCAAAATCAAAATTACAAGAAAAAGCTAAAAATAAGTTGAAAACTATGCTGGGAAGTGGATATCATAAACGAAAATGGGATGACTGCTCTCAGTTTGAGGTTGACCTTCCAACGATCAACAACACCATCAATCCTACGAAGAGACGTAAATTATCACATAAGAAGAAGAAGAAATCATTGGCATCGTCACCAGATATTTTTGATTAATTCAACGATGGCTTTCTTACATCATCAATCTTGTGAATGTGTAAAAAGTGAATTGGACATTTTTTCAACGTTGCCCACGCAAACCAGTGTTCTGGACAATCGTATTATAGGCTACAAACCAATTAGTTCGATAGCTGAAAATTCACCAATAGAATTTGTAGTGAGTGGTAGCAGTGATGAATATATTGATTTGCCACAAACCTTATTGTACATCCAAGCACAAATTGTGAAACCAGATGGTTCCTCCTTCACCAATACGGATAAAGCAATTGCACCTGTCAATGATTTTCTAAATGCTATGTTTAGTGAAGTACAAATCTACTTGAACAATAAACTGATTTCATTTCCGTCACATAATCATCCATATCGTTCGTACATGGAAAAACTGCTCAATTATAGTGATGGAGCTAAAAATACACATTTACAAACAGCAATGTGGTTTCAAGATACGGCTGGTCATATGAACGCAACCACAAGTGAGAACAAAGGATTTCAACAAAGCTATGAACTGACAAAACAAAGTATGAAATTCGATAGGATTGGACATCTTCATTGTGACATTTTTAATCAAGATAAATTTTTAATTCATGGAGTGGAATTACGTGTGAAACTTATTCCTGCAAAACCAAACTTTTGTCTCATGGCCGGTGAAAGTGGTGTCAATGCAAAAATCAATATTCTAGATGCATCGTTGCAGGTGAAAAAAGTCAACATTAGCCCTAGTGTCAAATTGGCACACAATAAAATTTTACAATCTACACCGGCAAAGTATCCTCTAACTAGGGTTCAAATGAAATCATTTACCATCCCGAAGGATATACAATCCAAAACTATTGATAACCTGTTTATGGGAACATTGCCAAATCGTATTATTGTAGGATTTACATCGAATGAAGCATCCAGTGGAACTATTACCACCAATCCATTTGAATTTCAACATCTAAACATTAATTTCTTTACATTGTACGTGGATGGAAAAGCTGTACCTTCAAAACCATTGCAACCCAACTTTGAAGAAAATCTCTACATTTCATCGTACCACACATTGTTCTCAGGTTCTGACATACATTTTACCAATACTGGAAATACAATTTCAAGAGCCGACTACAAGAATGGATATACACTGTTTGTATTTGACCTAACTCCCGATTCTTCTGCTGGAGATTGTCACTATTGGAATTTACAACGACATGGAGCCATCCGATTGGAAGTTCATTTCCAAGAGAAATTAGCAGCACCTGCAAACTGTATTGTGTATGGAGAGTTTTCCTCACTCCTAGAGATCGACCACCAGCGCAATATTATCCTGGACTTTTAAATTACAAGGTACGTATACGTTATGTATCATTTCCATTCACGATGTTGAATACATTACAATTAGCTAATGCTTTAAACGGTAGTCCATTATTCAGAAATCATTTTATCGGGGTATTTGCAAGCGATGAGTTGCCCTCACGGATTTCTCTTCCTCTGGCAATGATTGTAAATACAGATCCATCCACAAAACTAGGAAGTCATTGGATTGCAATTTATATTGATCATCGCGGTGTTGGAGAATATTTTGACAGCTATGGCCTTCCTCCTTATGTACCACAACATGTTGCATTCTTAAAACTTCATTGTATGTACTATAAATATAATAATAGCCAAATGCAAAGTCTTGGTTCATCCGTATGTGGCTATTATGCTTATTTTTATTTGTGCTGTAAAGCCCAAGGAAAATCTCTGCGTGAAATTCAATACTTGTTCACAACAGTACCCACGGTTAATGATCGTAGACTGCTGCAATATACCTTCCAGGTAATTTTATCATATTTATCATTGTAAGTGTATTTGTTTTTATCATC
This sequence comes from Thermobia domestica, assembly GCF_964235325.1. Lineage (NCBI taxonomy): Eukaryota > Metazoa > Arthropoda > Insecta > Zygentoma > Lepismatidae > Thermobia > Thermobia domestica. The sequence continues at coordinate 139,870,363 of NC_137459.1, read as the reverse complement.
ATCTATTTCTATACTAATCATCTTTTTCCTCGTTCTTTTTTACAGAATTCACAATACGAAACTTTGCAAACGGGTGCTATGTTGCAAAACATGGAAACAAATCATTACAATCAAGAAGAGGAGGCAGTCTAATGAAGAAACCCAGCTCAATATACAAACATTGTCAATAAGAAAGAAAAAGAAGAAACCAGAAATATGAATAAAATACAATTTATACTTATTTATGTGTTTTTATTGTCCATTCCATATACAACGTTATCAGATTCTCCTAAAGAACTGTGCGATATAAGACGAGAACCCTGGGCAAAGTTTCCACCTAATTCCTAGAGAACATTGACCAGGGACCTCGTCGCGCATTAAAACCAAATCATCGATCATGTGACTGTACTACACCCGAAGGATCCTACCAAATTGAAAGGGGATACCCGTCCATACCTTATCAAATAGGATACATTGAGTCAATAACCGAACACGTGGTTGTACTTAAAATTTTGACAATAGGAACACCGAAACATGTTGAGGTCCTGTACTATAATACCAAATGTTTAAATTGAGCATTTTCCAAAATTTAAGGGGGTGAGCCAAGGTACCCCTCCCGGTGTGCACCAATGTACCTATGTCTTATGATAGATAATGAACCCCTATACATGACCATATAACCATATAAGGTAATAGGACCTCATCAAAGGGGGATAAAATGTACCAAATACCAAACACGTGGTTGTACTAAAATTTTGGCAATTTTGTACCCCTAAAAGGGAACAAGGTGGACCACCCAAATTTATAGTGATCTATATTAGTGTCCTATACTATAATACCAAATGTTGAAATTTGGCAATTTCCAAAATTAAAGGGGTGGGTCAAGGTACCCCTCCCAAAAATTTAAAGGGGTGCACCTATGTCTTATGATAGGGAATGGACCCCTATACATAACCATATAACCATATAAGGTAATAGGACCTCATCCAAGGAGATAAAGTAGGTCGAAAACCAAACACGTGGTACAACGTATTGCTTACGTTTATATTTTGGCAATTTTTGTATCCCTAGAAGGGAACGAGGTGGACCACCCAAATTTATCATAATACATATTAGGGTCCTGTACTATAATACCCAATGTTTAAATTGGTCAATTTCCAAAATTTAAGGGGTGGGCCAAGGTACCCCTCCCAAATTTTTCAAGGGGTGCATTAATATACCCATGTCTTATGAAAGGTAATGGACCCCTGTATACGCCCATATAACTATATAGGGTAATAACACCTCATCCAAGGGGATAAATTAGGTCAAAAACCTCCGAAATTTGAATTTTTGGCAATTTTTTACCCTAAACCTAAATTTTTAGATTTGGCAATTTCCAAAATTTAAGGGGGGTGGTCCGATGTACCCCTGCCAAAATTTAGGGGGTGGGCCAAGGTACCCCTGCCAAAATTTAGAGGGGGTGGTCCTAAGTACCCCTAGGTCATTGACCCCGGGCCAAGGTCATTGACCTTTGACCTATGACGTCACAAAGGTCGGGGTCAAAGTCCAAACTTCGGCAAAGTGACGCGATTACTACTACGTGCCTGCTTGAGTGCGGTGTTATTGACTTCTTGAATACCACAAAAATGAAACGTAGGAAGAGTGCTACGAATAATGTAATGTACTTCAACGTTAATTCTGGGTCAGACAATAAAGTTCGCAAACTAAATAGTGTCAATACGCATGTTACTAATAATGGGTCGCTATTCACGAACAAAAGCAGTGACGAATGCAGTAGTAGTGAAACGGTTGAAGCTGAAAAGAAATGTTTTAGTGCAAATGTGATGGAAGCTTCTAAACTACATGTCAGAGAGTTCGTGTAATGGAAGTGATAAAACAATATCAAGTAAAATGAAGCAAAATGTAACATTGTTCACATCGAGAAGGCAGACGCAAAAGCAATAGAAATGAAGATCATTGATGCTTTCGCAAAGGATGGCATTGATTCTGATATTCAAGGTCGGTGCAAATTCTCCATGAGCTGCAGTATAAAGCCATTCCTCACCCAACGTATTACCTCGACGTTTCTTTCACTGACTATCACCTACAGAGATGGCTGGGTAAATGAAAACTTGACCCCATGACGCTCTGATCCATTCCATCTTTGACCACCTTTTCTGGTATCTCGATCTCTTCTTGGGATGGAATATTTTTTGTGATGATTAGGCAATGCAACGTACGGTTGAGAACTTGTCCGCATCTCAGACTTTAGACTTCTTTTGTCACGGAATAAAATCATAGACTGAGCGCTAGCAGAAGTGATAGTTGCAGACAACAACTCGTTTCATTAATGATATATTGTAGTTTTCAATTGCTTTGGTCTTCGGAAATGGTGCCCCTTGAGCGAATATTTCATTTACACAAATCTAATGCACAATTGTATATCAAGAACTTTTACAGAGGTAAACTGTTATGGTCTTCAATACAATGCGAGAGATCGGGTTTTCTCTTTGGTGAGAGTGGGCTTAATTCGGGTTTTACATTAAGGTTTAAGTGCATTTCTCAAATAATATCGGTGCTGACCAGTGGCCTTAAATACTTGTACAGTCAGCGACAAAAGTTATTTCCGTTAAATAAAATAAATTTCGTAAATAACTTCAGAATAAAATGACAATTTTAGTACAGTCTTCAATATTTTTTTAATGTAATTTTCTGTACGTTTCGGCCTTAAAAGTCGGTGAAACTCTGTACGTTCCACTGTTGTTCCCAAAATAAATTTTACCAAGGGAAAGACATTTTGTTGCTGACTGTACAAGTAACAAAATATTTAAATGCAGGGAATGTTTTTTTTTGTAGTTGTTACATTATATCAGCTAGCTTATTCGTGTCAGTTACAATCATCAATAAATTATTAAAATAGTTGCTTTATATTTTTGGTATAGTGATGAACATTTGTGTTTACAATTTCTATTAGAAATTTATATTAAAGTTATTATCCACGCTTCATTATATTTGTTCCTATATGAGAATATCTACAGGAAAAGATATGTACTAATGTTAATTGAGTAACAATAAACGTTACAGAAAGAAAGTATGTTGCTGTAATATCCTTTTAGATAGATACATGATATTTGTTGTCAATAAGCTACAAATACCTGTTCGGTTGCAAACTGGAGAAGATAGAAATTCAGTTGAATGTAGAAATATTTGTCTCGATATTATATTATAGTAATGCAATTTGAGATTGAAGTACTGAAATCAAGTTTTTTTCTGTATATTTTTTACCTTTTTTTTCAAAAAGAAAGACTTGTTACAAGAAAGAAGCAAATGAAGCTAAACATACAAAATTGCTCAAACAAAACGCAACTAACCAAAACTAAATATTTATCGATGGAGAAACGGTATATACATATACACATATATATGTGAGTATATATGCGTGTGTGCGTATGTATGTTTGTAGTCATATTTGTCGTCGTTCCAAAACTGCACAAACTCTCATTTCAGACGAAAATCCTCTAACGTTTTGTCGGATATGTTTTAGTTTTGTAAAAATGTGTTGTAAATGATAGAAAAGCAAGAGACACGTACAGCACGAAAGAGTGAATGCGATAAACGAGTAGACGAGCGAACGAATGCACAAAGAGAAAATTAAAAGAGTTGTGAAATATTGATGATAATCCATTGATGATGCATGTTGTGTTTTCTCCATAGCTTTTGCTAAACATTCGCGCTACGCTAATGCATATGAATGAGTCGAGGACCAGAAATGTTCGTCAAAGTAAACAAAGTAGGAAGCATATTACTCAGAATAACAAAACACTGTAGCCTCCAGATACGGCGGTTGGTACAACGTTGTGGTCTTCAAAATCTATGTGTAACAATTCCCCTAGGGAAACTTGAGCTTCTCAATACAGCAAATAAAGGAGCTATATACTCACCCGGTGCTACTACAAGGTCTTTATTTATTTTTTTTACATAAAATCATTTTGTGTATACAGGGTGATAGTAAATTCATATCACGTATACCTACGTATAATTTTATGTTATCTGGTATTTTTTCCTCTTTAAAGAAGCAAATCATATGAAATAACACATTCATTGTCATTTTAGAATTGCTTTATTGGGTTACGTTTCTGGTGGTTTCTTAGAGTTAAATCTTGTAAGTTTAATTTCACGCATTTTAGTACTCTACCTAGTGCGCTGAAATTTTGCACAGATAGGTAAACCGAATACCAATATACATACATACATATATATTTATATATACAGGGCCGGATCCATAATTTTCTGAAGAAGGTGCACCAAATAACAGCCGGTACATTTGAATTAAATTTTATTTTATTTATTTATTTTTTTTTAATGATTTTAGGCATCTGTGGTGTGAATGAAGAGTTGCCCTGGAAATGCTAAGTATCTGTTCTCGATGCATCCTTTTCCTTCAACCTTCAGAAAATTGACTGAAATATTGATTATGCAAAACTCACTGCTAGCTTCTCACTTTAGTTAGTGTATATTTACAACGAAGGAGGTGGTGGTGCGAGTACACCTTTGCACCTCCCCTAAATCTGGATCCATTAATATCGCATAATTTTTGTTCTACTTTATCATTTTGATTTAAAAGTAATTAACTTCTCTCTCTCTCTCTCTCTCTCTCTCTCTCTCTCTCTCTCTTTTTCTCTCTCTCTCTCTCTCTCTCTATAAATAATAAAATAATATTTATGGGTTCGTATCTCTTGAACCACCCGACCGATCTCGATCAAATTTTCAACATGAATGAGGTTTGAGCCTGGAATTTCTTTTATTGTTTCAATTTGACGGTGAACGTTAGAGGAGGGGGAGTGAGAGATATTTAAAGTGATCGAAAGTCAGCTATATTAATATCGAATTCATAGTTTTCGCGGTTGCTGAGAAGAACAGTGACACTTCCGATGCCATTTAAATCCAAATTCAGCCCTTTATGTTCAAAATGAAACCCATTTTCCCCGTGAGAAGAACGAGTATTATGCAAGTTATAAATATATTTAGATTGCTTATCGGCACAGGCAACGTTAGGTAATTAAAATATTAATAGATGGCAGATTTGTTCACTGCTGATCTGAGATTTTTAAGTGGCATTTTTAACTGAAGAATTAGGCCTTTCGCAAGTGTTATTTCACACATAATTCTACTATTACTAAATATTCTGAGAGTGGATATACATTAAACCATTTAGAAAGGAATAAAAAAAAAAAGTGCTGTTGCTAATCTTGTTAAATGCGCTTAGAAAGGAAAACACGTTAACTTACAAACTTGAAATTATATGGTATTTTCTAGTTAAGGAAGCTAGTAGGGAATAATTGATTGGATGATATTGAACAAAGACTAAAACGTTAATAATAACTGTAAAATGAAATAAAGAAGTCAATGCTTTTGTAAAAATGCTCTATAATAGGGTAAATTATATTGGTGGGGTACAATGACGAACTTGGACTAACAAGGTACATTCGCGTAATGTCTCCTTGGGATTCATGTAAAATTGATTCAAATGCAAAGTTCTCTGCAGTCCAATGTGTATTGTACTAATTTTAGCGACCCATACCCGTAATTTGTATATTTATGTGCCTTCATATATCCGAAATTCAACAAAAATTATTTTAGTTTATTTAGATGCAACTGTTCATGAATGTGGGTATATGCAAATCTCATTGGATCAAGTACTACTTCTCTGTCCCGGGCGCCATCTGGGATCCGCCATATTGGATTCAACTTTCGTTTTTTCTTTTTCAGATGAGAATAAGCTGCAAGTGATACTTCAAGTTCATGCACAATTTTCTCGGAAATGCACTTGTGTAGTGAATTTTATCGTAGCTGGTACCGTTTGAAAGGTATTGCACATTAAATTCCACCAGACACTTCGCGAATAGACATTGGAGACCAATATGAGTTACGCTTACGTTTTTGATGTTGACAAATCAAAACAAATTCTAACTGGAAAAATACTGTAGGCTTAAACAAACCCTTTACAACATGGATGTCATAATCTTATTACATTTCTACCGGCCTACCCATTTACTTTCAGAAATTATAATTTATAATTAATTCATTTTCCTCGCACAGAATGTATGATAGTTTTCTAAGTTGAAAAAAAAAAGTTTGATTAAGAAATCGTGGTTTGCTCCACTGCTGGGAGGCTCACCGAGCAGTGTCTCAGGCGGCAGTAGAACTACCGCCAAGCTACTCAGAAAATCCCACGAGAGAACGTGTTGGTAATAACCTGCGAAGGAGACCGGCCTTGGCGCTTATCGACTTTCGTTCCTACATAAAGTGTTTCTCTCGAGACTTCGATTTCGATTCGATATGTCAAAGAAATAAAGAGCAAGAGAACTTAGGGCCCCGTTCCGTACCAACTTTGCTTATATTTGCGGACTCTAAAGCAACGCAAAACTGGAACAAGCAATTCTAAAGGTGTTACGCCTATTATCGCAAATTAATGCCCCTTTATTCCGTTACGTTGAGGCAAACCTATACGAAATCAGATTCGTTGGGCTCATGAGAATTGAGTAGACAGTGTCCGCCTTATGCAGAGTCGTTTTGACGTATGATTAGCACCATGCTAAAAGCCTTACTACCTGTAGGAAACATATGTTAGTCGAACTCTTTAGTATGGCACTAATCACGCGTCATTACGACTCTGCATAAGGCCCTGTATGTTTCAGATATTGTGAGTGACATTTTTTTTTTTTACATTTGCAAAAGTAATGAGAGAAAATGTTAGTAAGTAGAAAATATGAACATAATATAATTCCTATTAAAGAATCTTCTATGTCAATAGTCTTTTGAAAATTAATGTGTTATTAAGGGACGGAGGGGGGCAAGAGAATTCTGCATGCATTGGCACAAAAAAAAAAAAAATTGGGTCCTTGACATATAAAGAGCACTGTATGAAAAAATATTTAAGTATGAGTCTGCTTTTAAAGAGGAATTAAGTGACACAAAATGACTTGATTGAATGCTTGTCATGTGTTTTGAACAATATAATTAAAGACGAAATTTTACAAGCAGAGTTTGCGTCAGTACAAGTAGACTAAACAACATATGTTTCTTGTAAATCGCAGATAATGTGATAATCCATCTTCCCCACCCGATCACGCCCAATTAAAACAATTAAATTGCATTACGGTGAATTAAGATCAGCTATGAGTCACATACGTGAATTTCATTATGAAAATTGAGACCCGGATTGAATAAGTGCTGTCGATGGACTACAATTGCGTTAAATTTATGTGAATTTGTCTTCTTGTGTTTCTGTAGTAAAATATTTATGTATAATCTGTTTATTATTATTATTATTATTATTATTATTATTATTATTATTATTATTATTATTATTAATAGTAGTAGTAGTAGTAGTAGTAGTAGTAGTAGAACATTGGGCCTTCCCCCTTGAAACTATCACCATTCGCCACTGCTTATATGCATTTATGGATGAAAATAAATGAAATTTCCACTCGTTGATTTTTTTTTTCTTTAACCAAAAGTCTCAGATTAATTTGAGCGCCCTCAGCATTTCTTTTTATATAGAACAGACTATAAGATTTTAAGCCCCGATAATCGGATACGTTGTAGACAGTACGTATTGTACTACTGAATTAAGACTGGGCTCAAAACTGCACTCAAAAATATAAATAAACATAGGGAAATAGGGTAAAATGTTGAGAACTCAGGAATGTTGTGGCTTTTATTTATTTTATTTATTTCTTTTTTGTTTACTAGTAATGTGTTAAGTATATATCTATATTAGTATAGTGTAGGTTATGTGTATATAAATACACCAGATTGATTTCTGCAAAACCATTTGCGTGTTCTCTTAATTCCAACTGTTTGCGCTATCGCAATCTCATATTAAACGCCCTTAACATGGGATCCAGTAATAACTAGAATCTGGAGTTGTTATCGATTGTTTGCTTATAATTACCTTATTTTATACTATTTTTTTATATTACAAAAAAAAAGTATTACCCATCGACTTATTTTCGTGACCATTTTTTCAAAGACGCAATAAGAAAACAGTGAAGCTGTAGAGAAAAGAGTCAATTACAATATATTCTCATTTGTTTCGTTTGATTCTATAGCAAATATGATATGTGGAACTAGTTAATAAACAAATTAATTAATTCTATTTATTAAAATTAATTATAGCTATAATCTCGTAACAAGGTCCTCCTTTCTGAAGCTACTGAGGAAATATGATTTACATATAAAGGTTTCCAATGTCCATAACTTAACATCTCCTTTCGTATCATATCGCTTTCACACATGAATGGCTAGTCAAACGAAATGAAGACTAAATTTGGCTCGTTTTCAAAGGGACACAATTGGAGCCTCGCAACTGAATTTTCTCCGAAATTGGCATCTTTACAAAAACTGTCACATGTATTTTGTAATGGCAGAGCTTTCTTCTAGTATGTAAGGGATCGTAATATTCTTAAGATAGAGTTCAAGGATTCCTCTTTCTCTTACCAATAAGTACTTGTAGAACGCCACTTTTCGTGTAATCACTGCTGGCTGGAGAATATAATTGATAATATTAGGTTGCCTAAAAAAGTATTGAGGCTTTGGAGATCAAAATTGAGATTAGATTTATTGTGGTTCGCAAACAATATTTTACAACTACATATGTACCATTTTTTGATAACTTTCTGTCGGTTTTTCTGCCGTAACTGTAGAACTTCTGTGATTTTTGGTCAAATATTGTGACACATGGTTTCCGGAGGGCTCTTTTGAAATTAACATCATTCAGGGAGCTCTACAGAGACCGAAACATATAATAAACTGACGGTGCCATACCCGGGCTATGTGATATATGCGATAAGACTTCCCACTCACATTCTCTCAATTTCTGGCGAGCTGTTGAAATGTATGCTCTCAGGCGTTGTCAGTGTGGTATACGACACTCATTTTGTTTACAAGTTCCGGACGCTTCTTTTGACCTGTTCGATGCACTCGCGATAATATTCGAGAGTACAGCCTATCCTTCTGCCCAGCGGCAGCAAACTGTGATGCAACATGCTCTTCCAATCCCTCCAAACATACATTGTAACCTATGTGGACATCAGTGTGTGTGCTATAGAACAAACTGCGGAGCTTCCCGCTTTGAGCACGATGTGTTTCACACATTGTCGTAGTTTATCCACTTTTGATCCTCTACTTCAGAGTACTTTAGAAATGGGTCGACTTCGTTACGTTTAGATAAAGATTCGCAGATATAAATTCGATCGAGTAAATGTTTTTGAGTCAAATCATGTGGCACGAAAACGTCGAGCTTCTGTTTCTAGCCAGTTGACTGCAAGTTATTTAAAACTGTTTGGTGATGGATATTTAGGTCTTTGGCGATGTCATTCTGTCGGATTTCGCCAGACTATTAATCACTTTTGCTGTGGTTTGTTGCTAACTGCCAGAAGCATATTGGTCATCCAAATGTTTAGAACGGTAGCGAATGAACCATGTTTTGGCTGTTGCTTTTGATAACATATCTTCCCATAAAGAACATGTGTTTCCCCGCAGTTCTGTGCAGTATTTATGCTTTGATCGAAATAAAATTTTAAAATGTAGCGCACCTTCGCGGAAAGTTTACTGATCTTCACGGCACCTTACATCTAATTATATTAATTCCATCATTTTTTTGCACATCTACTGATTTCTACTATCTGCTGTCAAATGACGTTAGACTTAGCTCGCTGCAATTCATATGTCAAGACGATATCAACCACAAATACAGCACGGACAGTTGATGATACCTTTATAAAATTATACTTAATTTTAAGATAATTTTATTCTACCAACGTTTTTTTGCATTTCTAAACTGCTGATTCAATGTTTTTGTTTTAATACATTACTGTGGGTTATGTTTGGAAAAATTTTGTTTCTTTAGCAGAGCAGTTAATTGCCCTTTACATATGTTTCTTTCTCTGGAAGTAAGTAAGGGAATTCCACTGATATAAACTTACTTTTCGTTTCTATCTCTACAATTGATTCGAACTTTTTAGGCTGAGGAAGATACATTTCGCATTGTTCCAAAGTACGACAATTTTGTAGAATCATACAATTTAACACAATAATCCATGCATTACTTTCTTCACTTATTAAACTAACTACAGAACTTTGAGTTTACAAGATCAACTAAAGGAAATAGTAACTACATTCAGTTAACTCCAATTACAACTGAAGAGACCTACGAGTAACACCGTATCTAGGTCACATTTTGGAATGTGCTGAGTTACCAGTGTAATCATGGTTTTTCGGAGAATGATTGGCATATAGTGTAAGGCTCGTTTCTCAATTGCCCAAGAGAAGGCATTAGTTTCATTGGAAACTGATCTCTCAGCGGAACAGTGCTGTATGTGTACAAATCTTTTTTTTCTTGAATTTACTCTAAGGTACCATACAACCTTATTTATGGAATGCTTCAATTTACACAGAGTAATATCTCATTGCAATATGGTTTACTAGAACACAATAGTCACTCGCGTAAGTGCAATAAATATCATTTTATTTTAACATTGATTAATTAATTTCTTAATATTTCTTTACTATATTTAATTTGAATATTACTAACCAGGATAATATTCGTTCTTCGTACGGGAAGAATAAAGTTTACGGAGAATATACGAAACATATTTAGATACATTATCTGATTTTTCAAGATATTTGTTGATGCAAGTTAGATTTCACTGATGTTACGTAAACTTCACAGAATCACTTTTAAATAACGTTTCTTTTCGTCTGGGCAGGGTCAAATCGTTTTCTCATATTCTGAGCAGAGATATTCGCTCAATAATATATATTGTCAATAGAAATCATGGACGAATGCTAATGCTGAAGTCAACAATACAACAATACAAATATGACACAATTACCATAAGCCAAACGGTATCCTAATATTCCCAACACAACACATACATTCAGGAGTTAGGTTCAATATGATGACCGCCAAATGCGCGACAAGCTTCTAGTCAAAAAAATAAGTCTAGTCTAGTATTGTTGTGCATGTTTCAGTAATTCGGAAGAAATGGTAGAGCACACTGCAGTAAAGTGACGTGCCATATTCTTGTGAGTCGTTCGTATATCTTTGCACACAGTACACTTTATCATTTATTAAAATAAAAAAAATGAATTATTAAATCGAGGGAACGGGCTTGCAAACATATACAGTGAAACCTGTCAACTTGGCCACCCCTCTAAGTTGGCCACCTGCTTATCTTGGTCTGCTTAGTCTTGAACCTGCATTTTCCCATAAGACATTCGTTACTTACTACTCTATAAGTTGGCCACCTGTCTATCTTGGAAGTTGGCCACACTAAAGCAATGTTTAACCTATGATGATAATGATAAATTTACCTGCGTATCTTGGCCACGAAAAATATAGTTTTGTTATTTTTCTTAACTCTTTCGAATTCCCATATGAGAGGCAGATGTTCTGTATTTATGACTGGACATAAAGAAGCATAGATTCACAAGATTTGTTCTTGGAGGTCAATGGCCAGAACACTACCCTCATAAAAGGGTGGTGAAGGAAGGTGTGAATAAGAAAAAAGCACGTACAGGAATTCAGGAAATGGTTGTACGTATTTGTTTATCCTATCTGTTTTGGTAAAACCATTAGCTATATCGGCTCCTTTCATCAGTGGGAAGCTTTAGTAATTCCGGAAAATTCTCAAGGTTAAAGCTCAATTGTCATTTATTGGCACCTGACTGCATGTCAAAAGGTAGCGGAGGTTTTGAGACATGAATTCCTTCAAGATTTTCTCAAAACATCTTTTGCTCCGAGGGGAACTAGCTCATTAACAAGAGGTAGTTAACTACAATATTAGAATGTGCATATCTGCCAAAAAGAATAAAACAAGTACGTCTAGAATGAGCCACCATTCAGTAACAACTGAAAAGAAGTCATGTAAATTGCATATGAATTTCTCAATTTTTAACTTAGCTTTTTGTTTTCAATCTGAATAACTCAGTGTGCTATAATATCAATATCAATAAACTGCGTACATACACTTCTATTTCATGGTTGTTTGTGTTATTGTGTTTTCAATCCGAATAATCCAATGTACCAAACTAGTTTTCAGGAAGAGAAAAGTATGCATATATATTAAACATACTATCAAGAGCGCCGTTCCTGGGGGGACCGAGGGGGCCCGGTCCCCCAAAGCTCATGTGGCCCCTATTTTACTTATGAGTATACAATATTTGGTATAATTTGAGTGCAATTTGTCTTAAAATCTTCATATATATACCTTTTGCATCTGAATGCCCCCCCCCCCCCAAATTTACAGAAAAATCGGCGCTCTTGCATACTATAGTAATATTTTCTAGTACTGTATATTTTTATGATTACTCTATATGCATTATTTATAAGTACCTGTCGTGCCACTGCTTATTAAAATTTTACAATCGAGTAATACTAGAAATCCTATTCTAAAAGTACACAAATCACACTTATTTTCTGTAAGTTGGCCACCTGTCTATGTTGGCCACTTTTCGATGGAACTGATGGTGGCCAACATAGACAGGTTTCACTGTACCTAACACCGAACCACAACCACAACATGGACATGCCAAATGAACTTTGTGGTGGACAGACACCGTGTGTGGGGGTTTTCTCGGGGTTTTCCCGTATCCTCCCACTTTCATCCTTCCACCATTTCATTCATTTCTCATCGTCACCGTCTCTTTTAGCCTAGCCGGCATAACCGTGGGACGTAAAACTCAAAGATTTCATTTAATTTCATAACATGGACAACATTGTTCGACTCATGTTACCTGTCTCATAATTGTGCCGTTGGATGGATAATTAGCACTGGGTCATAGTTTCTTTCGACGATGTTTCTTGACGTACTTGGACTAGGCTCGTACAATAAAATACGTTCACATTCTCGTCTGTTGTACTTTCATTGATATGACTACCCAATGCGTTATACAATTAAAAAAAAAAATGTATATCTTTTGCAACCCACATTCGACATATATATTTAATATACTGCAAATATGAGCTCTTGATATCTGTAAAAAACACTGCATCGATTATATCTTCCATTTCTAATTTCATGCGAATCGAATGTTTATGGTTGTTTGTATTAGAAATTGTTATTTGATTAAAATATACAAATTAGAGTCGGAGATTGACCACAAAAATAGATTACAAAGATTAGACATGTATTGCGATATGTTGTAAATTTAATGTCATGATAAAGAAAATTAATAATGAATTATAAAGCGCCGTCTTAATTGAACTTACAACTAGCTAACTTTGATTTAATTTACATGATTTGATTTAGATAATTTAAATCTGGAAAGAATGAACACTGGAATTTTCCTTATAGTTACGATAAATAATTTTGAATATTTTCCTCTTAAAGGGAAAGACTCATGTGAAAATAAGGAAATATTTTGTAAATATGAAAAGTTGCAGATATATTTAGAGTTTTCCTCGTAGACCACAGAAATAGTTGGATTAGTTTAATAATGGGAATTTCACAGAGTTCAATACCTGCCTTTAACATAGTTTATTTGCTCAAATAAATAGTTCATAATAAAAGAAAATCACAGAGTTCAATGAAACAAAAGTTCAGTACCTGCCTTGGACATATATTTTTTCTCTATGATAAAAGCGTCCTTTTTATACACTGTAGTGAAATATATCTTCTATAGAAAATAATATTGTATTCATATTAAGAAGAAAAAAAATCAATGAATAAATTGCCTCCACCCTTCATGTCCAGTATGAATAAATATTAGACCTCAGGAACATAATATATATTTTCCCATCTTTTTACGTTTGTTTGGAAACCTTGGGCACTAGATTGTGTTTTGAATAGGGAGATAATCAATTTATAATGTGTGCATTATTTAATTTTTCATCTCAGAATACATACTTTGAAAAGAGTTATGGGGGACATTTTATACAGGACTTATTTGAACATATACGGAGTATGCCCTCTTTGTGGGGAGAAAACTGAAATACTATGACCAGCAAATTTAAATTCAGTGTATCTTTTCCTCAATGTTGGTTGTGGAAGGAAGTTCAGTATATACAAAGCAGAACTATATAGCACAAACGTTACATGATGTATACGTTTTTTTTTTGGTGCAAATTAAAAATGCATTCAAATTTTGATTTTAATATCTTCCTTCATTCCTTATGGGTTGATTCAATGGTAGGTTGAAAGTGAAATCGAACATTTTTATTTCAGCAATGGAACAAAGCTAAAGCGATGCATGCTTTTTAAATTCCAATGTATAAAATACCACTACAGAGAATACACAATTACTCCTAGGTGTCAATCAGATTAATCTGTTGTGTTGTTACTATCATAGTCAACTACAGGATGTTTGGCTGCTCTGCCAAAATAGACAAGTTCACGTAAAATCCTGCAGGGTAAGTTAGCTGACAGTGGATGGATAATGGAATTACATTCTATAATATAATCACCCACATCTCTAACTTCGCGGCTTTCTCACGAGGGTGAATGTTGTTCCAATACTATGTAAAATTTGGACCCGCATCTAGTTATAGACTCGGCTTCTAACAAATGTTAAAGTCCCAATCTAGTCATATTTAATTTCGAAATCTTAATTCTTGAAAAGTTGTATTTAACATCTGATATACATTTAGCATATCAGTAATTCATTACATGTTTCCACTACACAGAGGCAACACTATGAGTATAGAGGAGTTCTATTGACATTTGAATACTCATGGTGCATTTTACGTAGTCAACATTCAAAATGAGCACAAAATGATCTTATATTTGTTTTCAGTCAAAGAAAACCATTATACGCAAATATTATGTAACGAACCGTACGGCACGAGATAAAAAATAATTATATCTTTACATCACATGATGTACAATTTATTTGAAAGGTAAAGAAAATAAATAAAAGTGAGTTAGTTTCGTTTCACAGTGTGGCACTACAGTAGACTTCCAAACTATGGAAATTCAGTGCTCAAAATTAAAGTATTTCACATATAAGTACTGGTACTGGTATAAGATCAAAAATAGAACTTCTTCAACGGATTCTGAATCCATATCAAAAACGCTGTTCCACTCGCTATGTCTCATTGCTTTTGTTCTATAGCGGTAAGGGTTGAAACTAGAAACTGTTAATCTGAACCTCTTCGGAATTGAATTGATGATTAATGGAGGGGGTAGAAACCACAAAATATTGTAAAGCTGAATCAAAATATTGTATCTTAATATCTCATACCGTTTTTGCTCCAGAGAAATTAGTATTCAAACCGGAACTTCTGTTTTTGGTAGAATGTTGTGGGTTGTGAAGGCATGTAACCTTCAGACTCTGAATCAATGGTAGAAAACCGCTTGTCGTTATCTATTACTATCTTCATCCTATGATGATATTTGCTGAAACCGGATATGTAAAATTTGAACCATTTCCGGATTCAATAGAGGATTAAGGAAGAAGATAGTATTTATTCTTGGGAAGAAGAATCAATTAGAGAAAACTACACCTCGGTATGTGTTATTGTTTCGCCCTATGGAAATTAATATTTAAATAAGAAGTAATACTAATTTTAACCACTTGCCGTTTTAGTAAAGTGTTATAAAACCTACTCTTAGGAAGCAGAGATGATAGCAAAAAGTGAAACTTGATATCTCTTATCTATTTGTTTTATGGCAATCAGTATTGAGACTGGAAGTAGTAATAAATTTCAATAATTTCCTGTTGTTGGTAGAGTGTTGCGGGTTGTAATGCTATGGATTTTTGAGACCCTGAATCGTTTGCAGAAAACCGCTTGTTCGCTAATACCATTTTTGTTCTATGGCGATAAATGTCCAGTCAATGAATGCTCAAAAATTGGGTGTAGAGGACATGGTCTGGAACAGAATTTTTGACTTAAGGGCTGTGTTTTGAGTAGATAGGAGGTAAACATACTAAAAGTCCTCGGACCTACGAGGTGAGCGGGAGGTAGGATGGACGAGGGAAGGCACATTTTTCGGGTTTTCGTTTATATATCGAAAACGGTGTGTCGTAGCGAAAAAGTTTTTAATGTTCAGGAAGTTGAGAAAATTTCCTACAAGATTGTTTCTATTCCTTTTATTTCCTATTCCTAATAGTTTTCGAGATATCCGCTTGCGAAAATTGCAAATTTTCAATATATATATATATATATATATATATATATATATATATATATATATATATATATATATATATATATATATATATATATATATATATATATATGTATGTATGTATATCCCCTTCTTTTTATAGATAAATTTTGCCTTTAGCACCTCATCCCTTAACTTCAGCCAAGTCCACAGCAAAAAAAAATAAATATATATATATATATATATATATATATATATATATATATATGTATGTATGTATATAATAATAATAATCGTAGAACACTATTTTTTAAAGTGAATTATTATCTAATATTTTGTCTTCAGATATTAGTTGAAACCATAGAAACACTATTCATACGAGAATTTTGTTGTTTTGGCTTTCTTTGGATTGGAGGATTTGGCAATTGGCTCAGGAGGTGACTCATATTGCTAATCTTCATCTATATTTTATTCCAGATCAGTTTCCACGTCTTCCAGGGATTCTGTCTCTTCAGGGATGGGTAGGGAAAATGAAATGAAATCTTTGAGTTTTACGTCCGGCGGTTATGCCGGGGATGGGTAGGGATTCTATCTCTTCAGCGTCGTCTTCCTCACTGTCCAACGCGGGGACGCCATTGGAACAATTTCCCAGACAGTATTGACATAAAAGAGAACAGTTCCTTGAGGCTCTCCCAACTACAGAGTTCATGTGGTAGCTCGTTTCCTAACCAGTGTTGGACCTGATAATACGTTTTGAAGGAATGCTCCTTGACAGCTCCCTCCGTTGGTGGGAGAAAATAAATACTGTATCAGGTTTGATGTTTCCGGCAGAGTTGACAAACGACTGGTAACGGTAGAGATTATGGAGCTTCAAGCCATATCAAGATACATTTGCAACCAGCTCCCTCAACTTGAGATTGTGATGAGAAAAAGCGAGAGAAGATTTAAGCGCTTTGCGAATGGTTGGGTGTTTCAGGTAAAGTTTGATAAAACCAACTTTACTTTTCTGAAATATTATATTCGTTGTGTCATAGACTGTAAATTCGTCCAGGAACAAAATGCCCTTTATTCCTAACTGTTGCATCTGTTGAGTGGAATATACGCTGGCCTTGACTTTCCCTTGGCCAGATTTCAGAAAAAAAAAAAAAAAAACGGTAAGCTGGAATTTTTTACATTAAGAGAACTGCAAGGTAAACGTCTTCGCTAATGATAGCGACACTGATTGTGTTTGAATTTTCAATGGCTGTTGTAATAATCAACATATCAGCATTGACTGATGCTTGAAGAGTCGTGGAGTTTTGAACTCAGCAGTTCAATCATTTTCCTTTTGTTGTGCTCATTAGAGAGAAGTTGATCTTGCTTCACTGTTATTTCAGTGTTGGAGTTGAAATTGATTCGACGGATTTCTTCGTTCGATAGCATCGTCCCTGTTCAGTGTCTTTGTGGTGTTCTCTGAATTTGCGTTCCCATCAAACACTACAGTGCAGCTCTTCCCAGGATAGTGGTTCTTGACAAATTTCACATATCCTTACAAATGGTGGAAACTGAAGATGCTCTTTGCCAAATAACTTTGTGCACGAGAAATGTTCCATCAACAATTACGTCAAAGTTTGGCAGATATATGTTCTTGGTGATTGGATCAAACATTGCGTATAGGGCTGATTTGTTTGTCTCACTCACCTTCAATAAACAAAGCTAACGGGAATGGACCCAATTCATATTCCAAGAAATTCTTCAAGTCTTCATCCATTTTTTTCATTACGGAAATCTTTTGAAAAAGCAGGAAAGGAAAGGGTGTACTGTAACCTTTCCATCATTGATCTTTATGGTTGAACTCACAGAGGAAAGAGGGAGTGTTCAATATTTGCGTGACAGCCTGATATCTGAAAATAGTAACCCTACCATTTTAATCATCGCTTGCTTGCTAACTATAACAGCATCGTAGCAGTTGACTGTATCATCCTCCACCAATCTTGTAGCTATCTACATGACTTCACTCATTTCAAGGAAAGAAGGATGATTTTCAAACCATTCTGTGAGTTTAGCAATGTCAGCCGCATCTTTAGTTTTGTGGGCTTCTCCAAATTCTCGTGCTGTTCACTTGAGGCGAAGAGAACACCACATAACTCTTCTAGCAATGTGTCATTAGTTACACACATCCCCATGACTCATTTGCTTATTACACTATCTGTAATGACCCCTTCCCATGTGTTAACCCACCACGTCTTTTGAAGCTTCTTGTAAGAGTAGTCTCGATAGTCATATCTGACCGAACACCTGACCAAAAGCGATCAGAGTGCCTCATCGTGAAGTACCCATCTTTGACAAATATTATCGGCTCAGTCGGCAATACTTCAATCGGCTCAGCCACTGCATGCTAACCGCATTTAAACTGCCTATTTCGTCCGATTTTTAAACAGACGGTACAATTTTACAATTAAGCGTTTTAACAATCCAGTGGATATAGCTACCATACATATTTTGCAAGTGAGGCGAAGTGAATTGAATTGTCGGTGTAGATGAAGTGGACGTTCTTGTTTCACACTGTTGGCGTCTGGTGCATAAAGTGTTTTCATCATGCCCAAGCGCAAATGTTCTTTTCAGAAGAAATATTTAGTGGAATGGTGATTTATAAAACGAGAAGAAATCACTATAAAGGTTGCATTAATGTAGTATTTTTCTTGCTAAATGTTAAATTTGTGTTTCTTTTAGGGTAGTGTTTCTGACTCAGGTGATGAAGCAATAAAGAAAATGTATCTATTCAATCATAAATAGGAGGGTGTGTTGTAATTGGTGCAACATTTAGGACATGTTTAGGAAACCAATAAATCGGAATTCGAAATAAGGGACGCGAGACAGCTCTTCTTATGTTACCTTTTCACATTCTTTATACATCTCTTGTGGGGATTCATTTGTGTTAACTGTGTATAGAATGAACTGGAAAATTGTAAGTAGTACCCTGGAAAAGACAATTAATTGATCCTGACCAAATAAGTGTTGAGTAGCAACCCTGATCTTAGCTATAGCCTGACATTGGTGTCCCGGTTTTTTGTTTACAAAATCTGGCAACCCTAATCACTTAAGTCTTTTGGAAGCATCTACATGATTGGACGTGATATGTCAGCACGTTTTCGAAGTAAAGTCTTTAGAAAAAAGTTAAAATTTTCCATTTCTGGTAACTTAGTTCCTTCCTTCATTCAAAATACATTATACCACGATCATAGTATGTGATGCTAAGATACAAATGATGTGCATTGCACCGTCTATGTCATTTGAGTTATTAGAAATCTCCAAAATTTTGATGCTAGTGATACTGTATTGTCCTTTGTTACAATGAATAATGTATGTGGTATTGTGGTTTTATTTAATATCTAAATTAGAAATAGGTAATACCTTACATAATGGAATTTGAGAAAATACAACTTTATTTTGAGTTGGCAACACTACATATTTATCTAGAGGTATTGCAGAGTATCTAGAAGAATTTTACCTTCAATATTTCACACAACATGGTACAAAATTTCAGCATTTTAATATATATAGGCGCGGATCCAAGGGAAGGGCTATAGGGGCTATATCCCCCCCCCCTTAACGCTCAGGTATACACTGAACGAAATGAGCATCAATTCTGCTTTACACTGGATAAAGGGTCAAAGTATGGTTTAGCTCCTCCCTTGATCATATTCTGGGGCCGTGCCTGTGTTTCGGGAGAGGCTGGATGAACGGGTAAGAAACATGTATGTTGTACGTGCAATGAGAAAAAAAATATATCACAAATTTATTTCGGGACGGGCTTCAGCCCGGTACCTACTTCCTAAATACGCCACTGTACATCAGTCAACCGTTCCCATATTATCGCACACAGCAATGAAACAAATTTTGAGTAAAGGCAAAATGGCCATCAATATTCGAGACAAGACGAAGATTTTCGAGACTGACCAATGTCTCGTCTCAATTTATAGAGGTCTGTCTCGGTCTCGGCCACGTCTCGGTATGTAAAAGTTCGTCTCGGTCTCGTCTCGGTATATAAAATCCGTTTCGGTCTCGGTCACGTCTCGATAATTCGGCCTCGGTCTCATCTCTAGGACCTACCGTAGTCGGGTCAAGACTTCACTTAGGAACTAACATGTCCGCTATCCAAAAACAGGTGTTTCACAATCCTAAGGTACTCACGCAACAATTTTTATAGAGGCTGTTTGACTACAGGCATATATTTTGAAGTATTCACAAACTACTTCTATAAAAATTGTTGCGGAAGTACCGCAGGGTTATGAAACAAGGATATTTGGATAGGGCGCATACTAGTTCCTAAGTGAAGTTTTGAACCGACTATGATAGATCAAATAGTTTTTGAGCTATGGACATTGGAATTACATTTTATTTAAATTTTCGGCAGCCTATAACTCCGAAAGGAAACATTTGTGCACTCAGGTTGGTCTATAATTTTTGCCTTATCTTGGTGTCAGGAATCACTTCCCAAGCGTTGTCGGTGTTGTTTGTTGTCGTACTCGGCAAAATGTGCATAGTTTCAGAGCCTGGGCTGTCCAAAATTGCGGAAAAGCCAAATTTCAAGAGGCTATATTTCGAATTCCAGACACTGTGGAGGGTTGTCCTTATCAGCGAAAAGGGAGCCATGCATACGCAATTCAAAAGTGCATATTTTGTCTATTTTCAATAGATGTACAGGGTATTCCTTACTTGTTGTAATTCTCAGATATGCTCTCAATAGAGTTTTCAGATATACTCTGATTTCAAGTAGGGTCCAAAGTAGACAGGAGGTAAGCCTTAACAACATTGGATATCCAGTGTTTCGGAGGGAAATCAGAAGTGTTAGAAACCGGCAGCTCCATGTTCTCTTGTGTTCGGAATAACGTGTGATGCGATGTACGTATTTCTTCATCCTATATTTCACGTTTTCTTCATTTATAAGCGTGAAAGGAAAGATTGCAGCATGCGTTTTCCCGAGTACGAGAGACCATGCTGCTGACGATCCTTAACACTTCCGACATCGCGCCAAAGGATTCCGTGTTCACTGATTTCAAGACTTATCTTTGTCTACTTTAGACTTATCAAACTCAGAGCATATCTAAAAATTCGGTTGATGGCTTGTCTGGGAATTTCACCCTGCAGGTAATACTCTGTGCATCCATTGAACATATATATTTTTGGATTGCGTATGCGTGACTTTCTTTATGCTGATAAGGACCACCACCCATAGTTTCTCTAATTCGAAATAGGGCCAGTTGAAATTTGGCTGGTTTGCGATTTTTGTCAGTCCTAGGTGTCAAACTATTCGCTTTTGCCCACAGGTCCATATGAACGTTCTCTATTATTTTGATGTAAGGAATCACCTATTACAGTTTGTCTGTATAGTTCTTTAACACCCTATATATATATATATATATATATATATATATATATATATATATATATATATATATATATATATATAAAGTGTCCACTACAGTCGCCATCTTGGAAGTTAAGTTGGAATTTAGCAGGGGAGAGAATAAATGCAATAAATTTATTATTTTGCTTGGACGTGCAACTAAAGTGATAGTAAATAATAAAAATTAATTCGAAATTTAATTATCTTATGTTAGAGTACAGTTCAAAATTTGTAACCCAGCAGTTTCATTTGACCCAGGAATTTTATCATCATTTTGGGATGTTTCCAGCATAGGTTATAAATAATTTGATTTCGTAATTGCTAAATGAAACACTTTGAAAACACCTGAAAAAAAAAACTAGTGTTTAGACGGTGTCAAAAATTAAATTATATAATTTTCATCGACCTCATTGTGCTCGTAACTGAATGTATTTGCTCTGAAGACATATTATACAATGAGAGACTGATTTGATACAATACATAATAAATATTTAAAAGAATACTTTATTAACCATCTCAATGACAATTGTTACATTTTGTTTTCATTTTATATTATACTAATTCATGTATTCAGTATTGAAGTTTTGAATTACGAAAAACCTTATGTAATGAAACAGAAAAGTAAATCAAATATGTTTCCCATTTTTAGGTATATTTTTTTTGAATTTATATTATTCATTCATTGAAATTACCGATTAATATTTTTGCGTTGTTAGTCGATCCAAGAAAAGTGTAAATGAATAGTTATCTTTTCAACGAATGTGTGTATGTTTAACAATTAAGAGTACTTAAGACATGTTGGTTGATTTTAAATGTACTATATGCACTGATAACAATCTGACAATATTTAAACAATATATTAACAACTTCATTATGCCTAAAATTTCTGCGATTAGCATGCTGAGTACGTTTACCCACTACATGGACAGTGGTTTCACATTCTTCCTTACATATTCTATATTCAACTTTTAAGTTCCACTATTCTCCAGCAAGAGTTATCCTCACACCGCATGTTTTCCAATATGTCTTTAGAGCATCAGCAAACCTGTTATCTGGGAGAACACTGTCCTCGAAAAGAAAACAATTAGAAATGGGGTTATTGTGAAAGTACTGAATACCTTTGCCCTGACTTATTTTATCCCTCCACATATCAAAACACTTATCCTTTAACTTATACGTCATTTGGTTAAACACCACTAAATTATAGGGTCTTTCAATAATTAATTTATTTACTATCTTGTTCTCTACTTAATTTCGCTTGGATACCATTTCAATTTCTTTCAAAAACTGATCATTTTCCATCGACCGTGATGTGTAGAGAAATTACATCTGGGCAAGCAATATAATATTTGTATTTGTATTTATTTCTTTTGTATGAACTTACAAGTACGAGGAATGTCCTCAAGTAAGTGTAACATGCGTCATATGTACAAAAAAATTACATGAGTAAAATAAAGTAATATTACCTTGTCATGATATTTACGTACTCCTCAATCGTATAACAAGATTTTTCTAATAGAATTAATTTTAACTTTTGTCTGAACCTTTTCATATTTTATTCATACTTTATATCAATAGGCAACATGTTGTACAACTTAACACCACCATAACTTACACTTTTTTGATACATTGCTGACCGGTGATTACACAAATGAAAATCATTCTTATTTCCCGTATTATGATTATGCACATCCTTATTTGTTACGAATGCCGATGAGTGTTCTTTCAAATACAAAAAGAAACGATACAAATATAAACTATCCAGAGGAAGTATATTGACCTCCTTAAACAAATGTCTACAAGAAAAATTGGGCTTCTTATCACAAAGTATTCTTATGGCTTTCTTCTGAATTTTGAAAACATTAAATCTCTGACTTGAATTTCCACAGAACATGATACCATATTGCAAGATAGAATTAAAACACGAATGGTACAAGGTTTTAGCTAATTTTAAATTTACCTTCTTTCTAATAACCCTTAATGCATAATATATTCTATTTAATTTATTAATAAGTGACTATATGAAATTCCCATGTCAGATTATGATCTATAGTAAGACCTAAAAACGAACAGTGTGTTGTGTAGTTAATTTTATTTTGGTTCAGATATAGGTTAGGGTATATTGGTTTACTGCACTTGTTATAAAAATTTATAGCAATGGATTTTTCAACATTAACAAAAAGATTATTGTTCTTCGTCCAAAGAGATACTTCGTTTAGTGTTTGCCTAGCATTCTGTTCCAATAATTTTTCATTTTTTCCACTCACTAGCAGAGTGGTATCGTCAGCGAAAAGGGTGACATCTGCCGAGGTGCTGCAGAGTGTCTCTCTTAAAAGCACCCTCCGATATATTTTACTTCTGCACCATTATTCCAGTTTTCTCCAACCCCACTCCTGTCCAAGTTGCCTCACAGTTTCAAGGTTACTCCTAGTAGTAATGGGGATACTCTACCACACTCTTAATAATCCAAATCGAGGTCCCCATGGAGCATAGTGAATGAATCAGGGATGCTTTGGCCCGGGATTGCGTCACCTATTGAAATTTTGCTTATGCTTATTCAGGGGCCGCAAGCTGGTGAAAATGAATCAGAGGTACCTTGGCCAGGCTATGACGTCATTGAATTGGGAGTATTGGATCAGAGGTCATGATGATTCTTTAAAATTACTAAAAATATGGTCTTGGTAATTCATTACGTTATGAAATAGTACAGGTTTACGAATGCTTTTTATTTTTCATTCCCTTTTATGGCATAAAATTTGGAGATTGTTATATCTTTGATGAGATGGACTAACACGGGTGCAAATGAAATCTTTAGTTTTACGTCCCACGCTTATGCCGGTTAGGCTAAAGGAGACGGTGACGATGAGAAATGAATGAAAGTGTGGGAGAAAATTGGAGCATAATGTTGCCCACCACAAAACTATTTTCGAGGAGTTTAAATCAGGGACCACAAACAGCAAAGGTGAACGCTCTACCACTAAGCAACAGCACCTTTACTGGTATGAATGAATTAGAGGTAGTTGGTTCGAGCTAATATGTTCGTTTGACGTCACTGAACTGGGATTTTTAGCTGGGAGCTTATAATGGCTTGTTTCGTTCCCTTTTATGGGTATAAAATTACCAAAACAAGGTTTGTTTTCTTTCTTGATGATCTATTGCATTATAAATTAGTAGACCCCAGTAATAGTATAAATTAGTATTAGTATTAACATGAAATTCGAAAACTTTGGAGTTCCTTTGTTGCTAACCGATTAGCGTATGTGCCTTTAACGTGGGAGACCAGAGTTCGATTTCCGGAAGGAGCTCATGAGGTTTGGATTTCACGTTAATTAGTAGGTTCTATTTTCGCTGCTGAACTTTGGGACGAATACTTGATTTTTGGTTGTTATCCCTTTGATGAGATGGACTAACACTGGTGCAAATGAAATCTTTAGTTTTACGTCCCACGGTTAGGCTAAAGGAGACGGTGACGAAAAATGAATGAAAGTATGGGAGAAAATTGGAGTATCCCGATCATAATGTTGCCCACCACAAATCTACTTTGCGGTGTTTGAACTAGGGACCCCATACAGCAGAGGTGAACGCTCTACCACTGAGCCACAGCGCTCTCTACTGGTGCGGATGAATTAGAGGTATTTATATTGTATTCGTTTGTGGATTAAATAAAACTGTTGGAAATATTTAAAAAGAATCTTTTTGCATTGACTTATAATCATATGTTGAAAAGGAAACGTCAACTATATCGTGTTACATATGCTTACGTATTCGTTGTCACAGTATCGTTGGCATTGTTTGTTCGAACAAGTACGATGTTTAATTGTCAAATAGTGTGTAATGGTTTACTTTGGAAAGATACAGGAGTTCATTTCATATCATAAGAGATGGATATATATTGATGCATCCTTTTAAAAGTTGACAGGGGTCCACCCCCACCCCACCCCACCCCCTTCAATTTAAGCATTTATAGGACCTCAATATGTATCATGATAAATTTCGGTGGTCCTTTCATGCGTACAAAGTAGTACAATCATGTGTTCAGTTATTGACTTAGTCCGTTTCCTTTGATGAGTATCAATGATTGATTTTGGAGCCTTATTACGTTATATGATTATTTGGTGGCGTACTTAAAATTATTCCTTAAATTTGATATGTACTTCGGGATCCATTTCGTTTCATCTTAGGGATGAACATGGATATCTTACACATGCTGATTACTATGTTATAGACATTGCAATCGTCCTGAGTTCGATTCTTGGTGCTAGTTTCAGGAAACTAAGTTTAACGCCCCGCAAAACGATGGTGATGAGAAATGGTAGGATGAAAACAAGAGAAAACATCATAACCTTACTTGGTTGTGAATTGAAGCAGAGATCTTACACATTAGAGACAAGCGATGAGCCACCATACTCCATTGAAAAGTTTTAGTTTGTTGATTATTACGTTATAGACATTGCAATCTTCTGAGTTCGATTCTTGGTGCTAGTTTCAGGAAAATGTTGAGTTGAACGCCCCTCGCGGCTAAGGGAGACTGACGATGATGAGAAATGATAGGACGAAACAGGAGAAAACATGAACTTACTTGCTTGCAGATTGAAGCAGGGACCTCACACATTAGAGACAAGACGAAAGTTTTAAAATCCAAATGTTTAACAAAGACCGTTGGTAAGCCGTAACTTTTAGTAATGTAACATAGTTTATGGTTTAAGATTTATATTGTCTTGAGAACGATTGAGTTCGTTTATGTAATGAACCCGTTGGCCAGCCATAGCCTGATTTCACATCGTAGCTCATGAAAGCAATCCTGTTGTAGTTGTTTTAGCCGTGACCATTTTTTCTGGACATAGTCTGTACGGTCACCAGGAATGAAATACTACTTAGTTTAGCGAAATAAGATGAAATCTGAACCATCAAATGTTAAGACATCCTGCGATAGAACAAACAAAAATGTGTGTTTCCTTACCAGGAGTCGATCCCCGGATCGATTAGAAACTTAAGAAAAGGACATATTTCGTTTAGCACAGCGATTCATATCTTATGAGCTGGGAACTCGGACCTCAAAATCGACGTCTGCTTAGTTGTTAAAAGCAATGAACCAATTTTCCATTTACATTGCAAAACACTTTAAAATATTAAGTCAGCTTATGTCATATTGAAATTGCATTTAAAAAAAATCACACGCGAAGGCGAAGAAGATGAAAGAGTGGAGCGGCTTCTTGCACATGTTTCGTAACGTAATGAATTTCATTACTTCAGTATCATAGTTTCTTTTTCATAGATGAAGAATGCAGAATTTGCAGTTTTTTCTTTATGACATCATTCAGCTCTGTCATATTGCATTCTCTCTCTTTAAATTGTGTTACTGGTGCTTAGTTACAAAGATATCAGTCCTGTGTTTGTAACATTGAACTTGTCATTTACTCCAATAAAGATTACCGTGTTACCTAGTGATGCTATAATGTTGCATTGAATCCAATTTTTCTGGTGCAAAAGGTTTTCAGTTCGATTCCTTTAGAGTGCTTCCCGTCGTTCTCATAGGATTATCAGTGAAATCATGTTACTTATTTCATGAAAGATCTTGCCAGTAGTGAATGATGCTACATTGAATTCAATTTTATTATGGTGGGAGAGCTTCCCTCATAAGATTGTAAATGAAGAAAGAAAAAAAAACTGTTACGATACCATGGTTCGGCTTTCCTTGTGTAAAAGAAATGAACGATTTATCGTTTTGATCTCATATTGTTTTGTACCGTGGTGCTGTAATACGAGTGATTTGTATTAAATAACATTCACAAGAAGATCAATTCCGGCTGGAAAACAATTTCATAACAGTGAACAAGTGCATCTAATGCGAAAAGGATTCTAGTTTGATCCTGCTGACCTTCACTATTTTAAGTGAAGTTTTTATACGATAAAAGTACGGTACTGCACGAACAGTCTGTGCCTACTTCTAAACTTAATTACATTTTCATTGAAATCAATACAAGTAATACATTTGTATTTAAAAAAATGTAATCAGTTTGTACTGTAATAAACAACATTGTGTGTTTATGTGTGTGTCGTGTGTGTGTGTGTGTGCGTGCGTGATGTTAGTCTAAACAACAGTCTTTTTCATGAATGGTTTTAAAATTATTGTTGTGGTATCTGCTCCCCGAGAAAAGCTGAGGCCTGCAAAATGATCTTCCTCAACTCAGTGACCTTGCTTGTTTCATGTTAAGTATATCATTATCTGTTTTACGTCGTGATGACTCAATGACAGAGGTGTGTAAGGTCGCTGGTTCGATCTTAGCTAACGCCAAGTTGCTTTGTAGTGAACAAAAAAGCCGTGTGCGTGAGTTTTCTCAGGGTTCTCCCCACTATATTTAATCCATCATTACATTTATTTCTCATCATCGTCGTCTTCTTTAGCCTAGTTAGCATAACCGTAAGACGTAAAACTCGAAGATTTAATTTCATTTCTCTGAACCACCACGAGTGTTTTTTGTTCTCTTGACAGTACCGAAGACGTAAATCTTGTGTTCCTAGACTGCATAAGACGTGAACGATAAAATCTGAACCACCATAAATGTTTTATGTTGACTTAACAATATCGAGGCTGTATAGGACGTGGACCTACAGTTCAAAGTGAAATTCGAATCATCATAAATGTAGCTATAAACACCAAATATTTGTTTCTATTTTATGTATAAGATGGAAAGCGTTTATGACCTTAGGCTGTATAAGATTTGAACGTACTTCTGTGGGTTGTGTACTTAAACCCGTAATAATAACACCAAAAATCGAACCTGGACTTAGCCACTGAAATCTCAAATGGGCTTAAGGAAAGATTTTTTTTTATTATTGTAATGCAGTCAACTTGGAAAATGCTGATTAGCACCTTGTCCTTCAAGTGAGAGGAGTGAGATGTAAGGAAATACTTCCGTGCTTGATGTCACATGAATGAAATTCTGTTCATCTTAGCATTTTGTTCGTTCTATGCTTTGATCAGTAAGCTGTTATTCGTTTCATACAAGTTCAAGTGTTAATGTGGCTAATATTTATTAAATCATGTCTTAATGGTCGCTAAACTAAGTAGTATTTCATTCCTGGTGATCGTACAGGCTATGTCCAGAAAAAAATGGTCACGGCTAAAAAACTACAAGATTGCTTTCATGAGCTACGATGTGAAATCAGGCTATGGTTGGCCAACGGGTTCATTACATAAACGAACTCAATCGTTCTCAAGACAATATAAATCTTAAACCATAAACTATGTTACATTACTAAAAGTTACGGCTTACCAACGGTCTTTGTTTCAAATTTTGAGTTTAAAACTTTCTGAGTTCGAAAATTTTTAGTGAAAACTTTGAGTTCGAAATTTTTTAGTTCAAAATTTTAGATCGAAAACTTTTAGTTTGAAATTCTGATTTGCAAGTTTTAGGTTTGAAACTTTCTGACTTCGAAAAAATTTGTTTGAAAATTCGGTTCGAAAAGTTTTTAGTTTCCAAATTCGGTTTGAAATCTTAAGTTCGAAAATTTTAAGTTTAAAAAAATTCGTTCCAGAAAGTTTTATTTTATTTTTGTTTTAAAATTTTTAGATTTTTAAAATTTGTTTCAAAAATTTATTTGAAATCTTTTAGTTTGAAATTTTTGTTTATTTTTTTATTTGAAATTTTTAGTTCGAAAATTTTTTTTGGTTTGAAAAAGTTTATTTTTTTTAGTTTGAAAATTTTTAGTTTTTCAAAATTTTTAGTTTTGAAAATTCTTGCACTCAGCGGAACCGTTTCGAAAAAGAATCGGAGCAGTTTAGATTTTCAAAATCTGGCAACATTGTTTCCATCAATGAAGCGCTTAGTATACTGATCAACAAACGCTGAACGTTTTAAAAAATCGCTTGAACAATGAACTAATCAGATTTAAGCAAAGAGTCATCTTTTTATTTAATCCACGAACGGATACGAAAGGTACTAACTAGGTCCAAAATCACATCTTCCCATCCCTTTTATTCATCTCAAAATAAATATATCCTTTCAAAGTAAACCATTGACAATTAAATACTGTATATGTTCAATATGCAATGATACTGACAACGAATACGTAAACACATGTAACACGATATAGCTGACGTTTGCTTCTAAACATATGATTATAACCCAATGCACGAAGAAGCTTTTTTTTTAACTTTGCATCATTTTTATTTAATCTGCGAACAAAAAACGATATAAATTAATGTTAATAACCAGGTTTGGAATCGTTCCTCCTTTACACCTCTTAGATATATTCAATAAACGAACTGATATTATACTCTTCGTAAAAGCAGATTCTGCAATTTCACAACAAACTCGTATGCGTAACAACGAGCAGAAACGTTTAATGTAATATAACATGTCCATGTTTCTTTTCCTACGTAAAATTGCTCACACCAAATAGGGCACGGTGGCTCAGCGCTTGTCTCTAATGTGTGAGGTCCCTGCTTCAATCTGCAAGCAAGTAAGTTCATGTTTTCTCCTGTTTCGTCCTATCATTTCTCATCATCGTCAGTCTCCCTTAGCCGCGAGGGGCGTTCAACTCAACATTTTCCTGAAACTAGCACCAAGAATCGAACTCAGAAGATTGCAATGTCTATAACGTAATAATCAACAAACTAAAACTTTTCAATGGAGTATGGTGGCTCATCGCTTGTCTCTAATGTGTAAGATCTCTGCTTCAATTCACAACCAAGTAAGGTTATGATGTTTTCTCTTGTTTTCATCCTACCATTTCTCATCACCCTCATTTTGCGGGGCGTTAAACTTAAAGTTTCCTGAAACTAGCACCAAGAATCGAACTCAGGACGATTGCAATGTCTATAACATAGTAATCAGCATGTGTAAGATATCCATGTTCATCCCTAAGATGAAACGAAATGGATCCCGAAGTACATATCAAATTTAAGGAATAATTTTAAGTACGCCACCAAATAATCATATAACGTAATAAGGCTCCAAAATCAATCATTGATACTCATCAAAGGAAACGGACTAAGTCAATAACTGAACACATGATTGTACTACTTTGTACGCATGAAAGGACCACCGAAATTTATCATGATACATATTGAGGTCCTATAAATGCTTAAATTGAAGGGGGTGGGGTGGGGTGGGGGTGGACCCCTGTCAACTTTTAAAAGGATGCATCAATATATATCCATCTCTTATGATATGAAATGAACTCCTGTATCTTTCCAAAGTAAACCATTACACACTATTTGACAATTAAACATCGTACTTGTTCGAACAAACAATACCAACGATACTGTGACAACGAATACGTAAGCATATGTAACACGATATAGTTGACGTTTCCTTTTCAACATATGATTATAAGTCAATGCAAAAAGATTCTTTTTAAATATTTCCAACAGTTTTATTTAATCCACAAACGAATACAATATAAATACCTCTAATTCATCCGCACCAGTAGAGAGCGCTGTGGCTCAGTGGTAGAGCGTTCACCTCTGCTGTATGGGGTCCCTAGTTCAAACACCGCAAAGTAGATTTGTGGTGGGCAACATTATGATCGGGATACTCCAATTTTCTCCCATACTTTCATTCATTTTTCGTCACCGTCTCCTTTAGCCTAACCGTGGGACGTAAAACTAAAGATTTCATTTGCACCAGTGTTAGTCCATCTCATCAAAGGGATAACAACCAAAAATCAAGTATTCGTCCCAAAGTTCAGCAGCGAAAATAGAACCTACTAATTAACGTGAAATCCAAACCTCATGAGCTCTTTCCGGAAATCGAACTCTGGTCTCCCACGTTAAAGGCGCATACGCTAATCGGTTAGCAACAAAGGAACTCCAAAGTTTTCGAGTTTCATATTAATAATAATACTAATTTATACTATTACTGGGGTCTACTAATTTATAATGCAATAGATCATCAAGAAAGAAAACAAACCTTGTTTTGGTAATTTTATACCCATAAAAGGGAACGAAACAAGCCATCATAAGCTCCAAGCTAAAAATCCCAGTTCAGTGACGTCAAACGAACATATTAGCTCGAACCAACTACCTCTAATTCATTCATACCAGTAAAGGTGCTGCTGCTTAGTGGTAGAGCGTTCACCTTTGCTGTATGTGGTCCCTGATTTAAACTCCTCGAAAATAGTTTTGTGGTGGGCAACATTATGCTCCAATTTTCTCCCACACTTTCATTCATTTCTCATCGTCACCGTCTCCTTTAGCCTAACCGGCATAAGCGTGGGACATAAAACTAAACATTTCATTTGCACCCGTGTTAGTCCATCTCATCAAAGATATAACAATCTCCAAATTGTATGCCATAAAAGGGAATGAAAAATAAAAAGCATTCGTAAACCTGTACTATTTCATAACGTAATGAATTATCAAGACCATATTTTTAGTAATTTTAAAGAATCATCATGACCTCTGGTCCGATAGAAATTCCACAGTGCAATCTGTGAATTTGGGGTCCCGATGCGCGAAGCATATACCGTTGCCTTTTGACCTTCTCACCATCCACTACGATTGCGATTAACAATGTATCCTTTCTCTTCTAGGATACGAAATCCAATGGTCATGGTAATTCTATGATATATTGGTCATTCGAAGTCACACTTATAATTGGATGAGGTCCTGTGAGACTCTGTGAGAGACTGCAGCAATTTGCTTCACTTCAATACCTTGCACTTTCAAACGTGTTTTTTCTGTTTTGTTATTGTCGTAGCTTAACGGATTTAGAAGAGTGGCCATATATTTTCTGATGTAGGTTGTATCGACAGTTTCACCAGTTGCCCTGTTGAACAGGGTTATCGTAGAGAGTTGAGATTTGTTCTATCTTCTTTTATTTAACAATAGCTTTCATACAGTATGCTACTTGACCCCCGATTCCATTTGCAAATTTTGAATTGGACGAGAATAAGTATATTCACCGCACGAACTAGCT
This sequence comes from Thermobia domestica, assembly GCF_964235325.1. NCBI lineage: Eukaryota > Metazoa > Arthropoda > Insecta > Zygentoma > Lepismatidae > Thermobia > Thermobia domestica. The sequence goes on along the minus strand of NC_137459.1, from coordinate 139,837,976 downwards.
ATTAGGTAACTCTCGTAAACGTATTTCTACCACCTTGTTGAAATGTGAATTAGTATTACTAATTCAAGGACAATTTATATCCACATTTCATAGTTGGAATCAGCAATGAAAACAAAAACGAAAGAGATGACACTCGCAGATCAGTGTTGCATACTCTTTGAGAAATAACGTTAAACATATGTCAAATTTAAACACCTTTAACACACAAGGAATGAAGTTGTAATTATTTGTGCACATTAAATTAAATACTGGGGAGAACTCTTTAAAATGACTTCAAGTTTAGAAGGATCAGTTAGTTAAGCAGTGTTGCGTCTGGGACCCTACGAGTGCCTCGGGAACACACATTTTTCATTCAAAAGATGTTGTGTTCCCCACACTAATTTGATATGTATTCGCTGAGTTTCCTTACTCGACCGTTTCCGAAAAATCTGACCCGGAATATGACTTTGTAATGTATAGTATGGAGCTCAATTTCTAACTTTTCACGCTTATATCTCTGCAACGGTTGCGATCGAGGATGTATCCCTTTTCGTGTTATGTTCTTTTGGGGCAAGGTATCCAACGGCCATAGTCTCGACTGAAGTCAGAGTTACAATTGGATAGGTTCCCTCGTAAGTGGTATTTGTTTTCATTGTGCATGCATAAAGCGTATTTGCAGCCAATATATTCGAAGTCTTCATCCTATTCTAAATGTCTTATACTACTATTACCTAACTTGGGATTACAATCATCAATGATCCATGATTTCCTGCGTGACTTAACACTGAACGAAAAATATTTGTCCACAGATAGTTCCATATCTAATTTGTTTACCAGTTCTTATATTAATTGTAACATCTGCTCCAGCAGGGAATCAGCATTCCAGGAGCGAATCAGCAACTAACACTACATTGTCGGCAAAGGGTCTATGTAAGCAGGGGGATTCGAAAAACTAAAACCCATTTGTTTCGCATCCAGCTGCCTTATCACATTGTCATACCAAATCGAATAACAACGGACTATGTGGGCTGCCCTGTATGACACCAGGCTTAATCTGAATATTAAAATTAGAACTACTAAATTCAGTTTGATTATTTCTTTTATATATAAATTGGTGACTGTAGTTACATAATTGAGTTGAGTTGATTTTGAGTTTAACGTCCCGTTCAGCAGCGAGGCTATATGAGACATGGACCTACTGATTAACGTGGAATCCGAACCACATGAGCTCCCGCCGTTAATCGAACCCGGGTCTCCCACGCCAAAGGCGCGTACGCTAACCGCTTAGCCACGAGGGAGCTCTAGTTACATAATTGAATGGAATATCTCTACATCTCAAAGTCTCTATTATAGCTTGATGTGGAACTGTATCGAATGGTTTAGAGATACAAATTTAGCAATCGTAAAGAGGTTTGACAGTTTTACTCAACTTCAATATAGTGTTCAGCATGGAACAATTGACAAGAGTCGTGTTACCAGATACAAAACCTTTTTGAGCATTATAAACTTTGTCAACGCTTTTCAGCCTCGTATTGATTATATCCGTCAAAACCCTAGAGAACAAAAATAATATGATCAAAGGACGTTAACTAATTGTCTTAGTTAAATCTTGTCCAGTTTTCTGTATGAATACAGTTTTGTTCTGTCTCCAACTGATTGTAATGTATACTGATGTTGTAATTAGATTGTACTAATTTATGTATACCGGGTGCACCATTTAAAATGTCCCTCCTTTATAACAGTAAAACCAAGAGAGGGAGAGAAGCGAAACTTTGCACAAAGCAACTACAGGAAAGGGGAGATATATTCATACATTGGGTACCCTCACCAGGTAAACAGTGTTGCCAACCCGATATAAAGTTTTGATTTTTTAAATAGAATGACCTAAATTTAATTTCACAGTTCAAATCAGCAATGAAAACAAAAACGAAAGGGATGACACTCGCAGATCAGTGTCGCATACTTTTTGAGAAATAACGTTAAACATATGCCAAATTTAAACGCCTTTAACACACAAGGAATGAAGTAGTAATTATTTGTGCACATTAAATTAAATACTGGGAAGAACTCTTTAAAATGACTTCAAGTTTAGAAGGATCAGTTAAGCAGTATTGCCACAACAGAAGAGATAATATTTAGTTTGGAAACAGTGCAATAACTTGGCAAAGGTCCCAAATACAGAATGGTTTAAAATTCATAGAGCAAATCAGTATGTCATAAGGAGCATTGTCACGTTTATTTGAGATCGACGAGCCAAGTACTTACCGAGATATTCGGTACTTTGTAAAAGCTGATAATTTTGTGCTGTACAAGATGGTAACGCTGTTTCAAAATTCACTTTTTTTCTTCTCAGCATTGGAGAAATCGTGAAAAAAATTATTAAAACGAAATAAAACATTAATGAATGGACATACAATGAAATGAAATCCATTTGAGTTCTTGAAGGGACTAATTAAATGAAATGTGGATGTAAATTGTTCTTGAGTTAGTAATACTATTTCACATTTCAACAAGGTGGTAGAAATACGTTTACGAGAGTTACCTAATAGCTAGTTCGTGCGGTGAATATACTTATTCTCGTGCATCTTTAGGGGAGTAATATCGAAACAATTCAATATTATCTGTAAATATTACAGACTTGTTACCATTTTTTTAAAACACGAATGAATGAAATAAGTAACAGTTTATTGTAATTGAACCAATGCAAAGGATGGTTTCCAAGCACAATTTCTGTGGCTGTGTTGTAGGTGGTGGGTGTAGCCAAGTGGGTGTAACCAAGATAATTACCCACTTACTTCGTTTGCTAACATACGTCTAAGGGGAGCTTTTGGATGCAATGTTCAAGAAATTGCACATGTAAGAAATGAAGTCATTATAACTGCTATGCCGATGATCACTAACAAAATGGTAAATATTGCTTTGCGTTGACGCAATCCATATTGAAATAGTTCCCCAAGTCTCTTGCATTACCCATCAGGTCACGAAACAAATTTCTTTGTGCGGTATACTTAGTACAGATTAACTCTCGCATAGGAACTTAAAATTTTAAAGTCATTGGCCCTAACTGAGTTTTTATTTATTATTATTTTGCTACCATATAAATCTCTGCAAAGGTTTTCTGCAATCGACTCAGGGCATCAAAGGAACATACAATCACACTCCGCAACACTCTACAAAAATTGGAAATGGTTGAAATTTATTTGTGCTTTCGGTTTCAATACTGATTTCCACAGAGGAAAAATAGTTAGATATATGGAGATCCATTTTTTTTTTTTTTTTTTTTGTAATCGAGTCAACTTCCCAATAATAGGTTCAATATCCTCCCTTAACTCTCTGTTGAATCCTGAAGTGGGTAAAATTAACCATTTTCGGGATTTAGGATTTAGATTTCTGGGCTTTAGGCATCTTAGACCATTTACCCATCACGTTTGAGAGATGGCGTCCCTCGGCGAGCACACTATCTGGGAAAAGGGAAGGAAGAGATGATTGGGGAAGGAAAAAAGCGGACTGAGACTTAGTTAGGTACCGCCCCGGCATTTACCTGGTGTGAATGAGGAAAACCCAGGAAAACCTCACTCAGAATGGCTTTTCAGGAAAATGCACCCAGAAGGAATCGAACCCGGGACCGCTCACACCGAAGGCGAGAACGTAACCATTTTCGGTTTTAACATAAATCGCCATAGAACGAAAAGAGTAAAGCATAGTGAGTATTTTTGTGCATGTGTGTGTGTGTGTGTTGATTCACCGTCCAGGGAAAGGTTCTATATTTGATTTAATTAATCTGTTGCAACCAGTAGTTATGTATTTACTGTTTCAAGTTCAAGTATTGAATTCCAATACTTCGGAAGTCTGTCGTAGTTACACACAATCGAACGAAATTCACTCGTCTTCATGAAACAAAGTTTTTGTTTTCTTTAAAATTTAATTTAATACTTTTGTTGGTTGGAATGGTAATTGGTGAAAGGTAAGGCGATGCATATATATATATATATATATATATATATATATATATATATATATATATATATATATATATATGCTTGATTCTACAATGCATAGCATCACTAGTATAAGTAAAGGTAAATGCTTCGAAGCAGATAATAACAATAACAATAATAATAATAATAATAATAATAATAATAATAATAATAATAATAATAATAATAGCATAATGTATATGTGCCAATGCGTACGTTTCTACGTTGTAGCTCTTACTGTAAAATATTGAGTTAAAAATGATTCATTTATTGCCACTTAGTAAAAACAAATTAATTTAATTTTGCATTTCAAAATGGAAGAAATTGGTTTGCAATCTTCAAACGTATATATTTGCATTGAGGAACAATCGATCCAAGTTTCTGAGAAACCTTTGCAATAGGAACGATACGGTTGGAGAACCCAACAGACAGGATTAAAAGTTCAAACCTAGATTAGATTCACTGCAGGAGCGCAAAGCAAATGAAACACGATTTCAGCTACACATATACGTTATCATGTATGCGTTGGGATTTTTCGTTGGTTTCTTTCTTTTCCTATGTGAGCATTTCTCTGAAATGAGAAAACAACAGCAACAAAGTAGTTCCATTTTTTTCACTTGCATTTGCAATGTTATTTTCTTCTAACTCGAAAAATAAAACACAATATATTAAGATATATGACCCCAAGATTTTACAGAAAAAGCATGGTTATTATTACTATACATGTTTCGAGATTACAAACGTACATAGTAAATAGATTTTCCCAAAGTTTAATAATACGAGTTGTAAAATATGTTTCAGAAAATTACTTTCCAGTGAAGAAGAGATAGAAAGAGTTGCATATTAGCAACGACCCCAAAAGTTATTGATGCCTAATATTGAAGCAACAATATCAATTAAAACTACAATTATATCAGGTTCCGACATTAACCACTCAATTGTGTTCCGTAGTTTAATTCACAATACCACAAATACTAGCAGAACACCCATAATTTAACATAACACATACATATGGTTATTGTGGTCAAAATTTGCTCTGTAAAGCTATCATTCAACAAAAGAAATCAAAATATCGTTGGTTTACAACATGTTTTGAATTTAATGAGTCAGTTAGTTGTATATGTCTTGTGAAATCTTGTTCCAAAGATACAAAAAAAAAAGTCAGAGGAAAGAAGTACTTCTGCAATAAGTTGCATTGAAGTGATTTATTAGTTGTGCCATATGGCACAAAGCCAATCGTCGTTGCCCACCCCTCCATCTTTATTTTTTGTCTTTTTCAACGATAAATTTAGTCTTTCATATTCAGCAATTTAAATTTAATCTTTAGTTTTCAAATTAAAAAAAAAAAATGGATAAGGAAAGCTACATTGGAGTTTTAGTTATACGTGTAAGTACGTACAGTAGCCTTTTGTAGCACATCATCAGGGACTCTTTCTCAAGCTAAATCAAATTATGTTTTGTGAAGAAGACCTTCCTAGAATGAAATCGTAGAAGTATTATTGTCCTTTCTGATTACTATATTTGGAAATTGAGTCATTGTCCTATACTCAGTAGCGTACGCAGGAATTTATTTCGGGGGGGGGGGGGTCCAAACTCAATATGAGAGTATTTTGTATCAAAATTCCTAAAATGACCCCTAAAATTAGTCTAAATTTACACAAAAGTCGAAATTTCAGGAGGTCCGGAGGTCCGGAGCCCCAGGACCCACCCACTGAGTACGTCCCTGAAATCACCGAAGGTAATCTATTGTAATGGATGTTTCACCTGCAACTGGTTTGATTTTTTTTTAATATTGCGTTACGTAACAAGGTTACAAAATTTAACTGACATTTATACGTTTGAAACTTATCAAAATTATCAATTTGAAAGTTTCAACTATTTGTATTATACACGTATAAGAGAACATTATTCGATAACGATAAACGATAAATAAGTAACTAGAGTATTCACACAATCAGACATAACTTATATATACATAACATATAGCGATATTCTGGAATTGATTAATCGTCTCAATGATATATAATATCTTTACTTCCATGTATGTACTAAACCCGAAGAAGAAACTTTAAGAAATAACGTCTCAATAAGAGATTGAGATTTGAACAACAGCGTGCATTTGCTCAGATTACATATTCTGTAAATGCTGACTTTGCACTTATCTTACTCATCCTCCACCATTCGCTACTTTTCAGATTGTGTCCCTAACCTTATTACTCTCTCTCTCTTGCACATAAACACACTCACATACATATATGCGTAGTCCAACATATACATATACAAAAGTGAAATTTCCCAACTTCTAAAACGAAGCAGCCCTAATCGACGGAATTGCTGCTGACACTCCCGTCGATTCGGTATTAATTAGGAGGCGAGAAATTGACGCCAGCTTGAAATTGAGGTGCTTCATCCCCTGGTACTCATCACCTGCTATTTGATTAGCGCGTCTGGATTAAGCCATTACGCTAGTAATTCGTCTCCTACCGCTCGCTTCTCGCCATCTCTTCGAGCACTCATCTAGGTCCAAGGGAGTGATCTCATCTCTTTAAAGTTCATAGAGCTACGCAAGTCGATTCGTTCCATATTTTTATTTTATGTGCTTCCAGAGATTTTGGAAGGAAATACAGGAGGGAAAATTACCAAGAAGAGACCGCTTATTAATTGCGACATTGAGTCAAAGTTGCAATAAACATACAGCGTTCCTACTTTTTTCCCCCTGAAAATGTTATCAATCTTAAATCTTTGGCTTAAATAACTTTAACGTAAATTGTGTATGGAATCATACTGATAGTTTTAATGTATGTACGAGTAATTGCTTAGATTGAAAGAAAAAAAAAAGTCAAACATATAGAAGTGGTTATCAAAATAATGGAGCAATTTATAGAAAACGAAACTTACCTTCTTAATAAGGCATAAGATCCCCTTAGGTTACAGAACAATCCTGATTCATGAGGGATACTGGCTCAATAATACATCGTCCACCTTCGCTGATGGGGGTCCTTTGGTTTGATCCCAGGCCAAGTAAGTGTGTGGTTGACAACACCATGTTCATGAGTTTTCTCCAATTTCTCCCACATTTCTATGCGGCCAATTGCTTCATTATCGTTCATCTTCCTTAATCATACGTCTCATTTAGCCTAAAGAGCATAACCGTGGGTATTAAAACGACAAATTCATTTTATTTCAACATTGATTAATTTTAGAAAGGAACCATATAAGTCACAAATGATTTCTAAAAAAAAAAAAAAAATGCACAATTTATAATACAATGGCAGCACTTAGTTCCATCAGCAAATCAAAGTTTCCAAAGAGGATTGCATCCATAAGTATCAAAATACGAAAGTAAAAAGCATCCACTTCTTCAATCATACAAGAAGAGAGCAGCTTTAAATCCTATCATTCGTTAACTAAATATACTTTCTCGTCTTAACATACTTCATAATCACTTAAAGAAGTTGGTTCTTTGAAAATGGAATATAACAAATCCAATGTAAAAAAAAAAAAAAAAAAAAAAAAATGCAAACAACCAAAGGTAGAGAGGAAGGGATACAAAAACCATACATAGAGGCTAGCTGGAAGGCAAGTACTGTACGTACAACCACAGCCAGTACATCGCCTATTTTGCCGTGTCTTCTGAACTCTTACTCTTGAGCGCGTGCAAGGGAGCGCAGCGGCTCAGTGGTAGAGCGTTCACCTCCCGTGCTTGGGGTCCCTGGTTTTTCTCCCAACTCGCGTCGTGTGGACTTTGTGGTGGACACACACCGTGCTTCTGGGTTTTCTCGGGGTTCTGTCGTTTCCTCCGAATTTCTACATTCCACCATTTCATTCATTTCTCATCATCAGAGACTCCTTTAGCCTAACCGGCATAACCATGGCACGTAAAACTCAAATATTTAATTTAATTTCATTTTCCTTGAGCGCGTGCAGCCTTGTCAAACGTAGTTTGAGAGGGAATATATATATATATATATATATATATATATATATATATATATCTTTGTGTGCACTCGAACTTTTCACCAACTTAAGGTTGGTCAAAACGGACTAGTTTTGCCGGTAGATGTTACTACAACCTTCGCATTTCTTTCATGTATTTTTAACCTTTCACACAAAAAAATCACGATTTCTTTTACAAATTTCAGCCTAGCGACTTCAAATTTTTAGAGGAGGAACTTCATAACCCATCGAAGTCAACAATCCGTGCCATTTTTTTTATCTAGAATTTTCTTTATTGTTGAAACAATTCCATTGTTAAAGATTTGGATATCCATTTCAATACTCAAGCCATTTCAAGAAAATTCTAAATTAAAAAATCGCACGGATCGTTGCCTTCGATAGGTTATGAAGTTCCTTCTCTAAAAATTTGAAGTCTATAGGCTGAAATTTGTAAGAGAAATGGGGAATTTTCGTGAAATGTAAAAAAAATATATGAGAGACATACGAAAACTGTAGTGGCATCTGCCGCCAGAACTTGTTCCCTTAAACCAACCATAAGTCGCATAAAATCGGATTACGTGTTAACATCCTGATAAACTTCTGGCCCATGGTTTTATATCACAGAACCCACCTTCCGTTCATAATAAATGATTATAACCCTAGATGACAGAAACAAGATGGTAGCGGTACGTGTGACATACCCATAAATGTATCTTCCTGGGGCTAATGTGTATCGCCAGTCTCGCTTTCAATGGAATTATATTCGTGTGGATTTTAAATAGATTGGTAAATGTATTTTGATACACCCTGTAGAAGTTAACTACATACAATTTGAAACAAGATGTTCATAGAGACTGATAACGCATTAGTTGGTTGTGATTCCATTTCCAGACAAATTTAAAGGGGTTCTTAAACAGAGATGACTGTTCGTTTTTCAGCATGGCTATATATATTGTAGAATGTTCTTACAAAACCGATAATAGTATCCACTTAAAATTCTTAATTCATTCGGTTCTCATCCCGGACAGGTCTCATTATACTTAATGAGCTTGTGTCTAGCGTTCTAGCTTCATTATCAGAATTATCTAGATAAAATTACATTCACCCTTATAGAGGTTGCCCAGTGATTTTGCTAACTCTGTCAAGTAGATGTAGGACCTAGTAATAAATTAATTTGTCCTTTTTTCATCGTTTGTTACTACTATTGTTGTTGGTTGCTAATAATGAAAGTTCTAAATTGGCCTCGTAAAGCTATCTCGAAGTATGGTACATAAACAAAATTAATAACTTCATTATATGTTATATGCTTTAGTTGCTAGAAAATACTAATGAAACTAGTTAATGCAGTGCCAGTTTGTAGTTTATCGGACGAATACACTGCCAACTTCAAAATTTCTAGCTTTTATTATCAGCACTCAAAATTACAATGGTTCACTATTACTTCTGAATTTTGATTGGTACTCTACATTATGACAAGGATAGCAACGTCAAATCAGATTTCCACCATGGCTATATGGCTACCGGGAAACCTGGACTCAATTAAAGATGGGAGTTCATAGGGTTTGAATCTCACCTTAATCTGTAGGTATGTCTCATATAGCCTCGCTGCTGAAAGAGATGCTAAACTCCCATTCGAGCAACCAACCGATATTAACTCTACCTCAAAGTTGTTCAAGTTCTAACCCAAACTTTGTGGATGCGATGTAAACTTATATACTTGTGAGCAGGCTTTCTTCCAGAAAATTTGGCTCGGGAGAAATTCAAATGTGAAAGAGCTACACTGTAACACTTGCTGTTTTGGGGTATGTATAACATCGAAAATTCACGAATGCGAACTTTAAACGGTTGAGCGAAGGAAGCACATAGACGATCATTATTTTGATATCACGCGCTAAAAGACTGTTTTGCACAAACATTGAATTTAATCGCAATTTATTTTAACTCTGAGGAAGGGTGTTGGCTAACTCCAAAGAACGAAAGTTCATTCTGAAAAAATATGCCTATAGAAAACACTGTCCATAAAATCTTCCCACACGATTTTTTTTAAACTATCGGTTAATATATACAGTTAATATCGGTTTGGGTATATACAGGGTGTTTCAAAACAACATCAACAACGTTTGGGAGAAGAGTCCTGACACCAAGATAAGACAAAAAGTATAGATCAACCTGGGTGCACAAATGTTTCCTTTGGGAGTAATAGGATGCCGAAAACCAGAAAAAATGTCCATAGCTCTAAACTATGGGACCTACTGTAGTCGGTTCAAAACTTCATTTAGGAACTAATATGTGCACTATACAAACCTGCATGTCTCAGAATCATAAGGTACTCACACAACAATTTTTATAGAGGGAGTTTGGCTACGTTCGTATAATTTGAAGTACTCACCAACTACCCTTGTAAAAACTGTTGCAGAAGTACCACAAGATTCTGAAACATGGATATTTGGATAGGTCACATACCGGTATCTGTTCCTGAACGGAATCTTAACCTGACTACGGTATCTCCCACAGTTTTGGAGCTATGCACCTTTAAATTTCAGTTTTTTTTCATGTTTTTGGCAGCCTATAACTCCGAAAGGAAGCATTTGTGCACCCAGGTTGGTCTATACTTTTTTGTCTTATCTTTGTGTCAGGAATCAATTCCCAAATATTGTTGACATTGTTTTGAAACACCCTGTATAGACTTAGATGCATAGCGTTGACGATAAACTATATTATGGTCTCTGTCACAAACATGGCTCCTTCGTGCTATAGGCAGTTAGAATATATTATATTGGAAGTCAATAGTTGCATAATTAAATCACAATTGACCAATTCTCGTATGCGCAGTGATATATATAACTCTTTTCTATATATTCATTGCTTTCGTCTTACTTTCATATGGTCTTTTAAACCTCATGAGAAGAAACTTGTCGTCCTACCACATATCTACTTTCTTAGTAGTCTCTTTGCTGTGCTAGACAATACGTGAGAGATAAATATATACTATACAGGTTATAGTGCCGTATTACCATTTTTTTAACGAACCCCTGTTGTTTATACTCGCCAACTTTATTCATACTTCGCACTTAATTATGTTATCTGTTCGTATTTAGTTATAGGTTATTGATATGTGGATGAATACCCCAAAATGAAAGAGATTCCGTATACTTAATCCCGAAGGCTGAAACAGTCTCAAGGTTTCAAAACCTTCCAAGAGAGTAATGAAAGTGACAAGTGAATATTTTCCAGTCCATTGGCTTGGAAGGAATCAGCACAGCTGTAAGAAAATTGAGATGTGTTGTTGGTTTCCATCTGGACACGCGATATTTAACTTCCGAACCGATGGATCGTGTAACTGTTAACTCAATTGTGATGGTAATGGGAGAACAAGGAGGAGGGAAGCTGACAAAGCCTATGAAATGCATTCCAAGGAAGAAAGTTGATATTTATTCGAATTCATCATACACCGTTTTTCAATTTGTTTTAATTTCTTTCCTCTATTTTCTTTCCAGCATGTAGGTAACTGCATAATGTTAAGTGATGAAATATAAAATTATTCCAGAACTTCCTCGTGGTTAAGCGGTTAGCGTACGTTCCTTTGCTGTGGAAGACCCAAGTTTGGTTCACGGCAGGAACTCATGTGGTTCGGATCCCACGTTTAGCAGCAGGTTCACGCCTTATATAGCCTCGTTGCTGAAAGGGACCCTAAACTTAAATCAAATGAAGAAAAAATGTTCCATACTATTGAGATATTTTTACAGTAGTAAGAAACGTTTTGTGCACACTCACTACACTTTCTGTTTCAATAATCTGACACCAGTAGATCAATTTGAATAGGCCTAGTTTTATTGATATAAAAATTGTATTAATTATCCTTGCTTTACTGAAAATCATTTCAAATCTAATCAATTTATTTCAAAGTTGTTGCCAGAAGAAACTGTAGGAAATAGGGAAACACTTTTGCTAGTTATTGTACAAATGTGTGTACGGAAAAAGAGGTTTGTTCTAAAATAATAATATCTACAGCAATTCTGTAATCAATACAAATACAATAAATTTTTATACCAGTTTGTTTAGGCATCAAGGACGACCACTATCTTTTTTTTTAAATCATCAATTGGATTTCACTACTGGGGAAGACAGTATTAGTAAATGTACTTACATTTATCTGTCTCTAAGGTCTCTAATCTGACTCTACATTAAACTCACGTATTTTGAAAAGTGAGAACGACAATATTTTGCAAATGCGTGCTAATTCTGTCGTGACTTCAATCGTTAGTGTTACTATAATTTATGTGAGACTTGCTTTCGCTTCTAGGTGAGAGTTCAAGTTATCCATACATTAAGCTAATGTTCGGATTAACGTTTTACATAGCCTCAATACGGAAAAATGGCCCTCAGGTGTCCTTGTGAAGACATACGTATGTCGTAGAGAACATTAACCAATTACAGTGAAACCTCTCTAAAGCGGACAGCCATGGGGAATCAAAAATTGTCCGCTATAGAGAGGTGTCCGTCTTAGAGAGGTTTCGATATTTTGTTATGTAAATTAGCAAACAAGGTGATATGTAATTACAAGCTATTGAAGGTAATTTATCAAACCGTTCTATTACTGTGGGCATGTCGAGGTCTGCGGATTCTCTACAAATCGCTTTGAAAGAAATTTTGTCTAATCCTAAACTTCTCTAACCACTCGTTCGAGACCTTGAAATCTGAAACATCCATTTCTGTTGCTACCTCCAAATTCTTAGCTTTTAACATTGATCTTAACACAGGATTTTTTTTCATTCCGCACTCTACAAAACCATTCACTTGCACACCAACTTTGCTCAGAGCAATGAGACACTATTTTCATTGTTATTTTCACAATTTACTTTATTATTTTGTCTTGGTTTTATATTATCTCAGGTGCTTGTGTTTTACCGATACAAAAATTTTCAGCTATCCTTCGCACACCTCAGTATTCTTCGAAAATTCAATCAATTCGATTTTAGCATTAGCGCTTCTCGTGGCATTTCGAAAGCTCACAACAACTTACACCTTATTGTGTATTCGATGCAGAATGACTTAAAAAGATTTACTTCTACAAATCGAGGCACTAAGACAATATGCGTATACGCGGACAAAAAATACCAAACACGTCTTCTGCTTGATTCCAGCGGAACAGTAGAATTGTAATCCCAAATGGCAGGCAACTGTCAATCACTTTTGATGCTAACACAGGTTGGGTGGGAGTGGAACGCAAGCAAAGGATATGAGGATGTTGATAATAGTGATGGGCACTATCGAATACTTTTTCCTATCGAATGATCATTCGATAGTTGTTTTGAACTATCGATAGTTTTTATTCGATAGTCCGATAGTGTTTTCATTCATTCAAATATCGTGTTCTTAACGTGCTTCGCTGCTACCTAAACATTCATTCGATAGTCTGCCTGACAAATGTACACTGGACTAGACTCCCTGGAGTCTCTAGGGAGAGGTCCGCAGATTAACAAGGCGGTTAAGGAGGGAAGAGCGTTGTTTACAAGTAGAAGCAGAAGCGCGGTACCGCGTCGCTCGAATGAAAGGTCGGCGACTAAAGAAATTCGTTTCTCCTTTGCAGTGTTTATAACAGATTTTTCCCTCAGCTACTATTCAACCCAATCTCCGGTTTATTTTATTTTATTTATTTTATGATGTTCATGCTATTATATCAAACATATTATTGATAACAGTAAAAGTGGAACAAAAAATACATTTCGACAATGCAAAGATTGCTTGGCGATTTTTTTTTCTGAAGCAGTCTTTACTCAGGAAAACCAGGAAAAACCTCACTCAGGATGGCTGACCAGAAAAAGATGTTACATCTTTTCGACCGAGTTACCCCACCGGGAATCGAACCGGGGACCGCTCGCACCAAAGGCGAGAGCGTTAGCGACTACGCCACGCAGGGCCAAGTGGTAGAATTGAAATAAGGATTGCAATCTCCTTAATTGTTGGGACTGCAACAGTATTTGTGTGTAGAGTAGACATAACCCGATAAAGAATATCTATTTTTTTAATTTTCATTATTTTCCCCCTTTTTTATATTTGTCTACTCAGATAGCTTATGATGCTTCGCCTATATCGGCGAAACTATCTTCAACATTGGGGGAGGGGGTGGCTACGATCATTCCTTTTTTTCTATTTATGTTTTAAATATTTACGATATAAAGTTGAAAAACAATACTATAGAGAAGTAGTTCTCAAAGTGGGGTCCGTGGAATCTAGCCAGGGGATCCGTGACTCCTAAAAATTGAAATGTGTTGTAATAAAATGGAACTCACACCTGTTAGGCAAGAAGTATTTTTTCGGTTACTAAAGCAGTTACTAAAAAGAAAGCAATTAGAAATTACACCTACGTGTGTAAATTTAAATGTTTTCCTACTTTACTAAATTTCTGCCCTGAGGCTAGTCAACCGTTATATAGGACTACTTGAAGTGAGAGAAATTTCTTCTTTGTTAGGACACTTTTTCAAGAGCAGTTGTACATTAACTGTACGATGCCTCGGAATTTCATGGATTTCAACTTCAAGTGGCGGAAAGTTCCCAGCACTACCACCAATTCCACATTTTTTAAAAAGTAAATGTTATTCATTTCTATGCTTATAAACATCAATCCTCTCCCAATTCTGGTATTTAAAAAACTAAAAACCCTGAAAAACCCCTCCCAAAATGTTCCTACATCCGCCACTGCGAGTCTCAAATTGATTTGTATGTGTGCTGTCAGTACAAAGAGTTGTCTAAAAAGGTATTGCAACATTTGATGCCTTTCCCTACCACTTACTTATGCAAGCAGACCTTTCTTGCTCTTTGCAGTATTAAAACTTTAAAGCGAAATCGTCTTAATAATGGAATCGGACCTAAGATTGGTGGTGACAAAAATTATTCCACATTTCAATGCAATTATGGAGAAACACAAAGAATTTCATTTCTCACATTAGTGACCCCACAGATTTGAGAACGTTGTTTATCAAGTGAATTTCCTTTTTTTTAAAAAATGATTTTTAGTCTTGAAAGTTACTGTATTTTCAATTGAAATTTCCTTCAATAGGAAACAATCATGTATCTTTAGAATAAATTACTTATTGCATTATTTTTCTTCTTGTCAGTAATAATTCTAATTAGTATATTTTAATAGCATGTGAAATTTCAAATTAGCATTGCAAGGGGGTCCGCGTTATCGGAAAGTTTGAGAACCACTGCTGTAGAGGATCAGGGGAGCAGAGTTGTCTTCAACACTGGAAGGAAGTCGGACAAAAATCATCACATTTCTCCCGAAAAAACACATTTCAAATCGAATTATTGGGGGGACATGTCCCCTTCATTCCCCCAGGATTTGCGCCAGTGCCTAAGAATATTAATATGATGACTGTGTATGCCAGTCAGAAAGTGTCCTCAAGCCACTGGTATCATAATGTCCCTTGCGCTAACCAACCTTCCGCTTATCTCATAATACTAAGAAAAAAAATCCACTTAGAGACATAACTGTTGAGCATTAAATTAGATTTTATTTCTACCTTAAATTCTTTAAGAAACCTATTTTAAACATCACTAAGTTAAGAACCTATAAATATTTTCAGTCCAATTATGAAATTATAATATTGTCAGAAGAAAGAAAGATTAGTATTTTCAAAATTTTAATTACGGTAAGTAAAATCACAAGATTTTCCTCTTCGCAGCATATACTACATATATTTTATCTTTATCATAACTGGTGCGCGCTTGACAATTGCTGAGATTAGATGACAGTTGTCCACGTAGGGTAAATTAACTCTCCCCTTAGATCGGGGCATCTCTTTTCGGGATGCAATACCCCTCGAAATGGAACTTGAAGGGGAATTATACGCTCCCCTCTCTCCTCTGGTGACACCATAACGTTGTAAAATGAGCATATGTATGCAGTCACTTCTTTCCTCAATTCTCCGTTGCCTGCCATTGGCTGAAATTCATTCGATAGTTTTTAACAGTCTACTATTGGTTGAAATTCATTCGGTAGCGAAAAGCTAGTAGTGATATTAAGCCTTCTTCAGGGCCTCATAGAAAGACACTACGGCTCCTATAACTATCTATAGTACGAAACATTTCAACAGGCTGGAATTCACTCACTGCTGTTCAGAAACATTCATTCACGTGGCCGGAATAGGGGGTAATAATACTTCTGGTTTCTCTCTTTCAACATACAGCAAAGCAGCAGGGCCGCCTAACGGTAAACTATCGATAGTCTGGTCTGGGGAACGAAAGTAGCCTGTCAGATAGTTAAGTTCAAGTGTTTGCCTCTACAAAGAAAAAAATCATTCGATAGTCTGTCGGGCCTATCGAATACATCCGATAGTACAAAACTATCGAATAATTCGATAGTATTCATTCGATAGTGCCCATCACTAGTTGATAAACAAAGACGCTTCATCTGAGTTTCTGAACAGCCAGTTGACAAGGAAAAATGTTATTACAATGCTTCCTTGGTGATACATGTAAGCATTACTGAAAATGTACTTTTTCTATACTTTTCAACTTGTTTCTAGAAAAAGTGTCCGTAATATGGAGGTAAATAATATCTATAAGAGACAGAAAGGACTATCCGTGTCCGTACTAGAGAGTGTCCGCTTTAGAGAGGTTTGTCAACATGGTTTTTCCTATTACAGTGTTTGGGGATTACAAAATATGTCCGTTATGAGAGGTGTCCGCTTTACAGAGGTGTCCGTTAGTAGAGGTTTCACTGTATTATTTTATGACCACAGGTGGTCCCAACAGTGTACCCTGGTCGTATCAAAAGGAAAGGATCAGCATACTCGCTCATTAAAAACCAAATCATCGATCATGTGACCGTACTAACATTTGACACCCAAATTTACAAAAGGGTCCTACCATTTTTTTTTTGTTTGTTTGGACAATTCCCAAATTGAAAGGGGGTACCCTTCCCAAGGAAACAACTATAACTTATGAAACAAAATTGGACCCTATATATGATAATATGACCTCATTAAAGAGGAAAAATTGAGTCAAAAAACAAACACGTGGTACAACGTATTGCTTACGTTTATATTTTGGCAATATTTTTAAACCTTGAAAGGGAACAATATGAACCACCCAAATTTATAATGATACATATTGGAGTCCTCTACTACTATATCGAATTTTAAAATTTGGCAATTACCGAAATTTGAAGGGTAGGTCAAGGTAACTCTTCCAAATTTTAAGAAGTGCGCACCAACGTATCCATGTCGTATGAAAGAGAATGCACCCCTGTACACACCCATATAATCATATAAGATAATAAGACCTCATCGAAGGGGATAAATTGGGTCAATAACAGAACACGTGGTTGTACTAAAATTTGGCAATTTTGTACCCATGAAAGGAAACGAGATGGACCATTCAAATTTATAGTGATATATATTAGGGTCCTATGCTATTATATTAAATGTTTAAATTTGACAATTACCAAAATTTAAGAGGAAGGACAAGGTACCCCTCCCAAATTTTTAAAGGGATGCACCAAGGTACCAATATCTTATGCAAGGGAATGAAACTCTTTACATGCCCATATAATCATATAAGGTAATAAAACCTCATCAAAGAGGATACATTGTGTCACAAACCTCCGAAATTTGAATTTTTGTCATTTTTTTATCCATGAAACGGAACGAGATGGGCACCCAATAATAATAGTGGTACATACCATGGTCCTACACTACCATACCAAATTTTTAGATTTGGTAATTTCCAAAATTTAAGGGTGGTGGTGCTATGTATCCCTGCCAAAATTTAGGGCGTGGGCCAAGGTACCCATATCAAAATCTAGAGGAGGTACCCCTAGGCCATTGACACCGGGCCATGGACCATGGGTCATGAGCAGAGACCCAGGGGACAAAAGTGTCCTGAACTGGCGCAATTACTACTACAAGAAACAGGCAGCGTTATTACTTTATACCATTCGTTAACTAAATATACTTTCTCTTGCTAGCATACTTTATAACCACTTTAAGAAGCTACTTCTTTTATAATTCAACATGACAAATCAAATTCTGAACACGTGTTTTGTACCTTAAAAAGGGTTTATACAAGCTGAGCTGAGAGAATATTAATTATGAATATTATTTATGAATATTATATATGCATATTGAATATTACTATTACTATTGATAATATATCTGTATGTTGACATGAAATGCAAGGATTGATGGACTGTTAGCTAACATGTTTTATTGCATGACAATTATAACAAGAAACAATATTACATTTTGCTAGTAGCTATCTTAAGGCGCTAAGTGAGGAAATATTGAGTAGTAATGGTGCCGTTAGCTTATGCAGAAACTCATCTACAACTTTGGGGCCGCGGTGGCTCAGTGGTAGAGCGTTCACCTCTGGTGTTTGCGGTCCCTGGTTCAATGTCAGCCCTCGCTAAGTGAACTTTGTGGTGGACAAACACCGTGCTCGTGGGTTTTCTTGGGGTTCTCCTGTTTCCTCCCACTTTCTTCATTCCACCATTTCACTCATCTCTCATCATCACCGTCTCCTTTATCCTACCCGGCATAAGCGTGGGACGTAAAACTCAAAATTTCATTTCATTTTTTCTTTTTCCTTTTTTTTTTACATTTTCGGCCAACATTTTGACCGCTTATATTTTTTTCTTGTGTGTGATGCATTTTGGATTAAGTTCACAGGACAATATTTTATGCTATAAGCAATACCTGGAAGGCTTCAAAAGGCATTCAAATATATTTGAGATTTAGAATATAACAAAATAAAGTTATTCTAATATAACATAATAAAATTACTCCTTACTTTGCGTAAACAAAGGTATGTTTTTTTTTTCTAGGCCACATAAAACTATTAGTTTTTAAGTGGAATACAAGTTACATACATCAAATGAAAGCTTGAGTTTTCTTCATTTACATCCAATCACCCTCACCGGTTTATGTGCAAGGGCAATGATTCTAATCCTGTTGCACCCATTTACCCTCTGGGGGGTAATTGGGTGAAAATCAGACCAACAAATAAAAAATGTTGCAGCATCAAAAGTAAAGGTGCCGAAAGCTTACCACTAGCACAGTAGGTGCAGAAGAACCTGCAACATATAATCAGTTCTTTTTTTTTTTTAAAAAAAAAAAAAACAATCTGTAAGGTAAAAACGGTTGAAAAAACATACATCCCAATTTACCCCTTCTACCCTATTTCTTCCGGTGTATCTGCTATGTCTAAGACAGCAAATGGCACATCTCCTACAGAGTAAGGCGATGAAAAACACTAGAACTTACGAATGTATAATTATGCAATACGGGGATAAGTTACATTTTCCAGGAGATAATAAAAAGTTTTCTTCATTTTTGTTACTGGTAAATTTAAGTATCTGTCCTATACACCCTTAGCACCTTTATACTTTCTAATATAACATGCTAACATAATTAATGCTCTTTTCAAGGCACTTCACAACTTTAAACACTTGCCTCAGGACAATTCACGTAATTTGTAAGGTCTAGCGTAGGGACGTTCACAAAATTTTTGAACAACAATAGTAGGGTGTTACAGTGTTTGTACGTTTTTATTTATTATTTTGTTTAGTTGAACGTCTCGTGTGCTCCAAAATTAAGGAAAACTGTAATAATGAGATGAATGATTATCGTGAAGTAAAGAAAGTAGAAAAAACGAGAGAACACAGAGAAAACGCACACACATGATATTTGCTCACCACAAAGCACATAAGTTGACACATGACCTAGCACTTTAAAAAAAAACAATATCTTTTAAAGATGAAAGGGGAAAATTCTTATAGTTCTTTTCTGCACATTCAAATCGATTATGTCTGTCTCATCACGGGGAATGGCTGAATCGTTTTTGAACATAGTGCCTGTTTCGAATCAGGATATTGTCATGCCACTTTGATTAATACGTATCCTAAGGGAAAATAGGGGATTCAAAAATTCTGCCGAAAATAGAGTATGTAACAAGGTTCTCAAATTAGGAAAATTAAACTGGGAATCTAAACTTCTCAAATGTTCAAACTTCTAAAAAAAGAAAAGAAACAAAAAAAAAGTTTTAGAAAATTCCGCCTTTAAGGAGGGAAGGGGCAATTTCTATAGCTTTTCAACTGTATTCAAATCGACGATACCTGTTTCATTATCAATTATCACAGAAAAACTGCTGAACCGTTCAAAATTAATTTTCTCTCTACTGCACTGCACTTAAATTTATTTTCAAACTGTAGAAGGCGTTTATTCTGTGTTGAGTACGTTTGAAAACGGAATAATTCATGTTTGTTATGAAAATGAAATGAAATCTTTCATTTAACATCCTATGATTTTCTTTAACATCAAGGGATTAACAGCCTTTTAGACTAAATGAGACAGATGATGATTAATGCAAGTGACGTATAATGGAATTATTGGAATGAAAATGTGAGAGGAAACAAGAGTAGAAGAGAAATCCCACGGAAACAATGTTGTCCACCACAAACATACTTTGTCGGGTTCCAACCAGGGACCCCACGCACCAGAGGTGAGCGCTCTACAATTGAGTCGAAGAAGTTACAAAAATGCCGGAAGGAAAACATGACTGTCCGTGTCCATACCTAAAAGTGACAAAAATTTGCTAGGGTTAGGCTTTTGCTAGAACAAAAAAATGTCCGTATTATAGAGGTGTTCGTGAATGGTGGTTTAATTGTATATGCTATCCTTAATATATATCCATATTTACAGGAATATGTTGAAAATTCTCCACTGAAGAAATCGCTATGGCTAGATTTCAGACGGCGAGGCGGCTCGGCGAGAGTTTGGCCCGCGAGGTTTTGGCCAGACAAGTTCTTGGCTCATGATATACTGGCTGCAGGTTTTACATACAAACACCTTTTTTTTTTTTTTTTAAATAATTGTATGGATTTGCTCAGAATATCATAGATTTAAGGAAACTAAGGGGTGCAGTTGAGCAAGAAATTTTGCGTAGTTGAACTCTATTGTTTATTAGTAATAAAAACCTAAATATAAAAAACACCTTATGGTTGGTCTACCTGAATTGTTTCTGCACATTCTATTTAAGAAGAAGAAATACAACAAACATACGTGTAGATCGATTTATGTTTCGAGTTTCTAAAACGAATTTGCATCAGTGAACAAAAAGTGATTAACAGAATAAGATTTAAATTCTTTTCTTTTGCTCTTCAAGATGGAATTTCGCCAAATATCATCTGTGCACGACTTAGGTTGAAACAACAAAATTCTGCTACGAAGAACTGAGATTGCTGAATTGATTTTTTTTTCTGTTATTATTTTTTCACTTTAATTCTGCGTCTTTCTCATTGCTTTCGACCCTTTTGCTTTTTCCCCCTCCCTGGTTGTGTTTCTGCTCTAAGATGTGGCTACGGTTTATGCCCCTATAAACAGCACTGTACAATGCCATTCCCAGCAGGGCCAAATTACACCCGAAATGGGCTCGGGCAGCAATGTTTTTCTACCATTCTCAAATAATTGTCTCTACTAAATGGAAATCTGGATGCTGGAAACAGTTTAGCTCTTCTAGTATTACAATATTTTCTTGCATTTGCTTGAAAATAGAGGCTTGAACTTTCTCCACTTTCCTCTCATTTTAAACAACAAAAGCAGAGATATGTTTGTTTACTTCAAGCAGATGAAGCACCTCTTTGCGGTTGAGATAAATATGAATCGAGGATTCCTTACTAGAAAGCAAACGGTAAATTTATTATATTTGTACAAATATTTCATTCGTATGTTAACAATGCTTTAATTTCGAATAGAGATAAACGTAAATAACTATTGATTCATACAAAGTAAAGTTTATTATGCAACATTTCATTTAAGAAGCTTCTGTAAAATTTCCATGCTAAATAGTATAAAACAACATTTTCAAAATTTGTTATCATGCATCATGCATCACAACAGAGAAAACTTTGCTCACACATTAAATAACAACGCATTGTTTTAGACCATACTGTGGGAGTTAAATCTGTGTTCTAAAGTGATTACTTCCTAAATACCTGTCTTACTAAGTGGAATTCTCATAATATATATGCTATTTTTCTTTTGATTTAGGTCCTGATATTTCAATTTCTTATGTGTATGCCCCCTAAAAAGAATGAACAACACGATTTTATGTGGCACATTAAATTATACAATATTTATTTATCTTAAATAAAATGACACATGTAACAAATAGTAATTTATATTTGCATAACATGTTTGGAAGATCAATCGAGGTTCGGATGTTCTCTGTTTTCTATATTAGTTACTAGCCGTGCTACTAGTTGTCTATTTACACAAGACCACTCGCTAACTGTGCCGCTTCTTCATGAGACAAAAACTGTTGTGGTAAATTACTTAGTGACGGTTTCCTTCTCATTTCAAAACGAAAATGATACTTAAAAAAGGAACTTTGAACAGCATACAAATGCTTTAAAATGAAGGTTTAGTTGGAACTCGAGCTCATTATCTTGGCTTACTGTTGCCAAGTCCCCACATAATATCAACGCTGTCCGTCTTGTTCTCAAACAGTCCAGATTTGAAAATATGCTACAAATTTATTTCATGATTTCCCAAGGAAAATACTTCTCTCAGAAAATTTGGCCCATCGACGTAACTGAAATATCTTGTCACTCAAACATGCATCAAATGGATGAGTCTCAGTGTCGCTGAAGCGTTGGTAACATACATGTCTGTTTTGTAGAGGCTGTTAGACAAGGTGGTGAAAATATTGAACATTTATTCCTCAACTGTAGCGTGCAATACAAACACATTGACCGCACTAGTTTATTATCATTACATCGAAACCTCTAAATAATCTGTCAATAAATGAGAGGTTATTACACAAATTTAACTTACGGATAGCCAGTGGCGTATTTAGGGGGGTGGCTTCCGGGCTTAAGCCCCCCGAAATCTTACTTAGTATAGTAAAGTCAATGAAATATCTTGCAGAATTTTCACATTTCCAGGCAAAGCCCCCCCTCGAAAGTTAGCAAAGCCCCTCCCGAAACAAAATCGTAAATACGAAACTGCGGATAGCTCATGTGATAATTGCATGCAATATACAGTAAATGCATTAGCAGTAAATATAGCCTCTTATCGAAATACCATATTAGTGTTCGAATTCCTAGGTGAATGATGGGAAAAATCCCTCTCTACAAAGAAATACAAATATCACCGGAAGATGTGTTTACCCGTTTATTGGTGTACATTGCAAGCTGCTTGTGTGATAATTGTCTTAGGTCATATCGCCAGAAAAATCCCCTAATTCGATTACAAATTGTATTAAAAGTGCAAATAACCAAATGATAACATTCATTTACTGTTGAAAAACTGAGAATACAGAAACAATTGAACAATCATGACATTTTATGAACGTGTTGGGAGAAAAGTCTGCCAATAATTCTCTGGATACTAGTTTCCTATAGGAATTTGTATGGAACTACTGAATAAACTGAAGGGATCAATTGAATATATATTTTTAAATTGCAGAAGGTATTTTTCCGTGCTAAATACGTGACAGATGAGAATAATTCCTGACAGTTATGAACAAGCTCCTAAAAAGTTTAGGGTAAAAGAAGACTGTTCGTGTCCGTATCTGAGAATGCCCGTAAGAGGGAAGGTTCTCTCACACAATAAATATCTATATTTTTTTTTGGAGGCTAAGAAAGTTTGTACGTTTTACGTAAGTATCCATTATTAAGACCGTTCGAATATACTTTTCGTTTGTCTATTCCAATTTTGTCAGTCATTTTAGGGATAATACCACTGTTATTTTGTTGATACTTTCTAGAATTTTCACATCTTGAGTTTGATTGATAGGCCTTTTTCAAAGTTTAATGTGTATCTAATATGCACCGAGGCTAAAACATGCTGTTATGATGATATGTATGATGGTGGTGTAAGGAATGAAATAGGAGGAAACGAAGGAACCCCGAGAAAACTCACACACACATTGTTTGTCCACCACAATTGGCTCGATCTGGAATCAAACCAGGAATTCTACACGCCAGAGGTGAATGCTCTACAACTGAGCCACTTTGGATCCTGGTAGATAACTTACAGAACGACCAATTTCCGAAACGGTCATAACACCCACATAACCCTAATAACGCCATAGATCAAGTATGATGATAGATATCGACAAGCGAATTTTAGCAATCAATTCAGTGTTCCAAATGAACATACTATTCCCATGAGCAACACTCTAGCAAAATCATAAACGGTTTAACTACTGCTTTAAGAAATACATACACTAATATATATACAGGGTCTGTCCAAGAAGTAATGAGACTGAGTCTATTAACAGAAATTTGTTCATCCGATTTTAATAACCCCTCAAAATTCTTCAAAATAGTCCCCTTGGGCGTCGAAGCACCACTGCAGGTGCGGTTTCCATGATTCATACGCTCCCTGGAAGTCAGCTTCCGAAATGCCTTTTAAAGATTTGGTTACGGCTTTCTGGATGGCGGCAACGTCATCAAAACGGTGACCTTTAAGGGCGGTTTTCACTTTGAGAAACAGGAAAAAAAAAAGTCTGCTTTACCTTCTACAACCTCCACCATTTCACGGCAAACGTCAGCTCGTCATTGTTTTTGTTCATCACAACACTTTTGGTACAAACTTTTCAATTTTCAAATTCTCGGTCGCAATGTTGTATACCGTTGACTTGCACATGTTAAGTTCTTCCGCTATTAATCTCAGATTCAACCGACCTGCGACGGTCAGAGTCCAAGAGTTTTTTTCACCCTTGACAAGTTTTCATCTGAAGAACTCGTCGAAGGGCGTCCAGTTCGATCTTTGTCCTCAATTGTCTCCCGCTCTAATGCCAGCCAAAAACCTGAGCTTTCGACATGGCATTGTCTTCGTAGACCAGCTCAACTAAGGCAAGAGTCTCTGCAGCAGTTTTCCAAAAGCGAACCCAGAATTTGATGGCGTATCACTGCTCTATCGTCTGCTCCATTCTTCGCTTTTTATCCCGTGACCAAAATGCAAAAAAAAAGAAAAAAAAACACATTGCACAACGATCAATTTTCATTCTTTCACTGCTCGGAAGCGACTGCCGCGCAATGCGATGTAGGTAAGACCCTACCACCTATATCTACTACTCATTGGGATCGCCCTGGAGCGCTGCGCAGCTGTCAGTCTCGTTATTTCTTGGACAAACCATATATATATATATATATATATATATATATATATATATATATATATATATATATATATATATATATATATATATATATATGCAGGATGGCCCAATTTAATCTTTCCATAGAAATATCTCGAAAACGGCTCAACATAAATAAACTGAACGAAAACTGAAATAGGAAATACCGTGGGGCAAATCGAATTGTGATATCGTGGTACCTCCAGGACCACTCTTTAAGAGGGCCCATGGCTCAGCTTTAGAATTTGAATGGAAATATGGTGCAGGTGACACCTCATTCGATAGATCTTTAAAAACTAAAAAGCGATGTGGCAAAAGATTTTTCATTTTGGGCACCGTACTTAAAATGGCCGCCAAAATATGTTGCCTGCATCAGATAAACGTCCAGTAGCACTAATATGAAAACGGTTGAACATAAATGAACCAAACAAAAACTCAAATAGGAAGCCATGAGGCTAATTGACTAATGTTGTCGCGGTGCCCCCCAGGGACGCATTTCATGGGGACTAGGCCCAAATTGGAAATTTTAAATGAAAATATGGGTCAAGTGATACCTCGTTCGATAGCTCTTCATACACTAAACAGCGTTGTGGCAAAGAATGGTGCATATGGGTCACTGTTTTCAAAATGCCGCCAAGACATGGTGCATGTATCAGCTAAAACGTCCAGTACCACTAATATGAAAACGGTTGAAGATAATACCGGATGAACATAACAAAACTCCTACAGGAAACCACACAAGGTATTTATCATTCCACGGCTCGAAAATGTTGCAACAGAGAAGAAGATGATTAGAGTAAATGCAAAGGAGGAAATCTAATTCTTAGAAAATCATCGGTCCAACGTTAAGTGGATGAAGAGGGACGAGAAGGAACGGTGAAATTGCAAACTGGAACCTTAGTTTTTGCAAATTATATCTACACAACCTAACAGCACAATCACGTAGCAGGCATATGCCTATCATATTCCCTCAGCTACAGCGGGGGACACTTCTAAATGGTACAGCCATATGGAGATTTACGGCTAAGGTGTACCATTTAGAAGTGTCCCCCGCTGTACATGCGTATGTGTCCAGTATGTGACTTATGGACCTCTGGGAGAGAAATAGCATGGATGGCAAGTGCAGTATCAGTCTATATCCGCCCCTAAGCACATGCCTGACGTGTACCTGGGGAATGTGCCTCGTAGGTTCTAGGTATGTTCCCCATGCCGTAAGCGTCAATGAACCATAAATCGCCTATATGCGTAATGTGTTCACATTAAGGTGAGTCTAGAAACACTTTTAAAAAGTAAAACAAGAAACAAGTACCCGAGGTAGGCGAAAAACCACCAACCTTTGAATTACTAGCCGCGTACTCTACCGACTTGGCCACGGAGGCGACGAAGATAATGTCGCTTGTAGAGGGATAAATAATTGAGGTCTTTTGAATTTGGCTAATCAGAGTGCTCCTTTAACCGCATACATTCGACGATAACCGTTTGGAATCAGATAAAATCTACTCTCCATGTAATTTTATAACAAAATGACGAGTGTCTACTTTATTTCATGGTTCTAACATATTCACTTTTAAATTATCGGCGACAGTTGTCATCTAATAAATTTGATGCGTTTGTTGCTTCTAGTACACAATCGCTTAGAAAAAGAAGCAACAAATACATCAAATGTCGGAGATGAATTTAGAACGCCTAAATGTAGCATGGCTAGCACGTCTTGGGCTGTTAGAGTATCTGAAACGTACCTGAAGGACGTACCTACCCCATCAAGATCCTACCGTGTACAGTCGGACAATTTGTCCATGCCGAACAGATGCCGCGGTCGGATTGCCGCAGCCGGACACCGGCGTCTTTCCGCGCGATATTCGACCACGACGAATGGTTGCCTTGCCAAGCAGTCGGCAAACAGCCGGAAATGAACATTAAATGCGTAGGCGCCACCGACGAAAAGAGACCGGCATAATGAGTCGGCAGACGGTCGGAAGTGTTGGTAGAAAGTATCACGGTAGACTACACATACTGTGTAGCGTAAGATTTATAGTCTGTGGTTGTCATGTTGATCAAGATAAACAAGATGTATTGAAGGATATTAAATATATGTCATAAGGACAAAGATTAGAAAGATTATAATAGTATATGAATTTGTAAGATTCAAAGAAGATATTGTTAAATGATTAAGGAACCAAGAAAGCTACGATTATGAGTAAGAATAAAGTTTACAGATTATTAAAAGAGTGATCACAGGAGTGTGATTACTAGTGTTATAGATTACGGATAAGTTTGAAGATAAATTATTATTAAGTTACCAACACTAGCCAAATACCCTTTAAGAAAGTAGCATCATTTCATTCTATATAAAGTTAACAAATGGCGCAGTCGATAACAACGAATTCTAGGCTCTCGATTTGGTGGGAACAGATAGAGAATATGGTAGACATCAAAGTTAAAACATGGATTGCACAGGAATTACAACAACGAGATCAGGAAATAACGCTATTAAAAGAAGAAATATGTTTTTTAAAACTACAACTACAGTGTAAAGAGGCAAATACTTGAACTGAGCACAAACGTAATGACTGTAAAAGATGTAAACGTGTTCAAAACAACAAGGAATACCCAGCAAAATCCAAACGATGTTTCAGATGTCTTTTTATTGGACATTATGCAAGGGCATGTATGGCAAAAAGGTTAAACCCCAAGTTTGAGTTCAAACTGACAAGCAGGAACACTGAAGTTTCGAAAGTTGCCCAGAAAAACCTCATCTTAATCTTAACAAGTTAAGTGTAGAAATTACAAGATTAGATAAAGCCAGCAATCAGGTTGGGCTGCCAGAAGCCAAAAAGCACTTTAGACAAAAATCTTCGAATGTCAATGGTACATTGTCATCTGTAAATTTTGGAAGCAAACAAGTGGAAGAAACGGATAAGATCGAGAAGAAAGCACTGGAAGTTAAGCCCAAATCCAAAGAAATTGAAGTGGTGACTGCTAGGAGGAAGTTTAGACCTGATGAGTCAATTTAGGATAATAATTCTAACAGGAAAGGCGTGCAGGAGAAGGAGGACAATGAATGCATGGTTTCCAGGGTTGCCAGTAGTAAGCCTCCGAACATGAGCAAATTAATGCCTAGATTTATGAAGTTTTTGGTAAAGAGGCACTCAGATGATAGAGTTGAAAGAAAAGATTAGAAACCGACAAAATGTTCCTTAAAGAATTGTTGTTGAAGTTTTGGAAAATAAAAACAAAAATGTAAAGGGGGAGAGTGTTGGTGGAAAGTATCACGGTAGACTACACATACTGTGTAGCGTAAGATTTATAGTCTGTGGTTGTCATCTTGATCAAGATAAACAAGACGTATTGAAGGATATTAAATATGTGTCATAAGGACAAAGATTAGAAAGATTATAATAGTATATGAATTTGTAAGATTCAAAGGAGATATTGTTAAAAAGATTAAGGAACCAAGAAAGATACAATTAAGAGTAAGAATAAAGTTTACAGATTATTAAAAGAGTGATCACAGGAGTGCGATTACTAGTGTTATAGATTACGGATAAGTTTGAAGATAAATTATTATTAAGTTACCAACACTAGCCAAATACCCTTTAAGAAAGTAGCGTCATTTCATTCTAAATAAAGTTAACAGGAAGGAGGGCTTTCCGACTGTTTTGCCGACTCTGATGGTCGGCAAGAGTCGGCAAAGAGTCGGCAAAGGGCATTTTATTTTACGATTTTCGACCGCTTGCCGCCCCGGCTAAAGGTCGGCAACTTTGAACAAGTAGATCGTCGTGCCACCGAGGAGG
This sequence comes from Thermobia domestica, assembly GCF_964235325.1. NCBI lineage: Eukaryota > Metazoa > Arthropoda > Insecta > Zygentoma > Lepismatidae > Thermobia > Thermobia domestica. The sequence goes on along the minus strand of NC_137459.1, from coordinate 139,809,142 downwards.
GTTGGCGACCTGCCTCCGTCGACGGCGGCAATCCATCTTTAGGACCGCGACTTTCGGACGGGTGCAATATGACAGATATATGCCCCAAGTGACGACACATAAACAAATGACTGTTTGAGTGCGAAACTGAGCCAGATATATAAATGCTATATTTGTAGTATATAGTTGTAAATATCAATTAAGTGTAACAAGTACCTAAAACTGTAAGTAGTTGAAGTACATACTTAGCACATGAATATCATATGTGTCAAGTGTCAGATACGTAAAAGGTAACTCAGACACCTAAATGGCACATGCCTAGCACATCCTGTGCTGCTAGGGCAACATAATTATCTGAAATGTGCTTTTATAAGAGATAAATGTTTGTAATGAAAAAAAAAGAAGGTACAATTTATGTTTAACAATAATTTCCATTTTGTTTGCAGGCAATGATTTGTGCAAAAGTGAATCAACTGAATTGCGAAACAATTTGTCGAACAATGCAATTTTAGAACAATGTGTAAAAATGTTGGTTTTGCTCAAAGGTCGTCTGCACAATATTGGTTCATTACAGTACCAGTTACTAGTACATAGTGCTCTCAAACGGGTCGGGTCAGGTCAGTCGGGTCAGCTCGGGTCGGGTTGTCGGGTCAGGCTAATCGGGTCGGGTTGTCGGGTCGGGTCAGTCGGGTCAGCTCGGGTCGGGTTGTCGGGTCGGGTTATTCGGGTCGGGTTGTCGGGTCGGGTCAATCGGGTCAACTCGGGTCGGGTTGTCGGGTCGGGTCAATCGGATCAGCTCGGGTCGGGTTATCGGGTCGGGTTTTTCGAGTCGGGTTGTCGGGTCGGGTGAATCGGGTCAGCTCGGGTCGGGTCAGCTCGGGTCGGGTTATCGGGTCGGGCTGTCGGGTCGGGTCAGTCGGGTCAGTTCACTTTGGTCATCTGAGTTTAGGTTGAGTTTAAACTCGGCTGGAGTCGAAAGCTGCTGTTTTTCACTAGCTGCCTAATTAAAAATAGCAATTTTTCAATTGATTTTATAGAAACCATAAATCTATTTTGAACACTTGCAGCTAGTGTTTTTATGATAAATGCTTATTTTTCTACTTGTGTGTACTATAATTTTTTTACGGGGGCCGCGGTGGCTCAGTGGTAGAGCGTTCACCTCTGGTGCTAGGGGTCCCGGGTTCGATCCCAGCCCCAGCCAAGTGAACTTTGTGGTGGACCAACACCGTGTGCGTGGGTTTTCTCGGGGTTCTCCCGTTTCCTCCCACTTTCTTTATTCCTCCATTTCATTCATTACTCATCATCACCGTCTCCTTTAGTCTAACCGGCATAATCGTGGGACGTAAAACTCAAAGATTTCATTTCATTTTTACTTTAATTTTTAAATGTGGAAGATTGATTTTACCAATCGACTGTAATATTAATATCTACGCCAATATGGAGGCTGGATTTAGAACAAAACTAGAAGTTGTTTAAGCAACGCCAAAAGAGAGATTGGATATGAACGACCAAGCCCAAGCAGGGCCGCAGTGGCTCAGTGGTAGATAATTCATCTCTGGTGCCTGGTGTCCAGTAGCGTAGCTAGAGTTTTTTTCAGGGGGGCCAATGAAGGGCCCAAGAGGATTTTGAGGGGGACATCTCCAATATATATATATATATATATATATATATATATATATATATATATATATATATATATATATATATATATATGTGTGTGTGTGTGTGTGTGTGTGTGTGTTCAAGGTGAATGTTTCCATCTTTATTGTTCATGATTTTACTCTTTGGAAAACAGTGAAAATATAAGAATTTAGTACCTCAAACAACTAGGATTCATTAATGCAATTGATTTCTAATATAAGTAAATAGTTATTTAATCATGACGTTTAAAATATGTGTAGCTGGTTGACTTAAGTGGAAGCAAATACACTTTTACAGGTAAAGAAAATAACTTATAGGTTCATGCCTCTACTTGAAGAGGATCTTTCTATTCGTGTGGGCAGCAGCAAACATATCCACAACTTGTTAAAGATCTAACGATTTAGCAATATTCTTCTCAATATAAAGTAACACTAAGTTTTTCAACCTATCATGAGTCATTGACTTGCGTATACAAGTCTTTAATCTTTTCAAAGAAAAGAATGACCTTTCACATGTAGCACTAGAAACTGATATAATCACAGAGATGATACCTAGCTTGTAGGTTTCTAGGAATGCGTTTTTGTAGACACAAAGAAAATAAACGAAATTCGTTAAGGAATCAGCTTTCGTTTTCTTCTCGTCTTCATACAACTTAATTGTTAGAGCAACCCACATTATGCTTTATTTCTTGTTTAATTATGTTTTTTTTAAAATTATGCTTTATTGTTAATTTCAATGATTATTTTACATTAATCGTGTATAATGTATATTTATTATACATCAAATATTCTAAATATCTTGATCTATTTATTGATATTTTTTTGCAACTAGTTTCTCTCATATTTAATGAACTTTCTACTTAATTCATTGTAAAGAGATCTGCTTTGCTCGAATAATTTTTTTCTATCATTTGTGTGCGCCTTACAGGTACATATATACAGAAAGGGAAAGTAAAAGATGCCACCAAAAAGTACAGAAAGTGCTTAAGTTCAAAAAGTAAACATAACAATACAGTGATGACGCCAGAGGGGGGCAAGGGGGCGAGCGCCCCCTAGTAGCTACTTCTGCCCCCCTGACTGCCACCTAGACTGCCCCCCAGACTCGTACAATCTTTAAACATTCTTCATGTAGTATTATATATCAGTATCATAACCAATCTCATTGACAAATTGTAGTCTACTTTCCATGAATTTACTATGTGGCAGATTAATCTTCAAGCTTTCTTCTTTGAGCGTCTGGATATGCACTCATATTTCTGTTTTCTAATTTAGCCCCTTTTTAGGTAAATTTTAGTTATACTTCTTTCTTATGATTTTTAATAATTGTGCCTAGCGAACAATAGTAGATTTGGTCGACTTGTTTTCTTTTCATTGGATCAACTTCGATTGGAAACAAAAGAAAGGTAAAACCAGTTACGTAACTTGTTTGTATTTGTCCAGGTTTGAAGTTTTCAGTTTCATATTTTGTTTGTTTAAAACTTCTTTTTTCTGAAACATTATTCAAGGCTTCCAATATTCAGAGAATGTGCTTATAACAGCTTGAGTTTGCAACTACCAGGGCTTAATTTTTTTGAAGGAGATAAAAAGAGTTGTGTTTTCCCTTCCTGCAAATGATAATAATAAAATTATGGAATGAAATTGATTCCCAATAAAATGTATTGTCAGAGTGCTGATCTTTAGTTAGTAATTGGTTTATACTAGTGCTCCTTTACTTATTTTGTTTCAAAGTACTGACGTGACGTCTACCATATTGACTAAGAACTGCTCAAAAATTCGTAGCCCAACCCAGAAGGAGTGCACGTGGATTGGTGAAGTTTTACTTCTTCTTCTCTTCCCCCGAGAGTCAATATACTACCTTGTACAGTGCTCCAGCTTTTGCAGAAAAGTTAAACAAAATCTAGCTTTCCTCGCACCACTGTCCGTAGCACTATCCCTATCAGATCTAAAATGGCGTCTTTCAAGTGTTATTTAAGTTTGGGAAATAAGTACACGTAATAGTTAGACGGAGCTAAATCTGCGGAATAAGAATTATGATCTAGACATTGAAATCCTACATTATGCAATGTCAGTTATGTTCGCAGGGGCTTGATGGACAGGTGTATTCTCCTGAAGGAACAGAATTCCTTTCTTTTCATTTTCCGCAGCGTTGAACTTTGAATTTTTCTTTCAGTTTTGTAAGTAATGTAGAGATTCTGGATTAAATATCTGACCATTGAGGAGGTAGTCTACCACTCCATACTTATACCAGAAGAATGTTCCAAACAGTTTCTCAACCTACTTCTGTGTCTTGAACTTCTTGGGGCGATGGAGAAATGAGTGGTACTACTTCATTGACTGTTGTTCCGATTCAGGATCATAGTGGTACAACCATATTTCATCTATGGTTACTATTCGTCAGCGAAATTGATCAGCATTACGGTCAAATTGGAAGAATACTTCTATTAATGCCGTTACCCTTTTATTCTCCTGACATATATTTTGGGAACTCATTATGCCGAGAACTTGCGCATACCCAAGCCATTCTGAATTATGCTACCGACGAGTTCCAAAGAAATGCCCAGAATCCCTGACACAAGTTTTGCTGAGAAGGTAAAAACTGAGAAAGCGGGGTGCAGACCTCAGACTATAATAAATATAAATAGCTTAAATTATTTTTGTCACACAAAAACTGGGGTGGCCTAGGCCCTCCGGCCCCGGGCTATATCCACCACTGGCTGAAATGCTGCAATTTTCAAGAATAATGTCACAAATTGCATCCATGATTCCAGGAAGAGTCATTGCTTTTAATCATCCTGGATGTAAAGCATAATTTGTTGAGAAATTGCTACGTTTATACTAAGCCACTTACTTCTTCACCACTATATATAACGGAGGAGAGTCCCGTGGTGTTTCACTGATTTCCTAATTAATTTACTTCGGTGACTTTCCTTAGTGGAACAAAAATTTTACAACAGTAAGGATCTGGATGTTCGTGAAATTATCTCTTTGGGCACACATAATCACTTCAGAGGCCTGAGAAACAATAAGAATTTCATTATTAATATGAAAATTTATATTTGTACATACTAGGGATGGCCAAAATTTTCCGGAATCCGGATTCCGGAAATTTTGTTTTCCGAAATCGGAAAATTTACTTTCCGGAATTCGGAAAAATTCCGGATTTCGGAAAAAATCCGGATTTCGGAAAAATTCCGGAATTCGGAAAAATTCCGGAATTCAGAAAAATTCCGGATTTCGGAAAAATTCCGGATTTCGGAAAAATTCCGGAATTCAGAAAAAATCCGGATTTCGGAAAAATTCCGGAATTCAGAAAAATTCCGGAATTCAGAAAAATTCCGGAATTCGGAAAAATTCCGACATTCGGAAAAAATCCGGAATTTAGAAAAAATCGGAATTTTTCCGAGATCCGGAATTTTTCCGATTTTACTTTCCGGATTCCGGAAAGTAAAAATTCTGGAATTGGCCATCCTTTGCTAGTAGCTGTTAAAAGAGAGAGACAATAATGAATAGGCTATATATACTGTATTAATTTCTTGTAGTTGGATATGTCTTTATCATTTACGTAGACAATTGCTACTGCAGTTATTTACTACTTTATGAGAAAGGTCTTATTTTCACACACAAAAAAAAGTCGCCGGTATGTCTCAGACATTATCGCGTTCCCACCTGCAGCTGCTCCAAAGCACTGCAAACTACTTTTTAACCAGGCGAAAGGCAGTGAAGGAAAACAAATCTCAACAAATATTCTAATAACATTTGCTTATTGTCAACATACCTACAGTGAGTGCAGAAAGTGTTCGTACACCGTGCATACTTTATATTGAAAACAGCTAGCATGAGAACGGGAGGTGGAAAATATATATATATATAACCAGAATTAAGACTACACATTCATACATTTTATTTCTATATACAAGAGAAAGGCCAAACGAACACAATCACTGTTTTGTTCAGAAGAAAAGAGAGAATTCCTTTTTTGTAAACGCAAAAAGTCACCGTACACTTATGCTTGAATTAATGCTTATAAAGTATATTACGTTATTTAAAATTTTGTGGGATTACCCTGTGCGTTAATGATTGTCTGTAGTCTTCGTGGCATTGATTTCACCTGTAGTAGTTCGTAGTTCTGTAGCTTCGGGACTGATTATGTCCCATTCTTCTTGAATAGCTTTTCTTAGGCCTTCTTTAGTAGACAAGCTGTGACTTCTGATTCTTGTCTCCAGAACAGATCATAGATGTTCTATGGGGTTCATGTCTGGGGATTGGGGAGGTGTGCGAAGCTCTTTCATGGTATTATAGAGATGCAGACAGGCCTCGTTCAACAGTACAAACAATAATTGCGATGTATAATGTTTCTATCACTGTGCGAAACCATAAAAAAAATAATAAAAAAAAAGAACTGGAAGACCAAGAGTGTTGAGTGAACAAGTTAAACGTTACATTATTAGGGAAAGAAAAAAGGTTACAAAAAGTATTGCTGTGCAATTGGCAACGGATCTGGAAACACGCGGTGTTAAAGTATCAGCCAGTACAGTGCGAAATATTTGCAGGGTATCATGGTCGGATAGCCAGGAAAATGTTCTGGGTGAACAAGACAAATCGTATAAAGAGACTAAAGTTTGAAAAAGAGTATAAAGATAAGGGATCAGGCTTCTTTCTGGAATAGGGTCATATTTTCGGACGAAAGTAAATTTAATTTTATCGAGTCCAATGGGAGGCGTATGGTATGGCACAAGGTGAATACAGAGATGAATCCTCAAAATCTCGTCCCTAAAGTAAGACACGGAGGAGGGTCCGTGCTCGTCTGGGGTTGTATGAGTGCCTCAGGAGTGGGTCGTCTCTACCTTATCGATGGAGGGATGATCCACAAAGTGTATATTAACATATTAAAGGAATATCTCCATACTAGTGCGCAGAAGATGGTTCTTGAAAACAATTTATTGTTCAGCAAGACAACGACTCCAAACATACAGCGGAAAATACTCGATTGTGGCTACTCTATACAGGGGCGGATCTAGGACGGACTTCTGGGGAAGGGGCGGTCGGCAGTAATACTGCTACTTTTAAGAGCTCCAAAGTTGTTATGTATGGGTTTATTTATATATAAAATAAGAAAGTTTCCTCTTGTGGGGGGGGGGCGATGGCCCCGATCGCCCCCCTCTGGATCTGCCCCTGAGGTTTGCTATCTTTCTCAAAGACTTACCCTTCTTATGCACTTTAATAATTACTTTTCTTGTCTTCTCATTTGTTTCTGTTCGGTTGCTTTCCATTTCGACAGCCCACCGTGCAGTTTTTTTCACTCCTATTCACAACTAAACTCATTCTGTTACTCGTCATGCTATACAGAGGTGTATACTCAGGTGAATACTAGTGAACCCCAGTTGTGGTATCTTTGTTTCGTATTCGTACGTCAGGTGTACGATCACTTTTTGCGTCTACTCTATACATTTTCTACGGAATTTATTTACTTTCTGACCATTAAACTTGTCTTTGTGGTTCTTTATTGATATATTCATAAAGCTTAGTTTTCATTATTCATATTGTGTGTGTTATTACACTTCTTAAATTTTCTGTTTCTTTTTCGCAGGCATTCTCGTTTCAATAGCATAGGTGTGCGAACACTTTCTGCGCTCACTGTATGTACAGTAAATACAAATTTATAATTTTTGACTTTACGAAGTATACAATGTAATTGTTCAATAATTAACATAAGCAGGCATTCACTAATTTATATTAATATAATAATTAACAAAACTAATAAGCGGGTGATTGATGACTCAGTGGTAGAGTTTTCATCTATGGTATTCTAACCCAGGACATGTGGGTTTTCGATGGCTAATTTTGTGTTCGAAAATTTTCCCGGTGGTACTCTTGGTTCCCTTTCTTATATTTGTTCCATCATCACTCATTAACGAATTTAGTTTATCAAAACTCTATAGTCATATATTCATTCTGTCCGTCAGTGAAACAAACAGTCTCAAGAACTATCTGATGGATTACCAATCAATTTTGGCCTTGATGTACAGAGTCAATAGTTAAGAATCGAGTTCCCTGATGAATGTAATATTCAAACCGGAAGCGGTACAAATCAACCATTTCCGGTTCTAACGTTAATCATTATATAGTAAATATGGTAATAGATAGCGAGAAGCGGTTTCCAGTAATCGACATATATAACATTCATGTAGATAGAATGGTACCCAGTTTGTGCATTTGCTGAAAATAATGAGCTTAGGTATTTAGAGAGCATTTTCCGCTTTAGAAAATGTGTGCTGGGTAAAGAATGTAGAGAATTAGCTGAGTCAGGCACGTAGCTAGAATATGGTAATAGGAAGGGGGGGGGGTCTGTCACGAAATACTGTGGTTATTTACCAGGGGCTCAATCATTCTAAACTATTTTATTGGCAACATATATTGGTTCGTTTAGCCAAGATTTCTAATGGGGGCATGATATGAAATACTGTGGTTACACACCAGAGGCTCGATCAATCTAAATATTTTACTGACAACATACCCATATTGATTGGTTAGGACAATAAAATGAGGATATATTAGTAAGTATTTTAATAAGAAGCTATGAAGAAATCTCGAGTAAAAGAATATAAAAAAAGTGTTGAAAAAGATATCGTCTTCCGAGGTCATTCGAACGGTGTCGAGAATTTTGCGTCTGGGAAATTTGCGCCCTACCTCAAGAACAGGGAAAATTGCGCCTGCGATGTACCTCCACCGGGAAGTTTGAGCCCTGCGAAATAAAAGAACCTATTGGAGCTTACGCATTTCCTCGGAGGGGCTGACATTACAACATAAACAATCCTCCCCCCACAACCATGCCATTTGTGATTTATTTTCATTGTGGCTATATAAGGGGAGAATAAACTTCAATATAAGCCAAAAGAACACAACGGATCAACGCAATCACTGCTTCTTCCAGAGATGATTTTGGGGGAACACTGGCCTCCCCAGAGCTCTCAGAGTGCCCCCTCGGAGGAGACCAAAATAATACGTCTATAATATAATAATAAATAGAATAGTACCAGCAGTGACCCCCCTCCGGAATATTAAATGTGCCCCCCGGAACATTTTTCCTGAAAGAACGACTGAACGCAATTGTGTGTTTGAAGTGTAATTCCAGCAAGTAAACACACTGTGCATAGTTTTCTTGATAATATTACTGAACTGATTTTACATTCACTTTACATTTTCTTTTCTATATTTTGTGTCCTGAAAAGCCAAACAACTCGCAAGGATTGTGAACAGAGATATCTGGGTAGAGCCAAACAGCCTTTTGTAGATTAAATTATACTCTTTGATTATATTAATAAATAATTATATATCAGTCATTTATACGTTTATTGTAAATTTTGTAGTATAATGAAAAATTGTATTTGTATGGATTGCCCTTTAGTGAACTAAAATTGTATTTTTTTCATTTGTTCGGAATATTATAACGGGTGGAGTAACTCACTGAGACGATGAGAGGCAAGCCTAGTTCAAGTGCGAGTGGAAGTTACTTTACACAATACAATAATAAGATGAATTGTAGGGCGCTCAGTGATTTATTTGTGGATTTTGTAGAAGGGGGGAATATTTGTGAAGGATTGTGTTCCGTATAACAGAACAACTATAAACTCGGGTTGAGACAACGTTATTTTTAAACCTATCTACTTTGAAATCATGGTACTAGTTTCATAGCCAGTCCCCAAGTTCATATTTTTTTTATTAAAAAAACAATTTTATGATAAATATTGGTAGGGACGTTAGATAAAATTTGGTTAGGTAGATGAGATCACATTCGTTACTTGCCTTGATACTTTTCGTCCTACTGTTGAGGACAAGTGTACAGCATCCAACAAAAGTCCTATAGTTACATTGCAACCTGCATAACTTGTCATATCAAGTGTCACACTTCTACGTAAAACTGTTTTGTTATAACAAGTAATTCTTTAGTCCATTCTTATTAGGTATTTGAAGACGAAATTCATCGCCCGAACAATAAATGCTACAAAAGTTAAGAGTTTACTTTTTGCAGAACAGTGATAGGTGCACATACACTTGAGTCTAATTTTATTAAATAGAAGGGGAAAGACAATACTAAATGTCATTCTTCATAACATAAATAAGTTTTAGTACCAGTAGAATTAATAGTACTTTCACACCGTACCTCACTTTAGAATAGTGAAGCAATAGGAGATTGGTTTAAATCGGATACCGCCTTTTTCCCAGTTGATTTGTCGGTAGCAGCATGATATCCACTTTTTATCCAGTTGATGACATACTTTTCTGCATTGAAAGAAGTCTCGTAATGTCTGGTAGATTTGAGGGTTTTTACAGATAAACGGTTTCTAGCGTCAGTGTGCTGTAAGTTTAAGCTGGAAAAGCCTCTCCCACAGTATGCAGAAGAAACTAGAAGAACAATGATTTCATGTTAAGATTTTGTAGATTTGCTCCATAATTAGGAGGTTCTCTCGGAATGCTGCAGAATTTTGGCTGTATTATCAGAGGAACATTTTATTTTAATTTATTTTATTTTTTAATTTCCATTACTTCTTTGTCGCCGTATAGCATTCTTACAGACAATTCTTCTGGCCACTTGGATTGTAGCAAAACCTCGACCCTACTGAACGTTTCGTTAGGAAAGCAAGACCGTATGTTATCTGCTAGACCCTGACAGAATTGCAATCTTATTTTCTGGTACTTCTCAAGAGAACTGTCTAAGGGTTTTGCGAGTGGGACTCCACAAAACTGACCAGTTTCTTCAAACTGACGTAATTCTTTCATGAACATGCCATCCTTTTCTTGCAACGCTTCCAGTACACGTACAGTTGTTTCAATTTTGCTTATTGCCTGTACAGTACAAGGGATGCTGACCTTTCTTGTAGAAACAGGCTAAGGACATCTAGAGGTTCCAGCACATCTCGGATCATGGACATTTCATAAACAAAATTCCACTTAGTGAAATTTTGCAGGCCCGAAAATATTGCACGCTGCTCAAAACTTCTCTGCAAATTTGTAGAAGCTTCTCGAAAGTGTTCCACTAGCGCAGGGTAGGACTTTCACAATGCTTCTACTGAACAGTAAGAAGAGCTTAACCACAGTATATCAAAAACTGTAGTAATATTATAGAAGAGAATATCTAGTTCTTCTGATATTAATTCGATTTCTCGTGTTCTACGGGGACATTGAGTAAACACCGCGTAATCGCTCTACAAAGTTTTGAAAATGAACCATATCTGAAACCGTATTAACAACGTTGTGAACAACCAGTTCCATCTTCTAACTTATGTAGTAAAACACGAGTAAATTGGTGTCAAATTCTTGCTGCAGTAAAGAGATAGCGTCATTTATTCCGCCTTGCATGTTACTGACGCTCTCTGACAAACTGCCATAAGTCTTTCCCGTAATATAGTTTTGGAAAGATTCATACGTTCACATAATCACGGAATCACAAACCTCTCTGCCTGTTATTGCCTGTAACTCAAATAATCCTAAAATTATATTGATACATACGTGATTAGCTACAATACGGATATACACAATGAGAACTGGTTTATGAGACACAGTGGAGGATTCATCCACCATTAGCTCGAAGGGTTCAACAGAACGCGCAACGTATTCGACCAGTTTGCCTTCATTTCTGTAATAATATTTGCACATGTAACATAGCAGTAAAGAACTTGTCCGAGGTCCATTAAATTTATTTATTGTAATTTAATAAGATGTGGGAGCACCGTGAACAATAGACGATTTTGGACAATAACGTAGGAAGTCCTAAATATCGTAGCTGTCTTTTTAACACGAATTTCATTCATAATTTTCCACCTGTCTTCTGTATTTGCCATTGAAACCTATATTTCCTCCCTATCTCTTTGTTCACATATTGAGATGTGAACATTTTTCGTAGTCAAAGATTTTATTAAAAAGTTTTTTGATGCTTTTGCAATAATATCATTGCACCATACACTTTGTACACTTATTCTTCTTTCTGTATGAATAATGAAATGAAATCTTCAAGTTTTACGTCCCACGTTTATGCTGGTTAGGCTAAAGGAGACGGTAATGATGAGAAATGAACGAAATAGTGGAATGAAGAAGTGGAAGGAAACAGAAGACTCACGCACTGTATCAATACCGAGTTTACGAACGGAAGCACATATAGTACACACAACGCGAATGTCATTAGTATTTTGTTTAACATCTAGCCACGGTCGTTTAATTTTCCAGCTCGCAAATTGTTTTTGATCACATATAGAAGAGAACAAGCCACTGGGGCTAGAAATAACCTTACCATTATTAACACTAGGCCACGAATCATTTTCATCTTTCTGATGAGATGTCACTAATGTGATTTCGAACGTTGCACTATCTTAAAAACCTCTTACTTTGTGTGCTGGAATTACTTGCCTCATCGTCAGGAGCTTTTCTTTTGTTAAAATATAGTCTAATATCCATTTCATTTTTTTTTAACGTGCTTGTCAACGAAGAAGATGCCAATTCAAAACTGCTATGACTGCTCATTGATTACTGAAAACGTTGTTGTGTTTTTTTTTATTACTGTGCTACTCAGCTTAAGAATGATATGTAGTGATACCAGTTGAAAGAATTTTTCTTCGGGAAGCAATAAACATATTGAAAAAATGAATTATTGTACTTTAAAACAGATTGTATAGCCTAAGAAAGGAGGAAAATATCTTCCCAGGCTGGGAAGACTGAATTAAATCTAGAGACAGGGAAGACAAAACTTAGAAGGGGGGAAATTCCCAGGCTTCCCTGGCTACAAATAAATCGCTGAGGGCGCTAACATCCCAGTGCAAATATATAGCCGGCGCATTTTCGCCTCTTTTTGGGGTAGGGCGCAAACATCCCAGTGAAAATATATTGCGAGCGCATTTTTTCCTATTTTTGTGGTAGGGCGCAAATTTCCCGGGCGCAAAATTCTCGCATTCAAGGAAAATATAATGTCCGTGAAGTTGACAAGCCACTTATGTCAGACTCCAATTTCGACTTTAAACGTCGCTAGTGCTACGTTAGTGTTCGATAGTGACGCAAATCGTTAGTACTCCAACTGCATGCCAACATGCCCACTTCTAAGAATCATCTCAAAAATGAGGTTAACCGTTAGAGCAAGTAAGTGCTCATTGGTGCCATTAACATTAACGTTAATGCCTCCATCGTACGGCCCTTTGAGTAATAATAACACCACGTTTTTTGCTAGTCTCAATGCGTCCCTATATTCTCGCGAACATTCTGACGTGCCCAAGTTAATTACTTTTTGTGGGGGGGGGGGACTATTGTTTATCTGTTATTGTGTATTGTTTATTGCTAATCTGCAGAGTAGTCCTTACATTAATATGCCATTGTCCTTGATAATCATTGCGTATTTACAAGCAATTTGTTATTACTGTTAGAAGATATCAAGAAACAACATATAAAATCTACTACTTAACGGTTCATATTTTTCTTTTACAGTACATAAACGATTAATAATAATAATAATAATAATAATAATAATAATAATAATAATAATAATAATAATAATAATAATAATAATAATAATAATAATAATAATAAGACTATTCCAGCATAAAAGTTATCAATTGCATCACCCTGGCAACAAGCGACGCATATTTTAACTTAAAAAAAAAATCGTTTCTCACGATTTTCTGGAAAACTACGTATGATAACATCTTCATTATGTCAAGTTGTTTATCTCAGTGTGATATATTTCTTACCTCTGGACAATATCACAGTAAAACAAAAATTAAATATTAGGAGTACATCGTACTTTTGGACTACATCTCATTAACCATGGGAAGATTGAGTAGTGTATGCTTTAGGATGTAAGTTTCAGCTTAACTTGCATCATACATTCTTAGGATTACAAAAAGGAAATTTGTTCGTTTGCATTTGAACAAAATTCTTAGGATTACAAAAAGAAAAAAATATTTTTTCCGAATTCCGGAATTTTTCCGAAATCCGGAATTTTTCCGAAATCCGGATTTTTTCCGAATTCCGGATTTTTTCCGAAATCCGGAATTTTTCCGAAATCCGGATTTTTTTCCGAAATCCGGAATTTTCCCGAATTCCGGAATTTTTCCGAAATCCGGAATTTTTCCGAATTCCGGAATTTTTCCGAATTCCGGAAGTTTTCCGAATTCCGGAATTTTTCCGAAATCCGGATTTTTTCCGAATTCCGGAATTTTTCTGAATTCCGGATTTTTTCCGAAATCCGGAATTTTTCTGAATTCCGGAATTTTTCTGAATTCCGGATTTTTTCCGAAATCCGGAATTTTTCCGAATTCCGGAATTTTCCGATTTTACTTTCCGGATTCCGGAAAGTAAAAATTCCGGAATTGGCCATCCCTAGTACATACAGAGATATGTTTTTCTAAACTACGGTTTCATTTTCTACCTAGTACCTACACTCCTTCTGGATTGGACTACGACATTTTCAGCAGCTCCTCGTAAATTCTCTCTCTCTCTCTCTCTCTACATATATATATATATATATATATATATATATATATATATATATATATATATATATATATATATATATATAGAGAGAGAGAGAGAGAGAGAGAGAGAGAGGGGGGGGGGGAGGGAGGGAGGGAGAGAGCGAGAGATACGTAGCATATAGACGAATTACGCGAAAGTAATTCAATTTATGTTTAGGCTTCAAAAGTTTCATTGAAAAATATTTCATGTGCAGACGTTACTTATTTGTTAGTTACAAACTTCATTTGAAATAAGTTTAATTTATAATTATATAGATCTAACATAAAAACAGCAACGAAATACACAATGTAATGTAAAATAAGTCAAACGTAATAAATATGTCATTTTTGGTATGGCAAATAGCCGCCCCCCGAAAATGTATCTGACCCTCCTTTGCCCCCCTAAGAACTTAAAGCTGGCGTCGTCACTGTAACAATATAGTATGGAGTTCTTGCATACCATTCATTGTTGGGGGAAAAATTTCTTCTTTTACTTTCTTTTCTCCACATCAAAGGATTACACCGAAAAGTTTACAGAAATGAAAATAAGCTTTTCATTGTTGCATTGTTATGTTCTCAATGATTTTGCATTGTAAATATTGGCTTTAAAAATATTAACACAGTATGTTAAACTTTCAGGTAAAGAGAATTTTCCAAGAATTGTGCTATATATTTTAAATTATGCTTTATACTTTATTTTCTAAAATTATGCTTTTAAAACTAGTTTCCCAATGTGAGTGCATTTTGGCGTTCACCCAGTGTCGTCACCATAGTGCTCTCAAACGGGTCGGGTTGACCCGACCGAAATCGACTCGGATCGGGTCAGTTCGGGTCGGGTTACGGGTCGGGTCGGGTCGGGTCGGGTCAACTCGGGTCAGCTCGGGTTGGGTTGTCGGGTCGGTCAATCGGGTCAGCTCGGGTCGGGTTGTCGGGTCAACCGGGTCAGCTCGGGTCGGGTTGTCGGGTCAACCGGGTCAGCTCGGGTCGGGTTATCGGGTCAGGTCAATCAGATCGGATCACGGTTCGGGTCAGTCGGGTCGGGTCGGGTCAGTCAATTCGGGTCACGGTTCGGGTAGGCCCGACCCAACCCGACCCGTTGAGAGCACTACTTGTACACCAAAGGGTTTCAGATAAACCATACCTATTGCAAGTAAGGGTGTGGTTCTCATTTGAAATTGTATCATTCATTCGCGCTTCACCCACTTACGGAGGGAAATTGGAAAGATAATTTTCTAAGAATTAATTTCGTCTTTAGCATTATGTCACTTATACTTTAATAATGTTGTTGTCCATTGGATTATTCTTGAGGCATGGAATGTGACTTCCTATACAAGTTTTATTCTGTTCATACATTATTATCTTCAACCGTTTTCATATTAGTGGTACTAGACCTTTTATATGATACAAACACCATGTCTTGGTGGCCATTTTGAAAACAGTGACCCATATGCACCATCTTTTGCCACAACGCTGTTTAGTGTATGAAGAGCTATCGAACGAGGTATGACTTGACCCATATTTTCGTTTAAAATTTCCAATTTGGGCCTAGACCCCATGAAAGGCGTCCCTGGGGGTCACCGCGACAACATTAGTCAATTAGCCTCATGGCTTCCTATTTGAGTTTTTGTTTGGTTCACTAATGTTCAACCGTTTTCATATTAGTGCTACTGGACGTTTATCTGATACAGGCAACATATCTTGATGGCCATTCTAAGTACGGTGCCCAACATGAAAAATCTTTTGCCACATTGCTTTTCAGTTTTTAAAGATCTATCGAATGAGGTGTCACCTGCACCATATTTCCATTCAAATTCTAAAGTTGGGTCAAGGGCCCCCTTAAAGGGCGGCTGTGACGGCACCACGATGAGTTTTTGTTCGGTTTATTTATGTTCAACCGTTTTCGAGATATTTCCGTTGAAAGATTTAAAATGGGCCACCCTATATATATATATATATATATATATATATATATATATATATATATATATATATATATATAGTGAATCAAAAGTCTGGACACGGTGGAATAACTCGAGAATTGAACTTTAGAGCGAAAAACAAACAAAAAACACGTGTTTAGTAATATTAAAAAAAATATCTGATGAAACCAAACTCGACTCTCTAAGCCCACCCCCTGGGGGCTTGGGTGGGGACAACTTTCAAATTTCAAATGGAAAGCCCGATTTTTGATTGCAGATTTGGATTCTACGGCCCACATTATGGAAGGTTTCATCAACACTTTTCCGTCGATGCATAATATAGCACAGTAATCGGGGAAAACAAATGCCCTAAATACCCGCATTTCGTTCATGAGTTTGGTAGTATTTCCAACCTTTCTTCTCGTTCAGTGTCACTGGTTCACTCCTGTGTTCCTTCTCGTCACTGGATAGAAGCACACTACACACAGACAGAAGACACAGAGAAAGTCACACCTTCTTCATTCGGGCTTCGGGCAGTATCAGCTGCAAACAGAAAAAAAAAAAATCAAAAGCGGCGACTAGAGGACAAAAAATAAAACAATTAAAATTAAAAGAAAAATTAAAGAAAAATATAACTATTGAAGTATCTGCTTATTGCACTATGGTGTTTTTTGACTTCTGTGTCTGAGATGAAAATGTATTGATAACATTTTTTTTTCTAATCGCTAAAATATGACATTCATTAGGGTCGATTGTACCATTCTCTGATAAAGATAAATTATCGGAATGATCCAACCTTGTCGCGGTAGTAGATCTCATCTTACACAAAATAACACATGACCACTGCGACTAGTGTTATCTTATCTGACGATTAAAATATATCAGGATAGTGTAGAATTGGCCCTATAACTTGCAAATGTTCGAATGGTGTGAAATGATCAAAAATAGCCTGTAACTGTCAACCTAACTTATGTTTGAAATAACGGGTCTGGCCACGAAGAAAAAGTCTGGCCGCGGTGGAGTAACTGGAGAAATACACTTCTGATCAAAATAGCGCAAATATATATATATATATATATATATATATATATATATATATATAATATGTTTCAAGAATATGCTACTCGATGATATGAAACACAACATTCTACCCCTACCTACTGGAAAGGAGCGGGAGGCATTGAATTTTTCAAATGGAAACACCAATGTTTTATTGAAGATTCGGAGACTACATCCCAAATAATGTAAGGTATAATCAAAACTTTTTCGTCGATGTGTGATATCGCGCTGTAATCGGCGAAATTAGATGCTCTCCTCTTCGTTCATGAGCTTGATATTATCTCCGACCGTCTGCACACAGTGCAGTATTTTGAGAAATACACATCGGTTCAACAAAGTTATCCAATGGTACCGAACACGATCCCGCACCCTACCGCTAGGTGGGGTTAGCTGAAACATTTGAAATGGAAGCTTTTATATCTTATTGCAGAGTCGGATTCTGCGCACAAATCTGTATAAGTCTTAGTCGAAACATCGTTGTCGCTGTGTGACAAGGCGCTGTAATGGCGAAACCTGGTGAACTTCCTATATGATCTGTAATTAGCTTCAATGCTGTGGACATGGTGAAATATGTATACATGTGATCAAAAAACAAAAGAAAATATGTGACTATTGGGTTTGTTAGGGTGTTCGGATGCCTATTTGTCGGCTTGGCAGCGGACACCGTGACGGCCCCGCAGCTGTTCAGGGGCGGCAGCTATAAAACAGACGGTTGTCTCCGGCCCAGCATCGTCCTGCGAAGCAACGGCAAAATGAATATTTCCGCCATAGTTTCGCCTGACTTGTGCGAGACGAGACTCGAGACGAGACCTCAGTAAGTTTCGCGCGAGTAGTCTCACGAGACTGCCCGCGGTCTCGCATAATTTGAGATGGGTGAAATTATTATTCAATTCTTTCTTTTCTTCTTCTTCTTTCTCTCCTCCTCCTCCTCCTTCTTATTCTTCTTATTATATTATTATTATTATTATTATTATTATTATTATAGCATATTATAGCATATTATATTATATTATCATCTGCTAGTAGTAGTAGTAGCAGTAGTAGTAATAGGAATTGTAGCATTAGTAGTAGTAGTACTACTAGTAGTAAATGTATAGTAGCAATGGTAGGAGTATAGTAACAGTAGTATGGTACTACTAGTAGTTGCAGTAGTACTAGAACTAGTAGCAGCTGTAGTAGTGATAGTAAATGTAGCATTAGTAGTAGTAGTTGTAGTAGTAGTAGTAGCAGGTTTCTTTCATATTTCACGCGAAGGTTTTCTTGTCCTGGCTACAACAGGAAATAGTTGATTTTTTCATTTAACTATCTTAAAAGTCTGAAGATAAACAAAAAGTATTAAGATAATAACGAAAAGCTCTTGAAACAGATTTAGTTTTTACATGTCTATATTTTTCTTTTTATTTTTAATTCTTTCATCCTTTATTTTTTAAATGTCTATTAATGTGTCACCAACAAATTGATCACATCGGACCCTAGACAAGATTTGATTCTGTCGTTCCAATATAATTTCAAAGCTAAAGGAGTTACTACTAAAGAGTATTGAGTGAACAGAGTGCACATTTTAATACGTACGTATGGTATCATCTTAATTTTGTGGCACGAAGGCCTCTTAACTACGTTGATCTAATTTTCGTTCGGGATAGACATGACGAACATAGGTTATGGGCATAACCTGTAATTTCGGCATTATAGTGGAGCATTTGTAAAAGAAGCGATACTTGTGTGTGTGTGAGTGTGTGTGTGTTATTCGTTTCATCATTGTTTTCTCACATGCAATGTATGGATGTGTGAATTATAGCACGTTTAGTGTCATATGACATGGTATTGCAACATTGGGATGGAATTGCTCGTTCGTTCATTCACATGTTAAAGCGTTTCACTTGAACGATTCGTTTATAAGTGGCAAGTCTTTAACGGTGACGGACCTGTTGGTAACGATTCTCGGGCTAACAGCAAAATGTCTTTCTTTTTCAATCCAAACAGTTAATTTACTTTCGCGGATTATAGCGCCATATTATGCACCGACGGAAAAGTTTTGATGAAACCTTACATAGTTTGGTCAGTAGAATCCAAATCTGCAATCAAAAATTGGGGTTTCCAATTGAAAATTTAAAGTTAACCCCACCCCAGCCCCCAAGGAGTGGATCTAGAGAGTCGAGTTTGGTTTCATCAGAGAGTTTTTTTTTTTTTAATATTACTACCGTCTCCTTTAGCCTAACCGGCATAACCGTGGGACGTAAAAATCTATGATTTCATTTCATTATCATTTTGTAAGTATACTTCCTTTCGCACTGTGAAACGAAACTCATTTATTATTATTATTATTATTATTATTATTATTATTATTATTATTATGTTACTGAGCTACTATTCACATAGCTATACATATTGGAACGATTATTGTGGTTTGGAGAGAGTCCTGAAAAGAGAAAAAGAAATCGACAGAGTATGTATGCAAATAGATAATGTTTATGTTAGTGAATACCGTTTACGAAACATAGGTTTTAAAGTACTAAATCATAGCATAAGAAATAGCGCAATTTTAATTCCTCTGAATTGGAAATGTGAAACTTTAAAAAAGATTGGCAGATTATTTACGCACGTTTTAGACTTACTATATTTAAGCAAGTGAAACTTTTACGAGATCTGACTGATAGTTTTAATCAATGACGTTTTGAAACATTAAGCTGTAATGTAATTTTAAGACTGCTGTTCCTAGCTTTTCGTTGTTTTAGATAGAGAGCTTGGTATTTTTACAGCCTTTATTATTTCTGCTTAACTGACTTGTATCGACTTTGTGTTTTATATTAGTACTCATCTTTTTACTGTTTTCTTATTTATTATTATTACTGGTATTATCATTAGAATTATTATTCCATCTTAATGTAGTATTCTGATACCACCTTCTGTATTTTTGCCAGAAAGCTGTTCGCGGCACTGAAATAAAGATTATTATTATTATTATTATTATTATTATTATTATTATTAGTAGTAGTAGTAGTAGTAGTAGTAGTAGTAGTAGTAGTAGTAGTAGTTGACAAATCCATTGAGAAATTTGTTTTGTAGAAAGGTAACCTATAAATGTTAATGCAGTAACTCAACGAAATTAAAAAAGAAGAGAGATATTAAAAAGTATGAGAAGAAAAAGAAAAGAAAGGGAAAAGAAAAATACAAAAAAAGGAGGAAATTCTGTCACTTGCCAAATACTCGACGTAGGCGCAGCCGCTCAATTTCTTTCTTTTTGTCCGTCACTTGCTTTTGTAAACTCTATTCTGCTACTTGAAATTGGATCGGGGTTTGGGTGAAGCAGAGAATGATGCAGTGCTCGAGTATAGAAGACTTTCCATTCGAGTGCTCTCCTCCACCCTGTCACTTCTCAAAGCTCTTTTCCGCTCCACCATCAAACCTCAGCTCAGCTCTTGCTTTTAAAGGGAACAGCTCCCATTCCAACCGCATAAATGATTTACAAATGAAATGAAGTAGACTACATATATAAAGGAGAACTCTAATGCATAAATCCTACACCCGTTCTTTCTTTACTCCGTGGTAATTAATAGCCACTAAACCGATGATTAACATTACATCACATCGGTACAATGATTGGTTAGTATTTCACATATACTAAAATCAATCTCATTCTATTAGTTTTGGTTGTCGTTCTTACATTTCCAAATGGATGCTTTGTGATATTACCGCTTATTGTTTCCGTTTTCAGCAACCCACACACACAGAGAAAGGAGTCAACAGGAAATTTGAGGTTGCTAGATGCCAGTGGTGACTGACAACCAGGAATTTCGATGTTGTAAACGAAGGTTTTGCAGATACGCTCAGTACTTTTGGATCTAGACATATCTTATTCGGATACTGGTAACATTTTTTTTTTAATTTATTATTTCCATTCATTTATCTCCTCATTTCCACTCTTTTGCTATAAGAGTTATTTTATTGCTTTCGACGATCCTAAATGCGTGTTTTCTACGTCATACAATGACCAATTGGAAATGGTTGACTAGAGAAACGGATTCATATAAATACTTCGAAGCGAGGACACCTTATCAAATAAAAAAAAATCAGCACAGAGGATCAGTAGTAGATCTCTCATCTCTGTTGGTAGTGATCCCTGGTTCGATCCCAGGCCAAAATTTTAGTTTGTGGTACACATCATCATGTCCGAGGGTTCTTTCGTTTCCTCGTTCACTGTCATTTGAAAAATTATTTCTGTTATACCAACAATGTGTATTTTTAAGTTCAAAGGGATGTTAAATTTTAACATAAATACATTTTGTTTCATTTTCATTTTCAGCAGCATTTAATATTCATGTATTAATACACTGGTAGAAATGTAATCAAGAACATCGTACTCTGAAAAAAAATGTTATCCGGACAACGGTATATTATACAAATATATGGAATCCTTATGTTTATTTCATTTATAAGTCAATGTGGAGCATACGCTATCCATATGCTACATGCGCACTGCTCTTATATGTCACATCATGCCGTTGCAGGAGTAGAGGTCCAGGTGTACATCCCTCTGTGGGAAAATATCCCTGGGAACGTTCCCTGGGCGCTGGGTTTGGACATCCCGCTCCGTCCCAGACGAAGAGCGTAAGTGTTCATGGGAGCAGACTATATTAAATATGTCCTTTGGTCGAATTAGTCTTAATTGCTAAGGTGAATATCTTTTTAAATTATTATTATTATTATTATTATTATTATTATTATTATTATTATTATTATTATTATTATTATTATTATTATTATTATTATTATTATTATTATTATTATTTGAAAACGTGGGATGAGATTGCAGCAGCAGTAGCATCGAAATATAACATTGGTCCTATTCCCCCGGAGATGCCTGTATAAACAAGATGAAAAATGACTTATTCGTCGTTGCTATCTGTGATGATCATTTCCCATGTCTTGAGTGAATAGCTGAGGATCACGTGATGAAAAGTAGGGAATGAAAGGAAGACGACGTCGGAAACGGAACGTAGAGCGTACTCGTATGTGATTTTGTAGATCATTCTATTAGCAGCCATTGCGAAGAAAGAAACGTCAAATTAAGGATGGCATCGTCAATGAATTTATTAGATAAACCTAATATGCCATCATTGGTTCCCTTTACAAAAATGCGAGATTTGGAGATTGGCGTACCATTTCGTATTGTAAACTGTGAGATAATTACAACGGTATATGGCAGAAAGGCATGTGTAACATTTGAAGGAGGCGAAGAAGTGATTTTACCACTTCTGCGTTGTACTGGATAATTTGAATCAGATAGTGGTGCATTATTAACGTATTTACAAAGTGGAAATGTATATTGAACATATAAAGGAATGAAGATTAATTTATCTGTACGTAACATGAACGATCTTGAATTTACTGAATTGATATCATCGTAAGTGTATGGTGGCATGTATAAACAAGACGAAACATGTATACTTTCAATAAGTTCTTGAGGTGTGTTATTAGAAGACAAATAATTACAAAATTTCTCCCATCCAGTTGGATTTGTGTGTTTCCGTGGTCGCGACACATCGCAAATTAGATCTACAATGTGAGATCCTTGTAGTTTATCACATTTGATGCAAACAGTTCCTTTATTATCCCACGCGATATTATCATCATATTTCATTCTATGCAGTAGTAATTCAGCCCTTTTACGAAACATTTTTTTGGTATAGATAACAATATTTCTTCTCTACTTCAGACTTCTCTGATTTAGTTGACGTAATCGAAAGTGTCACAGGTTCTTGTTTTCGTATCAAATGTAAATATCTTTGAAGAACATTATTTTATTGATTCCTTTTTTCTTCATCACTAAGCGAGGATAAATATAAAATCTGTTGCATTTCTTGATCCAAACTAGATTCACGTTTCTCCAGGCCTGATGATGATGATGATGATGGTATTTGTATACGATTAAGAAATTCAGGTGGAACTAAAATCATTTTCTTTGTGTGTTCCATTTCACTAACGGGATAATAAACTTGATAATGCACCACTTTAAATAGGATCTAATAATGCCGGTAGGAATCCACCTTGTTGCACTAACAAATGCTTCTTCTTTTTTTTTTCGATGGAGGTTCACTTGTTCACAAGATATCGAAGCGTCCTCTTGTATCGTTTTAATCTTGCTTTCTGTGTCTTTGTAAGAGGTACATTCCCTTTTAATGCATTATAGCAACATTGCAAGTACTACGAATCACTGAAGAGTCTGCATTTGCCACTATAGCTTTACGTAATTTAGGATTTGCTTTGATCAGCGTACGAAGATCTCCGTGTTTTACTCTTGAAGACATATTGACAGAATGAGCAAACACAGTTTAAAACTATCATTATAAACACATATTCTTTTTCTTCTTTTTCTGTTTCGTTTGAACGTAAACGTAAACGTATCACGAAAATTATTTGTTTGAAAACGAAGTTCATCTGGCGTATTCTGTTTTAAATCAATATATACACATTCATATGATAACTCTGTTGCGTCGTTCAAACTTTGTTGACGAAATTTTGCATTCTCAGTAATTAGCTCATAACTCATATGTTTAATTTGCGATTTATATCTTGGATTTTCATATAGTACGAGATAAGAACAATTCAAGCTCATATCTATGCTTCCGTTTCCTTGATGAAATATGTTTTGTGTAATTAATATTACTCTAAGATTTCTATGAGAACCTTTTGTAAAGAAACCAACTATATTGCGGTTCACTTCACACATATAAGTGGCTCAGTGGTAGAGCGTTCACCTCTGGTGCTTGGGGTCCCTGGTTCGATCCCAGCCCCCGCCAAGTGAACTTTGAGGTGGACAAACACCGTGCTCGTGGGTTTTCTCGGGGTTCTCCCGTTTCCTCCCACTTTCTTCATTCCACCATTTCACTCATCTCTCATCATCACCGTCTTCTTTAGCCTAACCGGCATAACCGTGGGACGTAAAACTTAAAGATTTCATTTCATTTCATTTTTTCACACATATAATCGTCAATAATAATAAGATGAGGTCCAGTTTCAGGTAAAAAGTCTTTTGTTCGAGGTAATCCTTCAATAAATTGTACTTTCATCGACATTTCTCTGTATGCATTTTGCAACTCTGTATAGCACCAATAAATATGACGAAAGGATGTATTAACCATAGGCGATAAATTAGACAGGAATCATATTACAAAGGAAGTTTTTCCAAAATCACTTGGTTTGGCAACAATACATGAAAAGGGATGTTTCCTCGTCATATCCATGTTAAAGAGTATGATAATTCTCTCTTTATCCGTATATTTATAAAGGGCCGTATTACATTTCTCTTCTTCTTCTTTTGTTGGAAGGAGTGTAGCCATATGGAAGTGTATCATGTGAATTCGGAATTCTACGTCGTTTTGGATAATTCACCTTATAGACTTTTGTTTCGGGCATGCTGACGATAGTATGATCTTTCCTGCGGCAATTTTTCTCATTTGTAATTTTGACTTCTGTGCGTAGAGAGTCTTCTTCTTCTGCCTCATCTTCATTATCTACTATCATTTTCTTCATTACATCAATATTTAGGTGTATAGAAGATTAATAATTTAATGAAAATAATCTTATTTTGCATACTTTGTACTCCTTCTTCGTACTGGGATCAAAAATATGTAACGCATAATTCTTGGGTCCAGCTGATACATATTCTCTTTACCATATTTGAGTAATTCATTTGTTAAATCACCTAAAAAGCAACCAGTTGGAATTGTAGTTTCACCAGGTTTTTGATTACACATTACTGAATCAGTATCAAAATACAATACTCTTTCTTGTAGTTCTTTTAAATACTTGTACAATTCTAAACTCGCTTGTGCTGTTGTGTAACCGGCTATGAGAACGTTTACTGTTGGTAGTGAAATAGGAACTTCGTCTGTGTATTGCTAATATACATACAACATGCCATTATTTACTGGAAATATTTGATGTATGTCTATATCATTGGGTCATTAATGATGCTTACATGACTCGTGTTCCCACGTTGACCAAAATTTCCCCAATACGAATTTAACTTTAATTTAGATAAACTCCTAAGTGCTGGATTATGTTTAATTTTCTTCACATCTAGACGTATTCCTTCTTTTTCATAAAATTGCTGTATATACTTCTCCTTTAGCTCGTTTGTTTCTCACCATGACGGCCAGACACTAGCTTCAGTTTTTTGCTTTCAGGAGGGTGTTTATGAACTCTGCAAATAAGATACCTCTTTCTGTTTCTTCATCATATTGAACAACATCATAAGCCAAAATTTCATGAATATCTATTTTTTTTGTAAACTTTTCCCAATGCTTTTCTTACTTTATCTGCTACCCATGTACCATGTAGAATTCGGTCTTCATCACTGTGATTACAAGGTGCCAGGTTTAATTCATCACAACATGTACGACAAAGCGGAAACATTAATCTATGGTTTGATTTATAAGGGAGCACTGGATGGAAGAGAGTTTTTGGAGGAAGAATACTTAACTAATCCTTCTACTTCTTCAATGCTGGGAATATTTGAATCCTCAGGCAAATAGATAGTAGGGTAACGAATTGGAAATTTCTTAGTTTTAGAGACGTAGCGGTACAAGCTAATAACATCTTTGTAACATATTGTTTTTTCAGATTCTTGTGTTTTATGATACAAACGTATGGCATTCACACATCATCCATAAAAAGCGTCACGAGGATTCAATTGAGTTTTTTTTTGTGTACGGATGATTACTAACATACATGTTTATCTTTTAATTTCCTGCCAACTGTTTTTTTTAAATTCACATCTCTATGTTTAGTGCACTTCACGCCCAAAATCTTTTACTTTTAATGTTCTTCTTTGTTGCTTTATACCGAAATTCTATGGTATCTGTAGCACTGTTATATATGGTTTTATCTCTGTCATTAGGGTAGCAAGAAACACAACCACGGGCAAAGCACCCTTCATACTACCACACATGTATTCTTCCTGTAATAGGGTCTGTCCATTCACCATCTACTATCATTGATGTAATTAGTTTTTCCTCAGTACGTGCAGCATTGACAATTTTAATGTTTCTTGTTTTTTCTTCTCAATTCAACCACTGTACAGCTTCAATTGATTGTACATCTCTATATCGATATAAGTTCTTTGGTATGATACCAATAGTATTTTCCTTTAAAAAAAATTCTTCGATACACTAAGTTACATGCACTAGCGATTGTAATACATTCAAGTAAGGGATTTACATTCGTTTGTGACTCAAATGTACTAATAAAGGAAATACATGCTTGACGTGAAACTTCGACATCCTGTACACAATACTTGATGAGTTCTTTCATTTTATATGTGCAATTTCGGT
This sequence comes from Thermobia domestica, assembly GCF_964235325.1. NCBI lineage: Eukaryota > Metazoa > Arthropoda > Insecta > Zygentoma > Lepismatidae > Thermobia > Thermobia domestica. The sequence goes on along the minus strand of NC_137459.1, from coordinate 139,782,716 downwards.
GTTCAGTATACCATTGCAGAAACTTGAGTTTCGTCTTCTTTCATGGTATCTGCTCCTTAATACCTAATGTCTGGAAGTGTAATTTCATATGTTTCGTTCTCACATCGATTGAAAAAGTGTGAAAAATACCCTTTTGCAGGAGTGAAGACCAAACGCACCATTTAATTTACTCAACGGCATAGAAAACTTGAATTATAGAAGGTTACGTTCCCTACTTTAAGAGATAGAATTTTCGCCCCATTCATGATCCCTTCTGGGGTCCAATTCATCTTCTCAACCATGGTCTTAATGATGAAATGTGCATAATAGCCTTTCAAGTTGTGTGCAATGCATTTTATTGTTAATACTTGGATGTCGTTTTTGTAGATGTGTTAGAAAGTCTTCAATTACATTTTCTCCATCAAATATATTTTCTCGTTTTCCACAAAAGACACAATCATTTTTTATGTTACTATCTTCATAACAAGGGTAACATGCATGTTGTCTAACCAAGACATTAGGCATATGTTCATATAAGTGTGCGTCCTCATCTTCAATTTTGGTATATTGTGTACAGTGGACCACAGAAATTCTTGATGTACAAAGTCCGCAGATAGGCAACACAATTAACGACTGCTCCAAGATTAATTAGGCCTGGTAGAGTAGCTAGAACAGCAGCATGAAGTTTCCCCACCTCTTAAAAGAACAAATCGTAAAAAGGTTTTTTTGTGCAGAAGTGAGGAGAAATGCTGGCTGACGAAATGACAAAATGGAGAGTTTGGATACTTGTACTCACAGTACACAGCACAATACCAGAAAAAAAAACATACGGACACCAGAAACGCCGATGAGAAGGCAACAGTCAGGGAACTTAAATAATCTTATATTTAACTTAAACGAGGGATTATAAACAATTTATCTTACTTCAAATCACTATGTATATATGCGTATCAAATAATATAAGGATAAATTATGGTTTATATTTGGTCTAGGAATTAATTCGTGCGGGTGGACAAGAGATGGCGCAACGAACGGAGCGTCCCACAGTTCCGTGTATCCACACATGTGTTGCAAACCCCTGTCATCGCGTATCGTTCGTAGTATAGGGCAGTGGATTAAAGCGTCAACAACACCAGTTTGTAGTTAAGTGAACATGGCGCAATTTGTGCCTGATAAAGTGTTTTTGCGAGGTGTCCTGCTGCATTACTTTAACATGCAGAAAAGTGCGACTGAAAGTCATCGTATTTTGGTGGAAGTGTATGGTGACCATGCTCTAGCTAAGCGAACGTGTCAGAAGTGGTTTGCATGGTTTAGAGGTGGTGATTTCGGCTTGGCAGACCAAGAGCGAGCTGGAAAGCCAAAAAAATTTCAAGACGAAGAATTGACAGCATTGCTCGAGCAGGATTCGTGTCAAACGCAGGAACAACTTGCAGCAGCATTAGGCGTTGATCAAACAACAGTCTCCAAACGCTTGAAAGCCATGGGAATGATTCAAAAGATGTCACATTGGGTTCCACATGAATTGAAAGACAGAGACGTTGAAAGACGAAAAACCATTTGCGAATTGCTGCTTCAACGACAGAGCAGAAAGGGGTTTCTGCATCGAATTATTACGGGTGATGACAAGTGGATCCATTACGAGAACCCTAAACGAAAAAAGGAATGGGTGAAACCAGGTGAACCAGGTCCATCACAACCAAAACGATATATTCACTGTGCAAAGGTTATGCTGTGCATATGGTGGGATATGAAAGGTGTGGTGTACTATGAGCTGCTGCAACCGGGTGAAACTATGAATGGAGAACGTTATCGACGACAATTAATGCGTTTGAAGCAAGCTCTGGCCAGAACACGACCAGAATGGGAGAACAGACATGATAAACTTATTGTTCAACATGATAACGCTCGCCCACATGTCGCAAAACCGGTCAAAACCTATTTAGAAAATGTCGGATGGGAAGTTTTACCCCACCCGCCGTATTCACCAGACGTTGCTCCTTCGGACTACTACTTGTTCGATTGCATGAACAACGATTTGATTGGACAGCGGTTTACTTCTTCAGAAGATATCGAAACATGGGTCTCTGACTGGATCGCTTCCAAGGATGAGGACTTCTTTCGCCACGGAATCCGTACATTGCCTGACAGATGGGCGAAAGTGGTGGCTAGCGATGGACAATATTTTTCTTAAGGTATTTATGTATTTTGTGTTTGTACTACAGCTTCAATGTGTGCGTACCAACCGCACGAATTAATTCCTAGACCAAATATATAGTAGGTTATTTTAAAGTAAACAAAGCTTTGCGCTGAGTTTTCAAACTATTAACAATACTCTTACCTGCAAATAAATTAAAGTATGAATGGATCATTCAGGGGAAGAACCCAGCCTCTAATGAAAATTTTGGAAATCTAACAGGACCTGAGCTCTTAGGTTCCGGGGCCACTGATTGATACGTAATATACTTCGAAAGAAGAACTTATCCGATTTCATTATTCGTTAAATGACTTTTGAAACTGCTAAATATTGGTATGCAGTAATTTAGTTGTAAATGTTAAAAATGCAAAATTCGATAACACTCAAACGAGTTGCAGAACATATCCGCACTAAGCGTATTTCCCCTTAGGTTGTAAGTATAACTGAAGGTTCTTGATTTGAATAATATTTGTAAAAATTCACAAAATGAGATACAAGGAGAAAAGAGGAGAATATAGTGTCAATAAAAAACAATTTAAAAATTCACGAAATTAATGGTTAATATCCAATATAGGACCATTAACCGAATTAACTCTGTAACTCATTTTCTCCATTCATTTTTCTTCCTTTATTTTCAGGATTACATCATCACTGTATTTCTCCACTAGATATTATCTATCATTCAGCAGCATCCAACTGGAGCTCAGTATTGTAAATGAAGCATTTTCAAAAGTCTTAAATTGCGAAGGGAATCGCGAACTCGGATCACCAATTTAGAAAACCACAATGCTAACCACTCACCTAAAGCGTTACTTATTTGGGCACGATTAAATAAAGAGACATTTCTGTTCGCTGAAAATAGTAACTTGTAAATAGTCAAATTCAAAACACAGGATTATGTAATTGAGAACTCGGGGGTATTATATCACTGTATGCACTAAACTATTAACATTTCAGATTTTTTAAAAAACAAAATACAAAACGACTTTATTTTGAATGAAATGTGGCGTGTATATTATACTCGTAAACAAAATAAAAACGAATCAATTACTGCGTAGTAATTCTGTTTCAATGGTCAAGGCGCTTGGCCAGTAATCTGAAGGTAATCAACTCGGATCCACGAAGGACAAATATTTTTTTTACTTTAGAATATTCCGTGGCGATTGATCAGCAATGACACATGTTCCATTATCTTCAGATATCTTAATACTCGGATGTTTCAATACTTGAACTATCAAATCTTTAGGAATAACAAGAGTAATAATAATAATAAAAAGCTAATAATAATTATTATTATCTCATTGAAGATTAAAAGTTAGGAGCTTGTTATCACTCAGGGGATGACATTACAATCAGAAATGAGATATTTGGCAAGAATATTTCGGTTTTGTTTAGTGTTGTCCACGAGAAGAGGAATTTCACATCTCGTTTCTAAAACAAAACAAAGAAAATTGAGACGAGAATTAAAATTTTACATTTGAGACGGGACAAGGTTTACTCAAATTATTGTCTCGCTTTCAAGATGAGAATTGAGACGGGACGAAATGTAACGTAAACATTTCTCGTTTTATCTCGATTCTCGAAATAGTTTATGTATATTCTTTAAGTATTAATTGCTTTCTAGACTAAATCTAATATGGTATTTTGCTATTTTGTATTTCGGAGCTCATAGAATTTATTATGTTCTGTCAAGGTACTTTTGTAGCAATGCTTTTATTATTACTTCTGCATATGTTAAATTTAGTTTATTATACACATTACTGTTCAGTGATATTCATTTATTTTTATTGTAGTTATTTTCTTTAAAATTTACAGTAGAATACTTTCTGCACGAAACTATAGTGGAACGCTTTTGTTTACAATTTTTGTAGTCAGAGGTGTGTCCTCGAGGTCCAGACAAACTCCGAAATCCCGACTTATCTCTAAGTTTTGCCTAATTTTAGGACAACTTTAAAACTGTTAATACAATTCTTATTCTTCTTCTTATTATTATTAGTACTACAGATTCAGGACCTCAATATTACGTCGTATTGCAATGTAAATAAGCATACTGAAACTGATAAGAAAAGAAAAAGAAAGGATAAGAGATACTTTCGAATGAATTGTGTTCGTAAGGAAAGGAGGGGACAGAAAGAATGTGTAAGATCCTGGGCAATGTTAATATCGAAACTTCGAATGCTTAAACAGAAACTAAGTAGGAATTGTCTTCATCACGATACATAGTAAGACGCTTTCTTTTGATGAAAGACTTTGGATTATGTATGAGTTATATTAATATTTTAACAAAATATACATACAAATATAAAAAAGAAGTTTCTATTTACAAATTTTGGTTGAACGGATATATGAAACGTGTTGAAAATGGTGAGCGAAAATATTATTTCTAGCAGTAGGAGTAATAGTGAAAGAGGTTCGGAATAATTGCTAGGAAACAATATCGTTTCAGACACATTTATGACCCATACTAGACCCTAAGATGATCCTTGTGTATTCATGAATTGTTTGCTAACCACGTTACGTTCACCTACAGTAGGAATCAAGTTTGTAGAGAGACATGTGACGTCATATTGGTAGTAGAGTATTTCCTCTGCGAAGAAAGCCGTTTTCACTCTAACTTGTAAAACCGAAAGAAATTGAGTATTTTTTTTATTTTATTACAAATCAGAAGTATGAATATTGTAGTTCGGTAAAACAACTTACCACAGTGCGAATTTACCCCGGGACCCCTGCATTACGAAATGAATCCTCACGTCATTACGCTAAGACTGCTCTGCTAAGTAAGAGTCAAAGAACATTCGTGTATGTAGCAAATTGCACACGTTTACGATAACGACGAAACACACTGATCTCGGTCATAAAAAATACTATAGTCGAGAGACTTTAAATTTAAATTAGAAAACAAAAATAGACATACAAACACGCAAGGACATAAAGGAGAAACTGGTTTGAAGAGTAATTCGACCCCTTAACTGGAATCTGATGCCTTGCACCATTTTCTTTTCTGATTTACCGAAAGTATCTCCTTAACTTGCCTCTATTATACTTAGTAATACTTGTTTTATAGTTATTATTAGTAACCTTGAACGACAGGGACACAATCACAGATACATCGAGGACATACAATTTCAAAGGATCACCCATCGATAATCGAACACGGAACCGCGACCACTGAAATATCTGAGGCATTGATGGCGTGGGTAAATGAAACACTTGACCGACTATGACGCACCACGACCCACCACCAACCGTGACCGACTCTGACCCACCACCCAGCATGACTCACTCTGATTCACCACCCACCAAAACACATCGTCATCAATTTTCACACATGATTCAAGCCCTCTTCTTTACTGACTAAAGAGTTTATACTTGTAATAAAATCATGTTGTTAAATTCTAACTAATCAGAGTTTGAATTTGAGTTTGAATTGAGTTACTTTTACAAAGCAACCCACTATCAAGTTTGCATATATAGAAAGTGCCACCCCTATCATAAAGAAGAATTTGAAAACATGCTATGTGACGTTCTGTTTATTTTCAATAAAGAGTTAATATACTGAATTTCAGCTCTGTGTTTTTAATGGCTTGTGAGATAATCAATTTGTTTCGTAAAAATTCGGATCCACCCTACCCCTTAAGATATTATTATTAAAAAAGTGATATGATAACTTTTCACTTTGGATTAAGGCCTAATTATATACCATAAGTGATTTTATTTGACTTTGCAGTTTGGCCGTGATGATCAGGCACACATGGTTACATCCATTTTTTATATAATAATATATACATTATAGTGATTCAAAAATGTCTTTCTTCCGTAGTTAGCTCCTTGAAAACCTAATAGGCTGTGTGTCTTGAAACAGGCACGTATCCTGGATTTTGTGAATGGGAGGGGCTGTCCGTGACATGAAATACTATGGTCATCACACCAGAGACTCGATCATTCTAAACTATTTTACTGGAACAAATATTGGATCGTTTAGCCTGTATTTCGTAACGGGAGGGGGGCGTGGCATGACATTCTGAAGAACCAGGTGCTGGATGAATCTCAGCTACTTTACTGTCAACATATATTGGTTAGTTAGAAATTAAAGTGATGATATGTTAGTAAGTATTTTAATAACCAACTGTGAAGAAATCTCGAGTAAAATAATAAAAGAAAGTATTGAAAAAGATTTTACAATATTTACATCCTTCCTCTGCTCATTCATTTATAACAATTGTCCTTTTAATAACACCTCAACTATTATAAAAAACTACATATTCACTATTATAAAAAGGACACTCAATAATATCTTTTAAAAAATTTACGCTATCTGTGTTCCTTTCTCTGTTGAATCAAATGTTAACAGAAATGTCTTTCAACATTTTTTTTTCTTTTTGTTATTCCGTCAACTACTGTCTGTTCCAAATGACATGTTAAAGGAGCAGTAGAAAATTGTTTTTGAAATAACATGTTTGATTCTGCAATGATGCTATGACGAATAATTATGCTAAAATGTCCATGCTTACACAAAGGCACTATGCTTTCAGAAGTTTGAAATCTCCCTGACTAGTAGCAGAAAGTCCGAGAATTCCTTGTAACTTTCCTAGCAATTTCAAATTCCCTGACTTTTCCAGGATATCTCGCTCACCTCGCCATCATGTGTTGCAAGTAATACAAATCTCCTCATAAGAAAGAGTAACTAAAAGCTTCTTGTAGTTTTTTTTTATTTTTAACGCTGATCCATCTTTTTTCAAATTTTATTTTGTTTAATCCTTATTATTTTTTTCATTTCTAGTCTCGAAGGTGGGGCGGTCCAGTGCCTGCTTGGAAGCCAAGTGTTAGTACAAGTCCTGTTGCTAATATTTAGAATACAAATATCAATATTCAGAAGTTACCTACAGTTCTTTTTCTCACTTAGGGATACTCATCTGAGGTAAGTAAACAGAAACAAATTAAAAAGGAAGGGTAATGGATTCCTTGAAAGGAAAACGTAGACAAATTTACCAGTGTTCATAAGTTTATTTTTGAAACACGCTCGACCCTACTCACAGGAGCTAGATACGCGGTTCTCGTTATCTATCCGTTTCTCGCCACGTAGCAGAAATATAGAAGAAATTCAGGCGCTGTTACTGAAGGTCTTCGTGGTCATGTGTGCTAGCGCAATGGACTAGTAATTATAATTGCTTTTTGGTAAAGGCTCAAACCCGTGGCAAGGATTTTTTTTTACTTTTTTATTTTATTTTTTTTTAAATTTTCATAACACTCTTTTCATTAAAATAAAATAAATGATACTCAATAAGTGATTTACTTACGTTACGCGTGCAGTTTTGCTACACGAATCCATACTGCAATCAGTAATAATAGTAGTAGTAAGATTAGTAGTAGTAGTGGTAGTAGGAACGGGTTAGAAGCCCAATATGGCTTGTTTTGTTCCACCTTGACAGCCATGATATTAATTTAACATCAGCTGCTTCTTCAATTTTCTTCTTTAATTCCAACAAAATTACAATTTTCTTCTATTACTATAATACACAATACATATACTAGAAGTTTTGGACAATCGCAAACTGCAAAAACATCAGAAACGTGTATTTAGTTATTTTCCTTTAACTTCCAAACCTTTGAGTACGAATTATCAAAAGTGCTAATAACTATAGGTCAGAAGTGCCTAAAGGATATGGAGAATTGCAAAGAAAGTTTTGTAGGGACAATACGCAAAAAGTAAGCGGACATGAGTTTTTATTTTGTGTGGAGAAGCAGTGTGGGTCCTAGAACTAATCACAAAAAAGGAAATATAATCGTAGAAGTACAGGAAGGAATGGATCGAAGCGAACAAAATTGTGTGTAGACATGTTATATGTTAATTAAGGCAATTCGGGTCCCCTAAATGTCCTCTTCCGATTTGCTTCAAATTAGGCACACCAAGCGTAAACAAAAATCGACGCGTGTTTTTGTTTATGCGGAGAAATATTGTAAGGGGTAAAGGTGCCCTCTGAAATACTATAAAATACACCATTGATAGGAAAGAGCTAGCGATAAAATAGTGATGTTTTACCAATAGATAATTGACCTAAAAATTAGTATCAATACAGTGAATTTCGTGTGTGTCCTACTTCTACCCTTAAAAGTTCAAGTTCAAAGACTGAACATTGCGCACTCTAGCGTGGTACAAACAGACAGACAAACGAGCAATTTCCACATAAAAAACACGTGTAGATTTATTTTCAGTTTACTTTTGATGTGACAAATTTGAAGCAAATCGGATGGTGACAATTGGGGAACACTAATTGCATTAATTTTACATATACAATATCTACACACAATTTCATTCCCTTCAACCCCTCCTTCCTGCACTTCTACGATAGTACTTGCTTTTTTCGGGCGAGGCCTTGGCCCCAACACTGCTTCTCCACACAAACTAAAAATACATGTTCGCTTACTTTTTGCGTATTACCACTACAAAAGTTTCGTTGCAATTATCCATATCCTTTAGGCCCTTCTGACGTATACTTATTAGCCCTTTTGCTAATCTTTAATCAAAGGTTTGGAAGGGTTTGCGCCCCACCCAACTGTTTTTTAAAGGAAAATACGAAACACACATTCCTTCATTTTACGTATACACTATCTGTGCACAATTACATCCACTTAAGTCCACTTCTTGCCTTTAGGGCGTCAATTTTCACAATTTTGGGTGGGGGCTTTTGCACTCTAAAATAGTTTTTTCTTCGAAGAAAATGAGAAAAAGAAACAAATATTCGTTTCCTGTTTGCGTATTGGCTCCACATAAAGTTCCGTTGCAGCTCTTCATGACCTTTAGGTACTTCTGACATACTGTTATTAGCAATTTTGATATTTGATGGTCAAAGGTTTTGCGTAGTCTGTCTCACCAAACCGCTTTTTCAAGCAAAATATGAAACACATATTCCCTTATTTCGGGTCTAGAATATATGTGCACAATTTCGTTCGCTTCGGTCCCTTTTTGATTTTCGGGTGTCAAATTTAAAACTTTTGAGTGTTTTCCCCTTCTAAAACCGATTTTCCACAGAAAATAAACAAAATAGGTATTGCTTTATTTTTGAGCATTGTCCCTACACAAAGTTTCGTTGCAACTCTTCATGTCCTTTAGGCACTTCTGACATAGTGTTATTAAATAATACTTTTGATATTTCGTGATCTTTGCGTTTAATATTCCGCGATTATGCCTGCTAGGTTAACGGAGGCCATGATTAAATCAAGTGAATTATGATGGACGAATTAGTGAAGGAGAAAGTGGGAGGAAAATGAAGTGTCCCGAGAAAACCCACGAGCTGATGTTGTCCACCTCAAGCTTACTTGCCTTGGAATGAACCAAGTATCTCATCATCAGATCAGAGTTGGAGTGGGTCGGTGGGTCAGTGATCAAGTGCGTCGAGTTTTCTGAGTGGGTCAGTGCGTCGTGGGTCAAAAGCATGTGAACCACTGCGACCCACAATCCACTATGACCCACTCTGATCTACTGACCCACAGTCCACTATGACCTACTTTGATCTACCGACCCACCCTACTTACTGCATTGTAGACAGTATTTTCTGAACAGAATATTTTTTCGCCCTCGACCCTAGCCGTACGAACTAAATCCAAGTTTCTGATTTTTTGCTGTTTTCGATTGTCCAAAACTTCTAGTATATGTATTGTGTGTTATAGTAAAAGAAGAAAATTGTCTCTTTGTTGGAATTAAAGAAGAACAAATTGACGAAGCAGCTAATGTTAAATTAATATCATGTCCGTCAAGATTGAACAAAATGAGCCCTGTGGGGCTTTTAACCTATTCCTATTACTACTACTACTACTACTACTACTACTACTGCCTATACTATGGATTCGTGTAGCAAAACTGTACGTGCAACGTAAGTAAATCACTTTTCTGCGTATTATTCATCTCATTTTAATGAAAAAAGCGTTATGAAAATTTAAAAAAAAATATATAAAATAAAACAAAATCCTTGGCCTGGGTTTGAACCTTCACCAAAAGCAATTTGCGCTAGTACACTCGACCACGAAGTCCGCCAGTAACAGCGCCTGGAACTCTGCTATATTTCTGCTACGTGTCGAGAAATTGATAACTAACCAGAATTGCGTATTTAGCTCGTGTCTGATCATCACGGCCAAATTGTAAAGTCAAATGAAATGACTTTTTATATATAGTAAGGCCTTAATCCAAAATGGAATGTTATCATATCACTTTCATTCTAATAATATTTTAAGGGATAGTGGGGATCCGATTTTTTGCGAAAAAAAATGAGTATCTCACAAGCCATTAAACATACAGAGCTGAAATTCAGTATATTAACTCTTTATTGAAAATAAACAGAACGTCACATAGCATGTTTTCAAATTCTTTTTTATGATAGGGGTGACACTTTCTTTATATGCAAAATTGATAGTGGGTTGCTTTGTAAAAATAACTCAATTCAAACTCAAATTCAAACTCTGATTAGTTAGAATTTAACAACATGATTTTATTACAAGTATAAACTCTTTAGTCAGTAAAGAAGAGGCCTTGGATCATGTGTGAGAATTGATGGCGATGTGTTTTGGTGGGGTGGGTCAGAGTCCGTCACGGTTGGTGGTGGATCGTGGTGGGTCATAGTCGGTCTTGTTAGGTGGTAGGCCAGGGTGGATCACGTTGACGGGTGGGTCATGGTGGGTCATGGGTCACGATGGGTGGTGAGTCAAGTTGTTCATTGACCAACGCCATCACTTCTTCAGTTTAGTGGTCGCGGTCCCGTGTTCGATTCCCGGTGGGTGATCCTTTTTAATGGTATGCCATCGATGTATCTGTGTCCGTGTCCCTGTCGTTCAAGGTTACTGAAAGTAACTGTAAAACAAGTTTTACTAAGTATAATAGAGACAAGTTAAGAAGATACTTTCGGTGAATCAGAAAAGAAAATGGTCTGAGATATCTGATACCAGTTAGAGGGTCGAATTACTCTTCAAACCAGCTTCTCCTTTATGTCCTTGCGTGTTTGTATGTCTATTTTTGTTTTCTAATTTAAATTTAAAGTCTCTCGACTATAGTATTTTTTATGACCGAGATCAGTGTGTTTCGTCGTTATCGTAAACGTGTGCAATTTGCTACATACACGAATGTTCTTTGACTCTTACTTAGCAGAGCAGTCTTAGCGTAATGACGTGAGGATTCATTTCGTAATGCAGGGGTCCAGGGTTCGATTCGCGCTGCAGTAAGTTGTTTTTACCAAACTACAATATTCATACTTCTGATGTGTTATAAAATGAAAAATACTCAAGTTCATTTGGTCTTATAAGTTAGAGTGGAAACGGCTTTCTTCGCAGAGGAAATACTGTACTAGCAATACAACGTCACATGTCTTTCTACAAACTTGATTCCTACTGTAGGTGAACGTAACGTGGTTAGCAAACAATTCATGAATACGACCCTTAAGGGTCATGCTTAGGGCCTAGTATGAGTCATAAATGTGTCTGAAACGATATTGTTTCCTAGCAATTATTCCGAACCTCTTCCACTATTACTCCTACTGCTAGAAATAATAATATTTTCGTTCGCTATTTCCAACACTTTCCATATATCCGTTCAACCAAAATTTGTAAATAGGAACTATTCTTTTTTATATTCGTATGTATATTTTGTTAAAATATTATTATATCGCATACATAATTCAAAGTATTTTATCCAAAGAAAGCGCCTTATTTTGTATCGTGATGAAAACAATTCCTACTTAGTTTCTGTTTAAGCATCCGAAGTTTTGATATTAATATTGCCCAGGGGCTGACACCTCCTTTCTGCCCTTCGTTTCCTTTCGGACACAAATCATTTGAACCTATCTCTTATCCTTTCTTTTTCTTTTCTTATCAACTTTAGTGTGCTTATTTACATTGCAATAGGACGTAATATTAAGGTCTTAATTCTTTAGTAATAATAATAATAATAATAATAATAATAATAATAATAATAATAATAATAATAATAATAATAATAATAATAATAATAATAATTGTATTAACGTTTTTAAATTTGCCGTAAAATTAGACAAAACTTACAAATAAGTCGGGATTTCAAGAGTTTGTCCGGACCTCGAGGACACACCTCTGCAACTACAAACATTTTAAACGAAAGCGTTTCACTATAGTTTCAAGCAGAAATTATTCTACTGTACGTTTTAAGGAAAATAACTGCAATAAACATAACAGAATATCACTGAACAGTAACGCATATAATAAACTAACCTTTAGCATATGCAGAAGTAATTATAAAAGCCTAGCTACTAAAATACCTACACAGAAAATAATAAATTCTATGAGCTCCGAAATACAAAGTAACAAAAGAGCGTATAAGATTCAGTCTAGAAAGCGATTGCTATTTAAATAATGAACATACACTATTTCGATAATCGAGATAGAACGAGAAATGTTTACTATACTCGTCTCAATTCTCATCTCCAAAGCGAGACGATAATTTGAGTTGGCCTTGCCCCGTCTCAAATGTAGAATGTTAATCCTGGTCTCAATTTTCTTTTTTTAGAAACGAGATGAGGAACTCTTTTTCTCGTGGAAAGCACTAAACAAAACCGAAATATTCTTGCCAAATATCTCATTTCTGGTTGTAATGTTATGTCTTGAGTGATAATAAGTTCCTAACTTTTAATCTTCTATAAGATAATAATTATTATTAGTTTATTATAGTTAATACTTTTGTGATTCGTAAAGATTTGATAGTTTAAGTATTGAAACATCCGAGTATTCAAATATCTGAAGATAAGAGAACACGTATCATCGCTGATCAATCGCTTCCGAAAATTCTAAAGTTAAAAAAAAAAAAAAAAATACTAGTCGTTCATGGATCCGTGTTGATTACCTTCAGATTATTGGCCAAGCGCCTTGAACATTGAACCACAATTACTACGAAGTAATTGATTCGTCTTTTGTTTGTTTTCGAGTATAATATACGCGCCGTATTTTATTCAAAATAAAGGAGTTTTGTATTTTGTTTTTTAAAAAATCTGAAATGTTAATAGTTTAGTGAATACAGTGATATAATACCCCCGAGTTCTCAATTACATAAATCCTGTGTTTTGAATTTGACTATTGACAAACCACTGTTTTGAGCGAACATAAATGTCTCTTTATTTAATCGTGCCCAAATAAGTAATGCTTTAGGTGAGTGGTTAACATTGTAGTTTTCTAAACTGGTGATTACGGTCCCTGACTCCATTTCCAAGCAAGTAAATTTGTAGCGAACAACATCGTACTCGTGAGTTTTCCCGATGCTCTCTCTCTTTCTCCCCTTCCCTTTCGTTCCACATTTTATTCCATTATCATTCACTTAGGAACACGGTAGCTCAGTACTTGGTGCCCTTGGTTCGATCCCAGCTCACGTCGTATGGACTTCGTATTGAACAAACACTCTACTTGTGGATTTTCTCGGGGTTCTCCCATTTCCTCCCACTTTCTTCCTCATTCTAAAATGGGACTGTTGTTCAATGTTTTTTTGGTCCCCGTGCACATACTACAGACAGACAGACATATAAACACTTTTATTTATATTACATAGGTATAGGGACGATTGTTCATTTTTAAAACAGTCATTGCATCTGAAAACTATGGATTTGACACTAATGTCAATCATTTTTAATTATTTTTACATGTCTTGATACTTCAGCTGCCCGTGGATTCCAACTCTAGCCCCATACATGATGAGCTAATGTGGTGGGAGTTTCATCACTGATCACATCGGCACCAAAACCTGTGGATTTGACACTAATATCGAGCATTTTGAATTATCTTTTATGTCTCGATATCACCGCTGGGAACCCAGCACTCCAACCCCATAGATGATGTGCTAATGCGATCGAAGTTTCATCACTGATTACAGTGCCTCCAAAACTATGGATTTGACACTGAAATCAATCATTTTGATTTTTTTTACTTGTCTTGATACTTCAGCCACCCGGGGGACCTCCATTCCAACCCCCTATACGTGATGAGCTAATGTGTTCGAAGTTTCCTCACTGCACACAGCGCCCCCGAAAAGTATGGATTTGACGGTAATGCCGATCATTTTGAATTATTTTACATGTCTTGATACTTCAGCCCCTGACAACATCCACTCCAATCCCCATAAATGATGAACTAATGTGTTCGAATTTTCCTCACTGGTCACAGCGACCTCGAAAATTATGGATTTGATGATAATATCGATCATTTTTAATTACTATTATTATTATTTTACGTTTCGATAACCCACCCCCTATTAGTGGTATTCCTTACCTCATGTAAACCTTGAAAGTAACGTGAACTCGAATTAAAAAAAAAAAAAAAAAAAACTCTTCGTCTTGATCTGAAACCATGATCAAATTTTGATTCATTTTCAATTCATTTGCTGGTACTCGAGCACATACAACAGGCAGACAGACACACAGACAGATAGACATGCTATTATCAATTCTAAGGTACATAATACACATCTTGATTCGTAATATTATTTTAACATACAACAACAACAACTGATACGTCTTTATCGTTCAACGTTCAGAATCTGCTCAAGAAAAAAGCCATAGGCAACGTGGAATGGTGTTGCCACGGTGTCCCCAGGGCCCCCATCATGAGGACCCGGGACCAACTTGAAAACTTCAAATGGGAATATATGTCGGGTGATACCTTGTTTGATAGATCGTGGAAAACCAAAAAGGTTAATACGAAATTTGTTTTGATTTCGGGCAAGCTTGTTTCAAAATGGCCGCCGAAAATGGTTCCCCGCTCAAATACAAAGCGCAGTGTTCAAATTGAGCGTTACAATCCAATATCGCGCGAACTATACATGAAATAAAAAAAGTGTTGAGTCAATGGGCAACACAGACGGCATAAAATATGGGTTAAACATGAGGTTCTCCCCGCCTCCCATTTTGGAGGGAGGGTGAAGGTAGAATTTTCAAGTGGCAACATAGGGCGGGCGATGTTTCCTTTCATAGATCGTGAAATACCAAACAGTTTAGTACAAAAGTTTCAGCGGTCATATTGAAACAGGTTTGCTTGAAACAGGCTTGCTCGAATTCAAAACAAATTTTGTGCTAAGCTGTTTGGTTTTCCACGATCTATCAAACAAGGTATTACTCCACCTATATTCTCATTTGAAATTTTCAAGTTGGTCCCGGGACCCCATGAAGGGGCCTGGGGACACCGGGACAACACCATTTCATGTTGCCTATCGTCTTTTACTTTTTCATTTGTTGTTTTATCCTTTTCTACTCAACCGTTTCTGATTTATAAGTACTGGGAATTTTATCTGATACAGGACAATTTTGGGGGACCATCTTGAAAACGGTGTTCCATATCAAAAATTGTTTCCCACAAAAAGATGTTCAATTTCCCAAGCTCTTTCGAACGAGGTGTCACTCGACCTACGTTCCCATTTGAAACTTTCACGTACACTCCCCTCCCGCCAAAATGTGGGCGGGAGGAATCTCGTATTTTTCTCATATTTCATTCCCCTCTGTAGTTCACGAGATATCATATTGTAATACATATATTGACCCACCCTGTATATCGGCCAACGTGAGGAATGAAAAGTATAAACACCCTCCTAATGGGAACATAGAACTATATGACACATTTTAACAAGACCATAACTAGCAACGCACAATGCAAATTTGCTTGTAACTCTTGGAGTGAATAAAGGAATGAAAAGTAGAATATACATGTTTATATATATATATATATATATATATATATATATATATATATATATATATAGGCCAACGTAGTGGATGAAAGGGATAAACAGCCCCTAAAATGCGAGCATAGGGCAATATGATACGTTTTAGCAAGGCCACAACTAGCAACGCACAGCGGGAATTTGCTTGAACCTCCTGCATTGAATAAATGAATTAAAAATAGGACAATCGTGTTTATATATATACACACACACACACACACACACACACACACACACACACACATATATATATATATATATATATATATATATCGGCCAACATGGAATATGAAGGTGGTAAACAGCCCCTCAAACTGCGAGCGCAAGAGAATATGACAGTTTTTAGAAAGACCATAACTACCAAAACACAATGCTGATTTGCTTGAAACTTTTGCAGTGAATAAAGGAATCAAAAGGCTAATGTTGCAAAACAGCACCGATATTTCGATCATGAGGTGATATCGCATTTAATTTATGCAAACATACTAATAATTCAGTCCGCTGGGCACTACAATGGCAACATGCGAGAGGATATATAAATCAAATTTGCATCGAATTATCAGTCACATACCGTATATATATTCTAAGGATCCACACATCATGACAAAAGCATATGTCAACATAACACGTGTTATTGATTGTAAACAGCGTAGCAGACGAGAAGCCGACACGAAAGACACCAAGGAACGCCGAAAGAAGACGGACCTCACGAAAGGACCCGAAGTGAACAGATAAAATCCCGACCATCGAGGGACCTGGCGTCAGTTGACCAACTGATCAACTAACCAACACCTGCCCTGAGGTCGCATTGGACTTTTTTTTTTCAGGAGTTTCAAGCAAATTCATGTTTTGCGTTGCTAGTTATGGTAGTGCTAAAATGTGTCATATTGACCTATGTTCGCAATTTAAAGGGGTGTTTACCCCCTTCATTCCTCACATTGACCTTATAAAAAAAATAACACGCGTGTCTTCATTTGGATTATTTTATTCACTACAAAAGTTTCAAGCAAATTTCCATTGGCGTTGCTAGTTCTGGCCTTGCTAAAATGTGTCACATTGCCTTATATACGTACTTTAGGGGGTGTTTATCCCTTTTACCCGCACGTTGGCCGATATAAAAGAAAACACGTATGTCCTACTTTAGATTTCTTTATTTACTCCAGGAGTTTCAAGCAAATCTGCATTGTGCGTTGCTAGGTATGACCTTGTAAAATGTATGATATTGTCATATGTGCGCAATTTAGGAGGATGTTTACCAATTTCATCACCCACGTTGGCTGATATAAAGAAACACGTATGTACTACTTTTTATTCCTTTTTTCACTGCAGGTGTTTCAAGCAAACTGACTTTGTGCCTTGCTAGTTATGGCCTTTCTAAAATGTGTCATATTTTTATAAAAATTCATATTTTATTTGCTTATATGCATCTCTGGTAAACTTGGTAGGTTTTCTAACAACAAGAATACAGCTCGAATTTGAAGTTTTGTAGTGCATATAAATTCACATTTCAAATGTTAGAGCATATTTCAGTGCTTAAAACCATATTCAACATATCCTCAATTAATGCTTATCTCTAGTTGATAAAGTTTTTTTCAGCACGAGCTCCAGTCAGTTCCTAGTAAAATCAGGTATTCTATGGGAAATAAATTGATGGATCTTATTGATAGAAACTCCGACTACATTTGAAGCCACGAGAAAACATATTCAAGGGTTAAATTTCAACTTGCCAGAAAAGAAAGATACTAAACTTGCTCCTCTTTATGAATACTGTCCAGTACCAACTTTAATGTTAACGGGTCATTTTATGCCTACAAATACCACGAACTGACACCAAAAAAGTGAAGAGAAGTGTAATGCTAATTGTTGTAAGACCAATTACAGGAATAAGTAAACCCTTAAAAATGAACTTTACTTGTAGAAAATTAGGCTTGTATTATTTCGTATAAAGTAAATGCAATCTAAAATACAAATGTGAAGAAAAACACAGAGACCGTGTTCTCATACCATTGTGTTTATTTTAATGTAAATTATGTGTGTTTTAAAAGTGTATAAACTGTAACTGTCATAAAAATAAATTCTGAAGAAAAGTTCCTAAAAGATAAAGTACACTTTCGATATACTTTATATTTCACCTAAAAAAAAAAAAAAAAAAAAAGTCACAATTTTCCTGCATGTTTGAAAATGCTCACTTTCATAGTATTGCTAGTTCATATTAAGTGCACATTTTAACAAATTTCATAGCATACTTGCATACAAATTTAATTAATTTTAAATGCATAAAAATCTGATGTCTACTCAAAACTAAGCTATTGTTCGAAATAATAACTAACTAACTAACAAACTCTATGGCCTATGGAACCCGGAGGTTCAATGCCGCTTTAGCAAAAGTTGTCCACTGACTTCTATCCTTAGCTAACTGCATCCAGTTTCTACTTTGTATTCCAATCTCTGCGAGATCCATCTTAGTATTGTCCTCCCATCTGCACCTAGGTCTTCCTAATGGTCGTTTTCCGATTGGTCTTCCAGTCAAGACTTTAAAAGCGTTTTTACTTTCTTTCATTCTAGCTACATGACCTGCCCACCTAAGTCTCCTAGACTTGACGACCCTAACAATGTTGGGTAAACCATATAAATTATGTAGTTCCTCGTTATGAAGTTTCCGCCATTCCCCATTCCCGTTCCTCTTAGGTCCGAATATTCGTTTCAGGATCTTGTTCTCAAATACTTTCAGTCTATGTTGTTCCCTCAGAGTAAGTGACCATGTTTTGCAGCCATACAGAACAACAGGCATGATTATCGTTTTGTATATTTTAAGCTACAAATTCCTCGACAGAAATCGCGACGACAAGAGATTTTGAACCGAATAGTAACACGAATTCCCTGCTTTCAGTCGACATTTAATTTCTTCGTGAATATGATTTTCCTCTTTTAATATTGATCCTAGATATTTGAAACTATCAACTTTATCAAAAGTATTATTTAATATTTCAGCGCATCCATAATTTCCTGTATTCCGGTCCCGACGCAGTTCCATGTATTTAGTTTTCTCTGCACTTACTTCGAAATAATAATACTAGAAAATTTAAGTTCAATATGGCCAGCACCAAAACGGCAGAGATAACCGTAACCGGTTTCTACGTTTCTTTCTGCCACCAGTATTGATGCAATTCATTTAACTCCATATTCAGAGTCAAACACAGTTTGTAAAATATTCAGCCCAGACCAGAGTTTTGGCCACATCCAACATATTTAAGTCGAAACCCGAACTCTGCTGAACCGTAACTCGAGAACAAAAGTTCTTCACGGGAAAATATTTGACACACATAGTAAGCAGGCCAAAGTCTAGCACTATCAATATGATATGTGCTTATTTGAAAACTATTTAGTTGAGAACGTTCTACATTATCTGTCTCTGTAATATCGATTTATAGAAAAAAGAAAGAAAATTTAATGATGACAAAAACATGTGTATGAAGTTGTTACTGAATGTCTTATATGCGAATTTTATGTATTCAAGATTAAAACAATGATAAGACAA
Organism: Thermobia domestica; assembly: GCF_964235325.1. Classification (NCBI taxonomy): domain Eukaryota; kingdom Metazoa; phylum Arthropoda; class Insecta; order Zygentoma; family Lepismatidae; genus Thermobia; species Thermobia domestica. The sequence continues at coordinate 139,763,291 of NC_137459.1, read as the reverse complement.
AAGTACATATTGGAATATTTAGTGAATGAAAAATGTTTCCGGAATTAACAACCCAGAGTTTTAAAGCCAATAAATCTGTAAATAAAATATAAACTTTTAAAATTCATATATTGTCAGGTTACAAAGCAGAAAATAGATTTAAAGTTAAAAGTTACTCATTCTAATAATTTAAATTTGTACAAAAAGAACAGATGAGGTATTAATTCATTCAAACACATTTTCCACATGTTTCACAAGAGGAGAACAACATATACATTTTACTTTGAAGAAGCATATTACTTAGAAAAATATGCCAATACGCTTATTGCAGTCAAAAGTTTGACCAGGAACAAAAAAAAAAAAAAAAAAGTCAAAATGAATATAATGGAATTTCGAAAATGTTTCCTTTCACTCAAGTAAACTCATCGTCTTAAACTTTATATATATATATATATATATATATATATATATATATATATATATATATATATATATATAATTTTTTGCTTTCATTTTTATTACTACTCAGAAATTCATATTTCATACAAATTTGTTTATTTAACTTTTCCAGTTGAATCTGTGGTTGAAAACGAGAAACAAGTCCATTCAGCTAAAGTTTTATTTAAATAAAAGAAAAGCGAGAAAAAAAGGAAGAAGGCAGGAAAAAGAGATGTACAATATGTATAAATAAAACTGATCTTTTGATATAATCATTGGAAAGGGGCTGAACATTGCCATAATCTAACTCGAACTGTGTTTTCAGACTTCCAAACTCTACTTTGCATAAGTGTTACGACGTTTTATAGAACGGCTTTGTCCGTCCGTCCGTTTGTTGAAAGGTAACATAGCAAAAACAATAAGATATATCAAGATATTTTTTTATTAGATTGAGTCAAGTGTACGAAGAATATGTTATATCTTATCCAATAACACTCTATCTAAACCGCAACTAATTCAAATTAACCATTTCTGTTTTTGACGTTTATCAGCATAGAACAGAAACATCAGCATATAACGAGAAGAGGTTTTCTGTAATGGATTCATGGTCTTAAGAGTACATATCATCAAAACTAGCACCACTCTATCAAAACCGGAAGTGGTAGAAATTTGCTAGTGCTTCCAGTTTCAATACTGATTTCCATAGAAAAAATATATGACATCGAGACGCGATTGTTTATAATCGATTAAGCGTCCCAAGAATAGGTTACATATCCTTCACTAATATGTTTAAAATGGAAGTGGTTCAATTAAACTATTTCCTGTTTCAACTTCTATCGCAATACAACAGAAACAGCAATAGACAACGATAAGTGATTTTTTGCAATATAAAAATTGTCTGGAAAGTATATTCCACCGCAACACGCAACAATCTATGTAAATCTGATGTGTATAAAATTAACTAGTACTTCCGACATCAAATCTGAATTTCATAGAGTAAATGTTTTAAGATATGTCGAAAAGCGTTTTATTTTATTTTGTTTCATTTGCGTGCTACAGTGAAATTTAGAGTTATGACAGTGACAGTATACTACTAGAAGGACCACCCTTACCGAACTGGTCTAAATGGAGTAGCCAGATGAAAGTGTTCTGGGAGAAGATAATAGTTCTCCAGTAGCCAAGTTGGAGGGAATAATAGCGATTGGCATGGCAACTTGAACATTAGTCTAGGCGTGATTAGAGTGACTTAAAAGGGTAGGATAATGCGGAGTAGAGGGAACGAAAGAAAACACTCTCCGTCGTACTGTATGGGGCAGAAGGATGGATATTACACAACAATTATGAAAAATGACTTCGAAATGTGGGTGTGGAGAGGAATGGAGGAAATTAGTTGGGTCGAGTGGAAAACCAATGAGAGGGTGTTAGAAATGGTAGGAGAGAAAACAATAGTTTTGGATATTACTGAGAAGAGGAGAAGAAATTGATCGGGACATTCGCTAAGAACTAACTGTATAATAAGGGACATGTAAGGAAGTATGGTGGCAGAAAAGAGAGGGTGAAGGAGTATGTAATTGATGGACGATATAAAAAAAGCAACATCGTGGGTGAAGACGAATATATTAGCGGAAGTCTGTCGGCAAGTGACCTGCCAATAATAGCAGAATACCTACGATGATGATTGTTTATTTTATTTTATTGTCCCAAGAATACGTTCTATTTCCTCCCTTAACCTACTATTCTGACCTGAGTCGTTAAAATTAACAATTCTGGTTTCAACATTTATCGCCATAGAGCAAAGACAGTAAGGGATAACAAAAAAAAAAAAAAACAATAAGGAATCTTAAAATCACATCAAGATATATTATTTCAAATATTGACTAGATTAACTTATTCATTTATTGAGCACCGTCGGAATACCATTATATTCATCCATTTGTAATTATCAGTGATTCTACACCCATCTCGAAAATTATTGTCGCATGTCAGTAGATAGTCAACCTAACTACGAGCGCAATTTGGGCCCTTTTTTCGAACCAGATTATTTAAACATAAAAATTAATGAGGTTACACAGCGCAAAGTATTCCCATAACTACAATGTTAAAGTGAGATCGCATAGGCTTTTATGACATTTAAAATCATAAAAAACTTACATCTAAAAACTTACAATCTAAAATCTTACATCTAAAACTACATCTCTTCTAACTTATAATGCCCCCATGGTAGAGTATTTTCCCATCCTTTAAAACACATCTCTTATCATCCACACAACTTAAAGCTAACTTATTTATTTCTTTACTATACAAATTGTGCTTATAACTTCTAATTAAATTCATCTTCTTATAATATTATTTTTGGTTGAACAAGAAGTCTTTATAATCGTTAAATGATAGTTCTTTACTTACAACATTTTTCTTAACTCCTTTTGCTTTCTTACAACATTTATCTTTTTCGAATCTGATTGAATACATTTTTGATCTTAAACCAACAAATTCTTCTACGATTGTTCCTTTAAGTTCATCTTTCATCTTACCAAGTATTTTCTTATTAACCTGTGGTACCTTATATCTGTTATCTTTAGGGTAATCACTCGTGTCGAAATAATCAATATAATTTTTCATGTTTTCGTACACATCTTCTGTTTGGATATGGTATATATAACTATCGGTATCTGAATAACATACTTCTATTTTGTCTTGATATTTTGGTTTCATCACATTATAATGGAAATCGTACATTAAATATTTTGATAAATCTGGAATTGACATCCCAACATAAATCGGTTGTTAAATTGCACTTTAACCTTGTTCATGTGAACTGCTACTAAATTTTCCGTAAAAACTGTAGTACTCTTATAACTCGGTTTTGCTACAAGTTTCTCGTGTTTTTTCTCATCACTTACAAGTTTTATTTTAACTTTCTTTCTAATATTCTCCATACTCTTCCCAAATACTGAATTATTCATGAGTTTATAAAAGTCTTTTTCAAAATCATTTGTTGCTTTTGTTCTCATTTGTGTGTTTAAATCAATATATTTCTTTAACCAATCTGATTATTTGAACTCTATTACTCGATGTATCTTGTTAAGTTTTAATCCAAGTGAAATACATTGTTTTAGGTTTCGATAGTGAATTACATATTTTTCTTTGTCATATAGGGTTGTTAATAGCTTCGATTGTTTTGAACCAGGCGAACATATATTTTGAGGAGCTAATGGGTAGTCTTTGTGATAGTCATGTAATTCTTTAGAATATTCAAGATCAACTTCTAATATGTAACCAGTATCAGAATTATCAGTTATACTTTTAAAATCTATTTATTCAATCTCATATTCACTTAACCATCTAAATCCCTTATACGGTAGATATTGACTCATTGCCCACCCATACAAGTTATTGGCATCTAGATACATTAAGTAAGAATCTTCTTTATTCTTATCATAATCTTCCATATACTTATTGTTTGCTTTTACATATCTTTTTGAGCATTGACTAATCCCATCTCTTATACCTTTCTCTACCGTTAATACCATATCATAATCCCACAACAATTCTAATTTTATATTTGTCATCTTTAATATTGCATCCCAAGCTAAACCTGGTGCTGTCATATACCAAGCAGGATCAAGATCATAAGCTTTAAGACATGTTTCTCTAAAGTTCTCAAACACAACTACTAACAATAATACATCTGTTTTCAAATATAAATCATGGTATTGTCCGAGATTCTTAATGTTAAACGTTTCCCATACTTTCTTTGCATGTTCATAAGCTTCATTACTTATATGTGTGTTCATAAGCTTGTTGAAGAATGCTTCCTTTAGCGGTATTTTTTTTCTCTAAACCTATCCCAATTGTTAACATAATCATATGGGTAAACACCTTTTCTTATTACAAGTTGAAACTGTTCTTGATTAGGATAAAAGTGTTGGGTATGTATCATTTGCTCAGGTTTCAAGTTCGATGACAATTTGTCTAAACTAGAAGCCATAAATCTAAATGAATCTACAAATTTCAATTTAATAGTTCCAACCTTTTTACTGAATGATATGTATCTTTCTTCATTATTAGGTATTAGATCTATTTCTTCTTTATTACATCCAAGCTCTTTTATAAACAAGTGTGAGTCATATCCTGTCAAGTTATGTATGATCACTGGTACAAACTTTGGTACTTTAACTTTTAAATTGCAGTTATTACATAGTGGTGCTATAAATTCCCCTGTTGTATGATCATGATGCTTAACTTTATGATTTTCTTTAGTATACTCCTGCTTACAGTAGTAACAACATTTAGATTCATTGAACTCTTTTCTCTGACTTTTTGTTAATTGTAATTCGTTATTTTGTTTGCATATGTTCGATATGTGTTTGGCTTCTTTTGTTAACAGTTTTATAAATTTATTAGCAGCGTTCTTACCTCTATACAAAACAGGATTAGTTTTACTTCCATCGCTCTTTACTACATAATAACAAAATCCAGATGGTTTATGTTGTTGATATTTTTTCGTATATGGCTCGTTATCCGGATAACATTCTTCACAACCCATAGCTTTATGTAACAAACATTCAAAATCAGCATAAATCACAAATGGCATTTTCATTGTGTATTGGTAGTTTTTTAAATTCAACACATTTACCTTGTTCAGGCATTATTATTTTTACTGGCTCATTTAACGAACAATCTTGCTCATGCTTATTTAAAGCGTCTTGGGAGTAAAAGTATAACAAACATCTATCACATAAATATTTTCGAGCTCTCCATTTAGTTAACTCTGCACATACTAGTCTGCTTAAATCCTTAATCCAGCAATAATGTGTTTTAACTTGGTCTTCATTTTGCTCTTTTATATATAATAAATTAGCATGATTTTCTTGCTTGTTTTGTGTGTGATGTAGTATATAGATTGAATAGTCTTTATCATATCCATAGACATTTATAGAAATATTAAGTAATTTTTGAGCTCTTGGAATATCACATAGTTTTACAGGAAAATGTATATTTTTTAATTTTTCTTTTAAGTATTTAACAGCTTGCTTGTACTTGGAAGGTCGTTGTGGATCTTTATTAACTGAGTATAGTGCAGAACAAATTGAATAGAAGAAACATTTTTCATCTTCATTCTTTACATTTATGACTGCTTGTTTATTTTTAATTTTATCAGGTAGATCTATGTATGTTGATCCTCTATATTATGTATATTTGACGATTGCTAGTTGTAAAAAGTTAATATTTATAAGAACCCAGCCAGAACCTCTAGCTTGGAACTCATCCATTCTTGTTCTTAATCTTTGTTTCATCTTAGTTATTTCTTCTTTTAAATTACTTGATTGATATATTTCTTGGTTTTCAGTGTTAAAATAGAAGTTTTGAGTTTCTTTACCTTTCTTGTATGTACATCTTATATAAAGATTAGCTTTCAATGAACTATGTTTACTTAAGCTAATTTGTAATCTCTTTAATATAGCTTTAGATGATGCAGTAATATATTGTTCAAGTGGATCTTGTGGTTTGTAATCTGTTGTAAATTTCCATGTTTCTAATCTTGATTTCATTGACGTTTCTTTGAGTTTTACATCAATTGGTACCGATTCAACTTTGATTCTTGGTTCTTCAATTACTTCTTGTTTAAATGGGAATATATTTCTAATTTGTCTTCTGTTTTGTTCATCATCATATTGTTTAAGAAGGTTTATTAGTTCATGTTTTCTTAATCGGGAATATCTTCTGAATCCCCTCTCTTTACATTGTCGGCTTAACTCTATTACAGTAAATCTACTATAATTACTCATCTTATTTACTATATAGAAATCTTACTATAACTCAATTTTTATCTTCGCCGGATTATTTCTAATAATTTTTGTACAATTTTTACTTCCATTTATCCTAATACAACACTTAACATTGTACACTCCTGCCATTGTCTACATATTACGCGTTGTATTAGAACACGACTTTCATGGGAATATCCCATCAAAGTCACATATACACATATTAAAATTAAATCATTTTTGTAAACTTACTCATCATCGTCATAATCATCACTATCATATTTATATTCATCATCACTACTCAAATCAGATGTTTTTTGTTGCATTATTAATAATTATTTTTCCTTTAACAGTATTTGCTTCTCTAGTAGTGCTGCTAAGAGTTTAAGATCATGATGAATTAGTTTAAGTCTATCATGTAATAACTCAAATTCTTTCTCCATATTTATTATATAGAAAATCAACAAAAATGAGATAAATTTAAAAAAATCTAAGAATAAAAACGAACATGACTAGTGCTAAGGAAATGTTATCTTACAAACCTATATTTGATTGTGTATGTAAACATATAGATATTGGGGGTTATAATGATGAAGACAAAATAAATTTTAGCGTGTCCATAGGTATGTTAGATCATTTGTTCAAGAAAGCCAATAAAGAAAAGAACTCATTTCTTATATAAAACATTCTCTATACAAAAGTTATGAACTTGTCTGATGAGATATTAGATTCATTGACTGATGAACAATGGTTATCTACAGGTTATGATGATTATGAGGAGGAATATAACTATGATCACATTACAGAAGACTTCATACGTAAATATCTGCTGAAAGTTAATTTGAGCGAAATATGTTAATGGAAAAAGTTATCGGAAGAGTTTATAAGAGAATTAGCTGATAAAGTTGATTGGGAGATTATTTCGGAAAGCCGAGACTTATCAGAAGACTTTATAAGATAATTTACAGATAGAGTTCATTGGAGAAAAGTATCGTATAATCAAAACCTATCTGAAGAATTTATTAATGAGTTTATAGACAAAGTTGATTTTGATGCTATATCTTATGGAAGCAAACTCTCTGAAGCCTTTATACGAGAACATGCAGATAAAGTTTCTTGGTGGCGCTTATCTGGAACTCATCAATTATCAGAAAATCTTATAAGAGATTACGCTGACAAAGTAGATTGGGAAATGATTTCAATGTCTCAAAATTTAACAGAATGATTTATTGCAGAGTTCAAAGACAGAGTTCATTGGCATAACATTTCAATTTATCAAAACCTCTCTGTAGAGTTTATATATTTATTTAAACATTATGTAGATTGGAGAGTTATAATAAGAAAATACCGTAATTATTCCGATTTAGGTAGTATATTGAATTTAGCATTCGATGTTACAACAGATGGTTTGTTTAATGTTTAACTAATTACCTTTTATGGTTATTATATCATAAAAGTTGTAGCCTTAATTATTATATCATAAAAGTTGTAACCTTAATTATCAGATAATAACCTATCATACAAGCAATCTATACTGTTAATCAATTCTTCTTCTGATAGGGGTGTCCAAAACTCATTACCCTTACCTTTACGAATATCTAGTTTTTGCTGCATTAGGTTGAATAGCTTAATACTGTTAGGATCTCTAAACTTTTCGTATATTATTACATGATTCGGATATTTTCTTTCTGCTTCATTAAGAGGCTTATATAGGCTTCTCTTTTGACATCTGATTGCATAATAAGGGAAAGGATCATTAGGTTTGTTCTTCTTATATATGATTAGGCAATTTTCCTTTGAAACATCATCTGTATATGGTGCTGCAATTGTTTTAAGATGATTTATTCTCTTTTCTTGTTTCTCATTGTTTATACGTAATTCATTCATTTGTTGTTCTATTTCTTGTAGTCTTGTTTGAAGTTGATCGTTGTTAGTGAGGTATAGCTGTTGAAAGTCTTTAACGAAGTAATTGATAATGATTTGATTACATTTAAGACAAAACATAGGAGAAGTCCATCTAGATATATCTAAAATCAATTCCTTACATACATACGTTCCTCTTATTTCATCCCATATCTTTCCTTTACCTCCTGTTATTGTTTTGATAATTTCATCTACTATTATTATAGTAGATGAAATATACTCTATTAGTTCTTTTGATTATTTATTTTTCAGCCAATTATCAAATCTTTTCCCACCATCTTGACACAACTTAGTAGCGTTAAAGTATCCTGTACTCTTATCTATAATCAACTTGAAATCACCAAAAATACCATACCAATAATTGTATTTAATCTGTTCATAGCAAATATCGTTTAAACTAAGAGAACTATCCATAGTACTCATATTTATTATATAAAAAATCTTTATTTTTAACTTTATTTCACTACCACCTGTTACTTTTCTAATAATTTCCACAGCTGGGATTCCAGCGCTGGAAATGTATACTATTAGTTCTTTCGATCCTTTATTTTGAAACCAATTTTGCCCGTCGTTTTAACGGGGTAAAATTTTAAACACCCGTGGTGAAGAGTAACGGTTCGCTAGTCTTTTATGATTATTATTCCATAAAAGACATTTATATTTACACTACAACATTACTTTTATCTATCGAACTGTTATGTGAATCATCAAATCCTAGCCATTTAACGTATATTTTATAACCTTTCTTTCTTAACACCTTCTCCACCAAGTATTCATCTTTGTGTTTCGTCTTTAATAGTTCTGGTTCGTAAAATCTACCTTGCACATCTTCTTCTTCTTAATCATTAATTCTATATGTAGGCGGATTAGATGGAATAACTTCGCTAATAACAAATACTTCTGTTGATCAATTAGATGTATATCTTTTCTCAAATAACCCTTTCGATTTACTTATACGAACTTGATCACCTAAGTTGTATTTGGGTTTAACACGCTTATATTCTTTCTTATACACTTTCTTCAATATTGCTCGCTCATTCTTCTTATTAACTTCTATAGGCTTTAAACCAATTGTCCTATGTACTCTATTATTATACTCGCTAACCAATGTTGGTAATATCTCTATCCATTTATAATTTCCTTGTGTTGTGAACCTTTTCCACATGTTTTGTTGAAGTGTTCTATTAAATCTCTCAACAACAGAAGCTTTCTTACCACTATAGGTTGAGTAATGATTAATTTTATTTTCCTCCATCAACTTCTTAAACTCTTTATTGTAAAACTCTTTACCTTGATCAGTTTGCAAGTTACTAGGTTTTCTTGTTCTTAATATGGATTCGAATGATTCTGTAACATTTTTACCACTCTTACCTGTAACAGGAACAGTAAATACATATTCCGAGAACACATCTATAATCGTTAGCAGATACTTATAACCTTTATTTAATTTGGAAACACCTTTTAATACTCCACTATCCATTTCTACAAGATTAGCTTGCCAAAGATCATCGATACCTTTTATAACCACACTTATAATTTTTTTCTAGATGGTTTGTGAATTTCTTCTATAATGTCTTCTCTAACACCTTTACCATCATATAGTCATTCTTTTTAACGAATTGAGTTTTAGTAACACCACATATAGAACAAATACCTTTCTTTAGATATCTTCCATTCTTTGTTTGTTCTATCCTAATGGTATCTTTCTCCGTATCTGTCAATTTCTTACATTTAACACAATGCATTATCATTAATATTTATTGTATAGAAAATCAACGAGAAAAATAAAGTTTATCATTACCTAATACTATACTTTTAACATTATCGTCATCATCACTTGATTCGTTTTCATCTTCTGTTTCTATATACATAATAATCAATAATAACTTACCATCTTTTAAATCAGAATCTTTGGTTGGTCTAATTGTTAACTGATCATGTATATTAAAGTGTAATGGAAAACTTTCAACTAGTGTCTCATTTAAAAATAGATCTATATGATGTTTATTAAGACTTGATTCTATATGCATTAACCTACCTCTATAAAGAAATTTGTAGGCAGCAGCTAGATTATATACAAAAAAGGCTGGTTTCCCAAGATCATCTTCTGCCAATCGACATGGTAATTCAACAATTTTTTCTCGTGTAAGTAAATTAAACTCTTCTTTCACTGATTCAAGTTGTTCTAATGTTACAACATCTTGTTTATCAATAGCATTAGATACATTAACCAATCTTTTGTTCTTAGGATCAACCCAGGATGTAAAAACTTCTCTAGATTATTCTTTTATACTTTTAATGTTACCAAAAATATCCATATTTATTATATAGGAAACGTCTTTAGGAAAGCTCTCTTTCTATGTACATTATAACAAACAATAATTGCCCTTCTTCCATAGCTGAATTTTTAGTTGGTTTAATTGTAATTATATCATTCTTGTTAAAGTTAAAAGTTAAATTTTCAATCAAAGTATCACCTAAATATATGTCTAAAATGTATTTATCCAAACTTAATTCCATGTGCATTATTTTTCCATTATAGAGAAATTTGTAACCATTAGTGAGATTAAATATTCTAAAGATTGGCTCCTTAACGTTTTTAGCTTTTAATCGATATAATAAAAGTATGGTTTCTTTCTGCATAATCAATTTAGTAGTATCCATCCTAACCTTTTGAAAATCTTTTTTTATGTATGTGTCTTGTAACGTTTCTAATGCATCTTCAAATCGTTTTCTATCGTTCTCTAATTGAGCTTCTATTGATCTAAGTTGACTTACGCTAACAACATCATTTAAATTCTCCAACAATTTTAATCTTTCTTCACTAATATCAACATCATCTTTTCTATCTTTAACATTACCAAATATATCCATACTCATTTATTATACAGAAAATGTCCATTCTAATTTTTCAAAACATTTCTTTAGCATCTCTATTTGTTTAGGTGAATGTTTAAAATCAATATCAACATGAACGTCGTGCTTTTTCAACAGATAATACAATACACATTTTAAGTTAATAAACAATACTCTTTTCGGATACAGTTCTTTAAAGGTTTCGTATAAGTTTTCGAAGTCGTTTATAAGTGTTTCTTCCATATGTCGTAAGTTTAATGGTTTTTGATCGGTAACGTGATAGTGTATTAAATAGGCATCATAATAATATTTTGTGTATTTATTTTTCTTTAGTACTTCTAGAACATCTTTTGTTGATATTAAATGTTTTGATATATCTCTAAATTCATCATTTAACACCTTGATCACATCTTCAGGAATAATTCTATCCTGTAAAGCTTGCAAACGAGATAACTGTAACTTAAATCTTTTTGTAGTATCATACCCTGTTTTTCTCACACAAGCAGCTCTCATTCCTTCATCAGTACTGTAAACAAAACCATTCGCTACAGAACAATCATCACAAATGTATGTACTCCTACGTTTTGTTAATGACTTACTACCACAATTACTGCATTCTAATGGTCTAGAACTATAATTTGACAACATGTCCTTTAAGGTAATTATTGGATATAACTTTGCCAACTCTCCTTCCGTATACAAAAATTTAGGTATTAACATTTTCCATAAACCAGTAACATTATATACGTTGTTTTTATCTTTTAAGTCTATCTTACTAACATCCCGAAAATACCAATTAAATTTATAGTAACTAGTTCATCTAGTTCATCCTCATGCTTCTCAAAATAATCTAAAAATCTATTGTGTATTGCTTCCATATTTATCTTAAAACAAAACGTTTATGAATATAAACCATAAAAGTGCATAACTTAATAATATTTAATCATTTTTAATCATATACATAACATCACTAAAAAAATACCCTTGATTTAGAATATTTAAAACCTTAACACAAAGATGACTACACATAACTGAATTAAAGTCTTGTATTCGTTCATCATTGTAAAATAAGTTTTTGGTACCAAGATATTGTACTAGCTGCTTAGGAGGAACACCACCATAAGAATCGAACACGTACTTTATGTTGTTATCTTTCCAATAGCATATCCAATGAGTACCAATGTTATCTGATTTATCAAAATTAACTACACCAAACTCATTTATATAGGGTTTTTGTGGCAGCTCATCACTCATAAATACGCCTCTAAATCATTTTATCTTTAATTCTTTAACCAACCTATCTATATCGAAGTTGGTCAATGGTTTTAGTTTTTTGACTTCTTTGGTTTACCTGCTTCCTGGTTTTCTTCTATAGCCATATTGCGCCTTTTTTGTTCTTCAAGTTCTTGTTTATTCTTCTTAGCATCAAGTACAGTTTTAGTAATCGCTGCTGCACCACCTGCTAATGAGCCAACTGCTCCTAAGGCTCCTAAAATGGCTGGAATTGTAAAGATAAAACCACCCATACGCTCTTTCTTAATCTTTTTCATTTGTGCAGTAGTTAGAGTTAAATCCATTCCTTTACCTTCTTTAATTTTCTTAGATTTATCAGTAAGTTGTTTCTTTGTTAATACATGATCAATATTTAAATCCTTTAGTTCGTTGTAAGGAACACTAAACATACAACCTTTAATAGAACACATCTTCCTATTTATTAAAGAGAAAATCTTAGTTTGTAAAAGTACAGTTGTTGTAGCTCCACCAAAATCAATTAAGGAGTCATTCTCATCTGTTATCCTTATCTCAAAATTATCAACCTTGTCTTTGAATATAAGGAAAATAATGGATAAGTAGGCTCGTAAATAATACTATGTTTAAACTCGCCATCTGTTTAAAATTATGCTATAACTCCTGTTTCTCTATGTGTATACTCAGTATCTTTAACAAACATACCATCTGCTATATTACAGTGAACATTAATTGTATCAAACGGATGAAACTTTGGCAACTTACTTCCAATATGTTTTTTTCTAAAACTTCAAGAACATTAAACCCGAGGACAGTACCTATACCCCCAATTGTAACATCATTACAATCAGTTTCTATTTTAACTCTTTTTCTTAAATGATCTTCTGATATTGTTATGTTGATGGATTGAGATTTTAAATACTCATTAAGAGATTTTAAATTATATTGCCCTTCTGGTATAAAAAACTTGTCTATCACCATATGAGAAACTGCTTTTTGCTGTTGTTATGTTTGGAGTTAGATATGCACTGTAAAACCCAACTAATCCTATACTTAAATAGTTGCTACTGTTGTCTAATTCGTAATGGTGTTTCTTCTTTAAAACATAAGTATCACTCGTTAACTTAAATACCTTAGCCATTTATTATATAATAAATGAATGAGTTTGATTTACATAGAGATATTTCAACTGAGTAAGTAATCAAATTAATAGAAGATATCATTGAAAAGTTAGAATACAGTTTAAAGAAGAAAAAGAGAAAACTACGAATTGTTAAATATGCATACTACACTTTGATTACGTTATCGGTTATACTTTCTGCAACAACTGGGTTTATTAATATTTTTATACCTGTAACAATTTACTCAATATTAACAACGTCTCTTGCAACTGGAAGTGCTATAATAACAGGTTTGTCTTCTAAGTTAAACATAAGCAAAAAAAGACGAATATAAAACCATTGTCACTTGTATTAACTCATTTAAAGAACAGTTAGAGATGATAATAACATTAAATGGTGAAATGGATAACGAATATATAAAATATACGTTGCTTAAGATCAGAGAACAACTTAAAGATATAAGGTCATAAAAGAGACGATTTTCTCTATAATAAATGAGTAAGAAAACTATTAATTGGGATGTAAAAGAGATGATAAAAGAAACAGCAGTTAAGAAAAGAAATGGAGAACTTATACCTGATGATATTCGATGTCTTATAGTGGGTCCATCTGGGTGTGATAAAACTTTTTGTTATTTATTTTTTATTACAGCCAGGTTGGTTTAACAATAATTACTTCTATATATATTCTAAAAGCATGAATCAGCCAAAGTATGAGCAATTAAGAGATCGATTTGAAAAAGAAGAACTAAAGTTCAATAAGCATATAGCAACGTTCTTAAGCGGTAATGATTCTATTGTACCTATTGATGAATGTGAAAAATACTCTGTCGCTGTGTTTGATGATTACATTTTAGAGAATCAAGATACTGTTAGAAATTACTTTACAAGACGTTGACATAGACATTTAGACTGTTTCTATCTTGCACAAACACATTCAAAAGTACCTAAACAGCTTATAAGAGATAACGTTACCTTCCTATGTTTATTTAGACAAGATGATACTAATCTTAAACATTTGTATAATGAGTTTGTTGGAGGAGATATGTCTTATGATAAATTTAAAGAGATATGTTCAAAATGTTGGAAAGAAGATTATGGTTTTATAGTAATTGATATGACAAGGAAGGTAAACAATGGTAAGTACAGGAACAAGATATAACACTTCTTAAACGTTTGACTTTTTTCACGTTTATTGATGTTCTTTGACTTTTTTCACGTTTATTGGTTTGTTCGTTTATTGACGTTTGTTCGTTTTCTATATAATAAATGGATGAGAAAGAAATTAATAAGAATATCAAGTTAAAGGAGTTCCTGATAAAGGGCTTCAAATCTTGGAAGAAAGAGCAGGTATATATGATAAATTTAAGACACAAGAACAACCTGTAATTAATGCTATTCAAAATTTAGGAAGTGAAATCAAAGAAGTAGCAGAACAAAATAAAAATTTAATAACTGAACTTGTTCCAGTTGTATATAAGACGGCTTCAATAGATCCTAGTCTACTAGAAACACCTAAAAAGATAACTTATGATAGTTCCCCAAGTAGTAGTGATACGCCTATAACGGGAGAAATAAAACAAATGTGAAAACAAATTAAAGACAAAGTTGAAGGAGTAGAGCCGCAGGAGTTTAACAACAGCAGTTGAAGGAGTTTAACAACAGCACAATCATTTGGCAAGATTGCAACGAAATATTATAGTAAAAGAAATGATAGTGTGTTTGGAATAAGAACTGTAGAAGAAGATGGAAAAATAATAAATAAGAAAGGAAATTCTGAAGTTAAAGTGAATGGTGATGATTTGATAATTAATGGTAAAACTTATAAAGGAACAGAAGGTATATGGGAATTGTTATCGGTGAATACTAATAAAATCATTGAAGATTATGATGATGACGATTTTGAAGAGTACAAGGAAATAATAATAGAATCAGATGCTGCCTTCCAAAAATATAATCGAGATAAAAAAAAGTAGCATCTAATAGAGGTTCTAAGTACATTAATATTATCAAGCCTATTTGGGATGATTATATTAAGCCAAATTTACCTCCAACTCCTAATAAGAACACGACACCTAAAAGGACTGGTGAAGGAATTAAACAATATACAGAGATACCTAAAGAATATATATGGATGGATGATGTAAGAGAGCTTATTGATCGGTTAATAGTTATAGATGGAGAAGAAAAGGCTGGTAATAATAACTTTTATAATGAGAAAGTAGGTATAGTGAGTATGATTAATAACAAGCTTTCACAATTTATTCCTAATGATCCAAAAGGTATAGGTTATTTGAATAAGATCTTAAATACATTACCACCACGATTCTGGAATGATGATAAGCTTGGGAAAGGACTAATGAATAAGATTTTAAACATGAAGGGGATACCAGAGTTACATATACCAGGCTTCAGATTTTGCGGGCCTTTTACGAAGCTTCAAGAAAGGTTAGAGAGAGGTGATGAAGGTATTAACTCATTAGATGAGGCTTGTAAAGAACACAATATATACTACAGAGATAATAAAGATACAGAGTCAAGACATATTGCAGATAAGGAATTAGAAACTAAAGCATGGAAAAGAGCATTTAGTAGTGATGCATCAATTGGTGAGCGATTAGCTGCCTTTGTAGTTGGTACTGCTATGAATGCTAAGGTTAAGTTAGGATGGCGATTATAAGTTTTTAAATGTTATTATGTATGATTCTTTTATGGGTATATCTTATAAAAGCGTTGTTTCAAGATTTTCTTTATAATAAAGGGATAGTGTTGAGAGTTACAATTTTAAAGCTAACACAAGAACATTTAATAATTTGAATGAAGCTAACAAAGATATTGAGTTTGATTTCGATGTGGGGATGGCTTCATACATCCACACAAAGCAGATTGTCATATGACTTTTGAAGTTGTTGGTGCATCAGTTGGAGGAACATTTGGTGCAAATGATACTATAAAACTTGTAGATGACTTCTTACCATTCTTTTTTTCTCAAATTGAGGTTAGAAAGGAATGGAGATGTTATAGATAAGATTGAACTACCTGGAATAACGTCTACAGCTATTGGAATATTAAAGATTTCCAAACCAGAAGTTGAATATCTAAAACTAGCAGGATTTGAAACAAATGATAAACTTGGTCTAAGAAAGGACTTTAGTGTTTTGTACCCATTAAGATTAATTCCAGGCTTTCTAAGTGATTATAAAGAGGTTATGTGGAAAGGCGGATTGAGAAAAACATTTACAAAAGCTAACAACAATAACGATGTCTTGTACAAATGGACTGGATCAGGGGCAGGTGCAGCAGCTCCTCATGAAGGAAAAATAACAATAAAAAGTATGAAGATAAGAATGCCTATTGTTGAATACGAATCTAATTGCAAAAACAAGTTAAAGTTGAATATTCTTAAAGAACCTAAAATCATGTTTTCATTCCATACTTATCAATGTGTTCAGAAGAGTGTTGTAGGTTCTTTCTTGGAGTTCGATGTTACTACTCAATTTAATTCTAGACAATTTGATATGCCTGATTTCGTAGTTGTAATGCTCCAAACTGATAGAAGTGGTAAACAAACAACAGATGCAAGTAAGTTTGATCATTGTAAGGTAAAGAATATCTATCTTAAGAATGGGAGGAATGAGGTATTTCCAAAAGAATCAAGAAACTTAGATATTGCTAACAAGGATTATTTTAAGATGTATGAAGATTATACTGCATTTAAGAGAATAACATGTGGCAATACCGAAATGTACTATGATCCTAAAGAGATTATAGATAACAGACCAATGTATGTGATTAATTGTAGTAAGAGGAAGAATATATCGGTATATGAGAGAACAAACATAAAGATTGTAGTAGAATTTGCAGAAGCTGTGGCTGCTAATACTATATGTTATGCGATTTTAATTGGACAAAAGAACTTTACATATGATCCTAAGAATGAGAAAGTAGTAGAAGAATTTTAGATAGTTAAATGTATGTTTGTATTGTTTTATGGGAGTTTTTCCATAAACGAAATTAGCAAAAAATGATTAAAATATGTTGGTGAAGATAAAAATTGAAGAGTGTTCATTGATTTTCTATATAATAAATACGATGGCGAGTCATATTGAGGTTTTAAATAAACTTGGAAGTCTTGAGCAAAAACAAGTTATTGGATTAAGAGAATTAGAATTAGGTACAGAATATAAGATTGTGAAAATGGAAAAGATTAAAACTAAGTTTGGAAAGAGCATTTTAGTTGAGTGTGAGGAGTTTAAGGTGTTTCTTTAACCTAGATTTACAAAAAAATAACAGATAAAATGATTGATGAGGTCGTTAAAGATGGAATAAAAATCAAATACACTGGTCTAAAAGATAATTATCCAACTGTTGAGTTCTGTATGTAAATTTCAAATGAGAAGTGGTTTTATGAATTTTAAATGAGAAGTTGTTTTATGAATATTTTCATAAAACGAACATTTTCCTTATAACAAATCTATGGCTACTTATTTGAATAAAAATGACGTTAAAGCATTGAGATTTCTTCGCATAGATGAGTTAGAATAAGGTAAAGCGTACGAGATAACATTATGGAAATTGATTCAAACACAGCCTTATGGTCAAAGAGTTTTAGTACATTTAGATGAGAAATATAAGACGTTATTACCACAAAGATATAATGACGAAACTGAACAAGTATTGAAAGATTTGAAAAAGTATAAGCTGTTTGTTAAGTATGAGGTTTGAAAGATTTAGATAATGGTTATAAAATACATCAGTTTTACTTTAGAAATGAATACAAAAAATAACGAAAACAAAACTTGTAATTTTAAGTATGTTTTAAGTGTACAAGTGTTTTTATAGTATCAAGACTATAAAAAACTAAGACCTTTGGATATACAGAACATAATGTCATTTGGATTTTAAAGATACATGTATAAATAAGGGATTTATTTGAGTTTTTTATAATTATATCCTTAGAGTTATGCAATTTATAAGACATTCAATATATAGTAAATTTATTTCTCTATTGAATGCCGTTTGAATTTTGAAAATCGGTTGGTATTTAGCCGACTTATTACAAATTCAAAATTTCGGGAATTTTTACGGGTTTATATTTGAGTTTTCAGGAAAATGTTATTCTTGAAAAAAGTCTTAGAATTTTATGTAAATTATGGTAGTATTTTTATTTTTTCGATTTAATGAAATTTTGTAGAGATATTGAAAAAGAGGGAAATGTCCTGTGAGCTATGCAACCGTTTATGCGTTTTATAAAATTGGTTATATCATTAGTATTCATTTGCCGTTTGAATTTTTGAAATCGGTTAATAAGGGACCGAGCTATTGAATTTTAACGTTATTTGGGGGTGAGGTTGCAGTGTTGCCAACTGACTTTTAACAATTATCATATTTATTAGTAATGGGGTGAATTCATCCCTATATGTTTTAAAGCGATATCTTGAAAAATTAAAATCCTGGAACGTTCCGAAAAAATATTGAGTTGGAAACACTGACATTTTTTTCGTTTTTTGTCTTGCAACTTAGGATTTAGTTCTGATATTCTGGTATCGCTGAGTGTTGATGGGACGGAGAGAGAAAGAAATTCGAGAGATATTTCGTCACGGATTCAGTGACGTCATGTATGATGTATTCTCCTTAGAGGAGACTACGTCATTGATATACAGCGCCCTCTCTTGACTGCTAGTTAAAAGTTGTGTTGAAGGAAGAGGCTGATGTATATATATGTTGACGTGAGGAGAAGAAAAGAGAATCGGATTGAACGGTCCTGTGCTGGTACTGGAATCGTTCAAATGAATTAGTGACAGATCACCTATTCCAGTAAATGCTATTTTATTATATATTCCTTCTCATCGACTTTTTAAAGTTAATTTTTGACGGATTTTAATGATTCAAGTGTCAAATGAAAGCTTAAAAACTGGAGATTAAGATGCAGTAAATATATTTTGTGTAGGATTCCATTGTAATATTTTAGATGTAAGTTTTTATGATTTTAAATGTCATAAATGCCTATATGCAGTGCAGTTACCCAATCTACTTTGTGCTATTCTTCTTTGTTAAAGTACTATGGCTAGTGGTGGATTTGTAATTTTTGTCAGTTAGGGGGTGGAGGGGAAAATGCGCTCGTAGTTAGGTTGGTTATCTACTCAGTCTTTAAATATGTTGTTCTAGGAATATCATTTGATACCGAATTCACCCGGTATTTATTATAATGTTAGTATGTTTATAATCGGCAAATACATGTATATGGCAAATTTCATGTCAAAAGAGCAGTAATAAGAACAATAAAACGAAAATAAACCTTTATTGTCCATTTAGCAACATTTTGTTTTACTCAATCTAATTTTCGTGTTTATAATTCTTTTCCTATAAAATTTACCACAAATATACACTTCCCGATTATACACATAGTATTAGTATTAAAAGTACCCTGCAAAATCATTATCAAATTATATTCTTACAATAAGACAAGCATAGACAGGTGACAATGATTTTGGATATGAGTGTACATCTGGTGCTCAGTTGAGTGTATGAACCTACTTGGAAAAGTATTAAGTTAATTTGTGAAAGAAGTCCCTACTCTGTATAATATAACTGTGTTTTCGAGTGGCCGTACAGCACAATGTCAAACAAATACACATTTTCAACCCCTTGTTTTATTGAAAACAATTTCTGACACATACAATGAAAAGTTGACCTGCCTTGTTACTTCTCATAGAAAGGGATATGTCGACGGTCTATGAGAACTAGATTAACGTTTTATGCTGAATTAGGTCAGATGAACAAGTAACTAATTCAGCTTTGCTTCTGCAATATGTTGAGAAAATAAACACAACTACTAAAATAATCTTACTGCCGTAACAGAATGCATAGGGGAAAGCAGAGGCATTCTCCGCGAGAGAGGGACGAAAGTGCAGTTAATTCGGAGTCTACATTATAAACACTATTTTCTTGATGAAAATGAGGAGAGCATTATTGCTACAGTTATTAATGCTTCAGTGAAGGAGGTGTAATATTTCTTTAAATACGATTATCACTGATAAAACAATTCTGATGTACAATTTGTCCAGCTAGTAAGAATTTTGTCCACACAAATAAAGAATGGAGTGCGATCCAGAGAGATTCCAGAAAATGTTGGTGTGTTCGAGAAACCATAAATAAAAATATGATGTCTTCAAGTATAATTAAGTAAATAGTATCCGACATTGAAATCTAATAATAGTGCTATATGCAGTTAATTGCAATATGCAACATTACTTATATTCAGAGACGTAGCTAGAAATTTCTTTGGAAATCGACAACAATATTAATAGGGTGCCAGAGCTTTTCCGGGGCACCGCGTCGTTTACTCATTTCCAACACCTTTTCTTTATTCTTGCTCGTTCGGCGCCCGCTTGCTATCAGGCCCGGGACGACCGGCCCGCTCCCTCCCTTACCTCGGTACAGCTTTTTTTATATTCATGATTTAGTATTGTGTAACGTTCGGAACAAAGTACTGTAACGTACGAAACAAAAGAACAAAATATGAGTCTCAAACTAGAACTAATCTAATAAACCTATGGTAATAAATTTAAGTAGGCCTCATGCATCAAGGGAAGTAATATTATGAATATATATTAAAACATATATGAAAATATATATATGAAAACACACTGCTTTAAATAATTTGAGAAAACTTATTGGGAACCTTTAACTCTGTTTCACTCCCTAATACCTCTTCAAAATAGTCTCATATACCTGGGTGTAAACTTTGACAAACATCTTACATGGAAACCTCATCTCTCCCAACCAGAAGCTATATCCGCCGTCGTATCAACCTTTTTACGATACCTTAAAGCACTACGTGGGATCTCAATACTAAGTCTCTACCGCTTAAAGTATTTTTGTGTCCAGCAATCACATACGGTCATCTCGCCTGGTTATGAGAAACCCTGACTTTCTATGAGCACCTGAAAGTTCTGGAACGACACGCCCTAGTCTGGCCTAATTCCTTGCCCTCGATACTACCACCACTAAAATATATCGTCGTGCACAATTTCGTACGTTTTTTCACAAATGTACCATCGACGCCACACTATATAAGGATTGTATCGATCTGGCAAATCCAATTATGCATGTGCTCTTAGAGTAGATTCCAGCTTTACCACGCTATTCCGACCCACTACTGGATCACTTTCTTGCTTATATACGAACGCGCCGTTGCCAAAGGCCGATATCATCCTGACCGCCGCATCTACCACCGCTGTCCATATATATAATGCAAATAACCTCAGCTCGTTATAGCAAATTTCATGACACCAAGACAGCACTTTATCACCATTGGCAGCTGCAAAATTATCATTATATTGTCTCTCTACTACTTTTTTTCATTTTATACGTTTTTTTTTAAATTTAAACTGATAGTCTCGTACAACCTGCAGTAATTCTTCAAATTCAGTCACCATAGTATTGAAAATATCCCTGGCCGTAGAGAAGGTAGTGCCTTCTATGGCTCGCCTTTCCACGGGTGGGAGTGAAACTTTTGTTCAAAATCCAACTGTTGAGCCTTTGTTATTCCTGAAGTGTTATCAAGTTTGCATAATGCTTGGTTAATTCACCAGAAGTTTGCAATGGCTAGTGGTTCACAAGTTGTGAACATCGAAGAGGAAAATCTTGAAGAGTTGGACGCTGTAAATGGTTAATAATTTGTTTTGATTGAGAAATATAGTAATGCAAGTGACTGAAAGTGAAGCTTCTAAATTGTCCATCATAATTACTGACTGAAAATGTAGAGATCAAAGTAGATCAACCAAATGTTGTCAACGCACTGACATACTACGCAAAAGATGAAACGATTTGAAACTTTGAAGCGCCACGTTCTCAAAAGACGAGAACTCATAGCATTATCAAAACTTCGGTTACCAAAGTAATTTATTCTCCAAATAAGATATATCTTAATCTTTGGGACGTGTTACTATTATTGCAGCATGACATTATAGTAAAGTGTATAGTGCAATTTACGAATCTGGAAGCAGAGCGTGAATTAAATAATAATAATAATAATAATAATAATAATAATAATAATAATAATAATAATAATAATAATAATAATAATAAAGGAATTATAAACACATTAGTGAAGTAGACAGTGTTTTCTAGGATTTCTTTATACAGAAGGCCATCTGAAACTAATGATCTATGCATTTTACCTCTGAGGGATAAGAATTATGGACTTCCTAACCTCATGCCATAAGCGTCGGCGGACCACCGATGGGCAATTAGCGACATTTCACCAAAAATTGACGGCCCCGCAGCGACGATCCCCGGTGGCCCCACTTCCGTTTTGAAAATTATACCACCAGTGTCACAGACGCGACAAAACGCCATTGAACCACAAAATTACTCCCACAAAATATGTTAAATTGCTTATATGTATGATTTGTTTACAATAAGGTAAGCCTACAAAGTACTAAAAAGAAGTACCTCGTGTTAGGCGCGGACCACCAACTTTATGATTACTAGGCGCGTTTTCTTCCGACTTCGCCACGGAGGCGATAAAGAAAACCTCGCTTGAAGAGGGATAAATCGTTAAGTCATTTTTAATCTGGCCAATCAGAGTGCTCCTTTAACCGAGTATATTAGACGATAATCGTTTGGGATAAGATAAAATACGTTCACCATGCAATTTCATAACAAAGTGATGAGCGTCTATTTACTTTATTTCATATTTGTCCCATATTCACTTTCTAATGATCGGCGATAGCTGTTGTCTAAGTTGTTGTCAAAGTCTAATCTGTTGTCAATTATGAGAATTCATCTCAATATTTTTCAGTTCCTGATGTAGATGCAGGTGTTACTATTGAACCCCGGAGCTCACTTTAGGAACAATTCGTCAGGGAAAAGAATAGATAATAATAGCCGCATGCACATGTCTGGCGATAGTTTGTGTTGGTCCCTTCGCGATTGTCCGCCACGAATGGAAGTAGCGCGGGAAAAAATCAAGTCCTCGCTGCTATGCAGTGAGAACTTCAACACCCCGTCTCTAGATATATGTTTCGACTCGACGAAACCGTGCTGATAGTGGCACATTAGCGGAAGTCCTTCGTAGTGATGAGCAAATGCAAGACCAAGCAAAGACCCGGGTGGTCTTGGTCTTGGTCTTGCACATATGGTCTTGGTCTTGGTCTTGCACTTGAACCCCTGGTCTTGGTTTTGCACTCCCAGTCTTGGTCTCGGACTTGGTCTTGCTTGTAAGAGTCTTGCAAGTAGAGCTCTCAACGGGTCGGGTCGGGTTGAAGACCGACCCGACCCGACCCGTGTCCCGAATTGACTGACCCGACCCGACTGGCCCGACCCGTGATCCGATCTGATTGACCTGACCCGATAACTCGACCCGAGCAGACCCGGTTGACCCGACCCGACAACCCGACCCGAATAACCCGACCCAACAACCCGACCCGAGCTGACCTGATTGACCCGACCCGACAACTCGATCCGAATAACCAGACCCGGCAACCCGGGCCGAGCTGACGCGATTGACCCGACCCGACAACCCGACCCGAATAACCTGACCCGAGTGGACCCGACTGACCCGACCCGACAACCCAACCCGAGTAGCCTGACCCGACAACTCGGCCCGAGCTAACCCGACTGACCCGACTTGACCTGACCCGACAACCCGGCCCGAGCTAACCCGACTGACCCGACCCGACAACCCGACCCGACCTGACCCGACCCGACAACCCGACCCGACCTGACCCGACCCGACCCGTTTGAGAGCACTATGGTCACGAAACTGGGTGAACGCCAAAATGCGCTCCCATCGGGAATTAAATCCGGACTACGTGTAACGAAGTCTTATACGTTAACCACTAGCTACACTAGAACAAATACTAGAACAAATGCATAACATCCATTAAATAATTTGGTATTATTATTATTATTATTATTATTATTATTATTATTATTATTATTATTATTATTATTATTATTATTATGAGTTTACTACCAAACAACTATTTATTGATTAATAAAAATGATTAATCAGTTATATTTAGTTACGTATGTTAGATTACTTCAGATTATATTATTTACTGACCGACAGTATCCCACGCTGTCGTATCTGTGCATAAGAGATAAGTTCTAATCTTTTCTTTCTAGAAGTTAAGTAAAAGAACCTGTTTTACCTCGAAATGCTTAATTACAATTTTATTTACACAAAGTCAATTCTAGCATACAAGATGATATTAACGATGCTATTTGCATATACAAGTTACTTGCCACAAAAACTAATTACGCCAGGAAACTAAAACTATGCTCAAACTGTCTTTCTTACAAGGGAACTTTCCGAAAATGATAGTTGCAGTGAAAGATGTGACCTACGCCAATTGAAAGAGCTGTAACAGAGATGAGCATTCCCAAAAAATTAGCTGCCCATAGCAATAGGTTCAAGAAATATAAGGGGTGGAAGTTCGGGAAACAGCAAGGTTGGACAACGGGGAAAAGTGCAAATTCCGCTAGAAAGGGGGGCACGGCAAAATACAATACTGACAAGTGATGTATAGAAAGAGACTTGCCACAAAAGGGAACAAATGAAAGCCACCAGTGGAATTAACAGTGTTGCCAACTGCAATGAAAAGTACATGTTTTGCAAAAAGCACTATATGAAGTGAGTGCAATATTCAGTGTCAACCTGTCACGTAGAACATAAGATATGGCGTGTATAATCAGTGGTACAATCTAACAAAAGAGAATAGAAAAAAAACAGAAGTACGAAAAATACGGAAAAGACGGAGTTGGCCATAATGCACCACATTTGATCAAGAGCTGTGCATATTAGAATGAACAAAACAAGAAGCACCGACTATGCAGGAAACCGACGTACCTAGAGTCGAAAAGAAAAATGAGTTCCAAAGTTGGCAACACTGGCCATGAACATCCAGACAAGTCTAATATAGTTAGGCCACTCGCTTCACGAAAAGAAAATTCCGGCAACAGGCATCACTCGGAATGCATCAATGCTGGAGTGATTGAGGCAGTGTCAAGTCGGGGAACATGAAATAGTTGGGTTGAGCCAACAACCGATAATAGAAGTAGTGAACATTATGTCATGGTTGGGTCGTATGTGGGAATATACAGGGTGTCCCACCAAACTTTGTGACCTGAAAGATTTGCGAAACGAACAAAAATGTGACGGATCCAGTTGTGCAGGAATTTACCAATGTCAGGGGGTGATAAATGTCTGTGAGAAGCAAGTGACCCTAGGATCCCCATCATAGGGCCCCAGGAGCCAACTTCAAACTTTCAAATGGCAACAGGGACCGAGTGGTACCTCTCTCGCTAGATCTTGGAATGTGCTACAACACATATAGGAATCATTTGCTATATGAAGCTTTTTTTTCAAAATGGCCGCCACAAATATATGTTGTGTCTTAACGCATCGAACATTGTGATCTCAAATTCCTGCGAAGCGAAAAAAGATGTTGCAAATCCAATTGCACAGGAATGTGCTCATGTCGAGGACCAAGAAAACTTTGTAAGAAGCAAGTCCCCCAGGGCCCCCATCATAAGGCTCGAGGGGTCAACCGCAACATTTCAAATGGGAACAGGGGGCGGATGATATTTCTCTGGATAGATACAACACCGCCTATAAGAAACATTTGCTATATGAAGCACGGGTTTCAAAATGGCCGCCAAAAATGCACGTTGTTCTTATCACCGAGCAGACATTTTTGGCGGCCATTTTGAAATCCCATATAGTAAATATTTCTGATATGCGTTGTTGCATATTTCAAGATTTATCGAAAGAAATAAAACTCGACCGATGGTGCTATTTGAAATTTTGAAGTTGGCCCCTGGGACCCTATGATGGGGGACTTGGGAGCACTTGCGTCTCACAGAAGTTTGTCGCCCGCTGACATGGGTACATTCCTGCACAACTGGATGTGTCACATTTTTTTCGCTTTGAAACTATTTCAGTCGCAGAGTTAGGTAGGACACTCTGGATATATCATATAGGCGGTGATAGTACTGCAGACAGCTACACACAGCAGATCAAGCCTTTGATTATGTTTGCTTTCTACAGGTGTGGATATGTGATAGAAAGATCACCAAAGGTTCCGACACCTCTAGAGTACTGTTTCAAGACATTCACAGGCGATCATTGTACCATGTGTGACGGATTGGCAGTATTCCGCTGTGCTCACTGCAAATGTATCTTCTGTTTGGACCATAGTCTCATCGAACAATTGCACGTACAATGTGGACGAGCATGTACAAATGATGCGAAGGCTGATGCCTCTTGCCGGAATTTTCTTTTTGTGAAGCGAGTGGTCTAACTATATTGGACTTGTCTGGGTGTTCATGGCCAGTGTTCCAACTTTGGAACTCGTTTTTCTTTTCGACTCTAGGTACGTCGGTTTCCTGCATAGTTAGTGTTTTCTTGTTTTGTTAATTCTAATATGCACAGCTCTTGATCAAATGTGGCGCATTATGGCCAACTTCGTCTTTTCAGTATGTTTCGTACTTCTGTTTTTTCTATTCTCTTTTGTTAGATTGTACCACTGATTATACACGTCATATCTTATGTTCTACATGGCACTAAATATTGCACTCATTTCAAATAGTGCTCTTTGCAAAACATGTACTTTTCATTGCAGTTGGCAATACTGTTAACCCCACTGGTGGCCTTCATTTGTTCCCTATTGTGGCAAGTCTCTTTCTATAATCACTTGTCAGCATTGTATTTTGCCGTGCCCCCCTTTCTAGCGGAATTTGCACTTTTCCCCCCTTGTCCAACCTTGCTGTTTCCCGAACTTCCACCCCTTATATTTCTTGAACCTATTGCTATGGGCAGCTAATTTTTTTTGGAAATGAACATCTCTGTTACAGCTCTTTCAATTGGCATAGGTCACATGTTTCACTGCAACTATCATTTTCGGAAGGTTCCCTTGTTAGCTAACTTTTACAAGTGGTAGCAATTGAAACTCAAATGAGTATATGGTAACCTCTCACCCAAAGTCCAAGGTTAATCTCTTTGCACATGGCTAATAATAATAATAATAATAATAATAATAATAATAATAATAATAATAATAATAATAATAATAATAATAATAATGATAATAATAATAAAACGTCTCTGTTGCCTCCGTTTTCACTCTCCCCCTCTGCCAGCCTGAATCCCCATTATATTACCAAATGTTATCAATCTTTAATTTCAAATTAAGTGCTTTATGATTTTTTTGCAATTATAAAGTCTCATTAGTTCCTATCAATGTTGTCCCTTAGGACAAGTTATTATAACAAGGCAAAAACATATTAATGGTTACTCTTGATTACTTTTCAAGGGTTTTTCTTATAATTCACTTAAGCACTGTCACTTTTTTTCACAAATTATCATATCCATTTATTCCTTTTTTTTCTCATAAAAACTGTTTTCAGCACATTATGTTATCATGCGGTATTAAAACAAATCTGGAACTTCTGATGTTTATTTACCTCCATCATTCCATGCGGAAAATTAGTATGATTTGTACACGAGGGAATGTTTTCGGGCTGCTAAAATTAAGATTACTGGTGTCATGCTATAACTTTGAGTTTCGCCTTATCTCAAGTAGATGCAGACATGTCAGAAGGTTTGATCGTTGTAGATACACTAGTTCAAACGCTGTCTAAGATGAGGTCTGGTAATATGACTCTCAACGAACAATATTCGAACAAATTTATCAAGAATATTTGGAGATGTGCAAAGAAAATGGTCTCGAATTCCAGAGCGGAAACAAATAGAATATAGGGGTTCCTCGTGGAAACGAACTAGACATCCGCCATCGAAATATCACAAATTCTTTTTGGATGAATCTTTTCCTTCATTGGATGCAGAAAACGAATTTTCTAAATATCTATCAAGATACATTTTTATACCTACTATTGATAGACAATCTCTGATATGGAAAATCGCTTTGTATCATGTTGCAAAATCATCAGATCAATCACCACTCTACATCCAAAAAGTAAAAACTTTTTTAATTTACAACATTGTCGAGCCCCAGCATTATGGAGTGATCTGCAAACATTAAAGTGAGAACTCAAAATCCTCCCAAATACAATTAATAGAGCAACAAAAGCATAAAAAGCATACAAAACATAACAGCAATTTACACATATGGTTGGTACTTTGAACATGATTGTGATTGTGTAAGGGTCCAGAAAAAACTAGTTTTAAAAGCATAATTTTAGAAAATAAAGCATAAAGCATAATTTAAAATATATAGCACAATTCTTGGAAAATTCTCTTTAACACTACACTGCTCGAGCGGATTACTATTGTAGTCCAGTGGGTTTCAGTTTTCTGGTATCTGAAGGTTGGCAACATTTGTGACCTTGAGCGGTCGTCTACCTTCCTTCCCCATTTCTAGAGAACCATTAGTGCGTTTTCACACGGCAACGATAATATCGGTGGAACCACCGATAATGTCGGCGGTGAAATCGACTTAAATGTATTCAAATCGTAGCTTGCACACGCCACTGATATTATCGGCCGATCCTCCGACACGCAGATGCTGTCGGCCAAGCCCCCGATACTGTCGGCGGTATTGCCGACACCGATTTTATCGGGGGCAATGTTTTCTTATGATTGGATGCACACGCCATCGATAATGTCGGTCGGCCAGCGGGTTAGATGAAGAGAGAGTGAGTGACAAGGCGCTGTGTATTTGTTGTTTCAATTTTTTCTATTATAATTATATATTATTATTATTATTATTATTATTATTATTATTATTATTATTATTATTATTATTATTATCTTGTCCTATAAACAACTTCGGAACAGCTTATTATTTTTTTTACAGTCTCTGTTTTGGAGTAGCTAATTCCCTTTATTAAATAAATATAAAATGTGGGAAGTCTGAAGAGTACTGGTTTCCCTCTAAATAGCTATTACCAAAAAGAATATAGGAAATTTAGATAACCAATTTATTGATTATTTTTCACTCCTTTTTATTTTTGTTCTTTCTCTCTCTCTCTCTCTCTCTCTCTCTCTCTCTCACACACTCTTTGATGGTATATTTTTAAATCTATTAATGCTTTTAAATTTTAATACATTCTGGAAATTAATTTAAGCGTAATTTTCAAAGGTTGATACACTGTGAACATAAGCATATGAAAATAAATCCTGATTATTATTACTTTCTTTTATTTTCATCAGAATTGTGTGCAGATCACTTTTCCCGGTTCCACTCAATAAGCAATGATTGAATAGAATATTTGTTGACAAGTCAAAGTAGAATTATTATTATTTTGAAACGAAACCAGCACAATCAAACACTCTTTCCAAAGCTCCAAGGACAAGTTACTCATTTGGCATTTTCTTGATTGTGATCTCAACAATAGGGATGTGACTTCATGCTTCACTTGTTGCAGATTTGTTCTCTCATTTCCAAAACTATCCCAAATCCCCCCTTTTTAAAAATAATTTGTGGAATGGAAATTGAAAACAAAGACCAAAGCTATGTATCCAAGTTTGCCCTCTCCCCTTTGTACCGGGATCGATCCCCTGATAGAGTTCTGCAGTTTAGCTACAGTGACTGAATGAAAAGGTTGTGTATTATTGCATTCCTATCTTTCTAGTTTTGCTTAGATTTTTAAAGATGGCGGGGATTTTTCCATTCGATATTTTAACCCTTATTGAACTTGTGGAATGTAGACCTTGCATATGGGATAAGATAACAGACTCTTTCAAGGACAGAATTGAAAAGCAAAGAGCATGGCGAAAAGTTTATGCAAGCCTTGCCCAGGATGTTGAGTTCATGGCCAAAAAGAAACGAGAAACGACAGGTATGTATGCAACAGCGCAAATCTGTCTTCAACATTGGGGGGGGGGGGGGTTAGATCGTTCCCATATTATATATATAGCGATGTTCAAACTATTTCTGTAGTCGAGAAACAATGCTTTGGAGGATCAGGGGAGCAGAGTTGTCTTAAACATTGGGAGGCGGGCAGATTTGAGGCTTATTCTGGGTGGACATTAATTTCATCTCACTTTCCTTTCTGGCGATCGGACACAATCAAATTTCTCTCCCAAAAAACACATTTCAAATCGGATTATTGGGGGGACAATCTCCCCAGTTTCAATATTGGAGAGGGCATGTCCCCTTCATCCCCCCGGGATTTGAGCCAGTGTATGTATGGAGCAATGTAAAACAGAATTACTAATTTGAATCTTATCATTTAATCTACTATGACATTAATGTTAATTGCATGGAAAACAAAATAATATACATACAATATGTAACAGTGTTCCAACAAAAATTAAAACTAATATAGTTTGCAATGGACAGCAGCATCAATTCTCATCGAAACGAAAATAATATGTTTACATCATCTATTTAAAACGGCACTGTTAAATCTAAACATGTTTAGGCATAGGGCTATTTTTTCTAAGTTACCGTCCTCCACACCTCTTCAGAACAATTTTTGTAGTCCTTGTTTTAAAAAATATTTTTCCCAATTATTATTTTTTTATTTGTTTTCATATATGGAGAAGATTTTTTTGTGTGTGTCGCTTACTTCGCTCATCACTGGCAACGATACTGTCGGGGCTTCCACCGATATTGTCGGCGACGTGTGCAAAGTACGCCGACACCGATATTATCGGGGCTTCCACCGATATTATCGTTGCCGTGTGCAAACGCACTTAGTCGAGTGATAGCACCCAAAGTCAACGCACTGATGTTATACGGATTGTTATTTTCGCATGGACTACTATTGTAATCCGTGCGAGTACTGACGTGATAGTTTGTTTTCTGGCCAACGTTTTAACTGTTCTCGTTTTCAATGTATTATTTCACATTATTCGCTCAAATATGTGTGATATATATGTTAGTTTAAAATGTCAGAGCAAGAACAGATACGACAGTGGCTAACAGAAACTGAAAGTAACGACGAAAGTATTTTGAGTATAGAACACTAAGATGAAACAGAGGACAATGTTGTCGAGTAGTGACTCTGAAGAAAGTGGTAGTGACGATTTGGAAGAAATAGAAGATGAAGGAAGGAACGGTGTTATCCTGGAAGACAGGTTTCACGGAGAATTTTACATTGGAAAGGGCAGAATTACCAGATGGTATATTGATCCAGTGCACCCAAGAAATACGCGAACACAGTGTCATAACATCATACCCACACTTCATAGTTATTACTCCATAGAACAACACAAAATTTGGAGTTGACATATTGGATAAATTGTGTCGCCAGTGTGATACAGCCAGGAATTCGCAAAGATGGCCACTCACTCTCTTCTTCCACGTGTTAAACGTTGCTGAAGTAAACGCTCTCATTGTTTCCAAAGCAAATAATAATGATGCTATGATCAACCATAGAGACTTCTTGCAAATCTGTGGCTATGGAACATATCGAACCTCTTTGTGGAAGATGAAGAAACAAGAGTGCCCGAAAAAGATATTTCAGGTGCAGTAAGTGGATCAGCTCTGACTACAAGCACACTCTATGCACTGACTCTCATGACTGAAACAATCAAAATATCGCCTATTTTGATCTTGTTTTCAAGTGTAAAGTTAAACTTGCAAACAATTTAACAACTTCTTTTTATTTTTATAACAGTTTTTAACACTTTAAATGCAAATTTCCTCTTTTACTTAAATTTTTAATCAAATAGCAAGAAAATAAACGAACATTTACAAAAATATAGTAAATTGCATATGCATTCTAAACTTTTGGCTTCTAATCCTTTTTTGTGCATTAAAAAACAAAATGTTTGCACTGAAATGTGTTCTTTATTGCTTGTGAAAACCCACAAAAATAATGTACAAATACCAATTGAATAACCGCTAAGATATATATATTTATCAAATGGACTACAATCGTAATCCGCGCGAGCACTCATGTTTTAACAATTTCATGCGAGTACTGCAGTGTTAACTGAAAGTTTAAAATACTGTGTTAATATATTTTAAAACCAATATTTACAATGCAAAATCATTGAGAACATAACAATGCAACAATCAAAAGCTTAGTTTCATTTCTATAAACTTTTCGGTGTAATCCTTTGATGTGGAGAAAAGAAAAAAAAAGTAAAAGAAGAAATTTTCCGCCAACAATGAATAGTATGCAAGCACTCCATACTATATTGTTATGCTGACTTTTCGAACTTAAGCACTTTCTGTACTTTTTGGTGGCATCTTTTATTTTCCCTTTCTGTATATATGTACCTGTAAGGCGCACACAAATGATAGAAAAAAAATATTCGAGCAAAGCACATCTCTTTACAATGAATTAAGTAGAAAGTTCATTTGAGAGAAACTAGTTGCAAAAAACATCAATAAATAGATCAAGATATTTAGAATATTTAATGTAGAATAAATATTATACATTATACACGATTAATGTAAAATAATCATTGAAATTAACAATAAAGCACAATTTGAAAAAAAAAAGCATAATTAAACAAGAAATAAAGCATAATGGGGGTTGCTCTAACAATTAAGTTGTATGAAGACCAGAAGAAAACCAAAGCTGATTCCTTAAGAATTTCGTTGATCTTCTTTGTGTCTACAAAAACGCATTCCTACAAACCTACAAGCTAGGTATCATCTCTGTGATTATATCATTTTATAGTGCTACATGTGAAAGGTCATTCTCTTCTTTGAAAAGATTAAAGACTTGTATACGCAATTCAATGGCTCATGATAGGTTGAAAAACTTAGTGTTACTTTATATTGAGAAGAAAATTGCTAAATCGTTAGATCTTTAACAAGTTGTGGATATGTTTGCTGTTGCCCACACGAATAGAAAGGTCCTCTTCAAGTAGAGGCATGAACCTATAAGTTATTTTCTTTACCTGTAAAAGTGTGTTTGCTTCCACTTAAGTCAACCAGCTACACATATTTTAAACGCCATGATTAAATAACTATTTACTTATATTAGAAATCAATTGCATTAATGAATCGTAGTGGTTTGAGGTACTAAATCCTTATATTTTCACTGTTTTCCAAAGAGTAAAATCATGAACCACAAAGATGGGAACATTCACCTTGAACACACACACACACACACACATACACACACACACATATATATATATATATATATATATATATATATATATATATATATATATATATATATATAGATAGATAGATATATATAGTGGAGATGGTCCCCTCAAAATCCTCTTGGGATCTTCATTCCCCCCCCTGAAAAAACTCTAGCTACGCAACTGGACACCATGCACCAGAGATTAATTCTCTACCACTGAGCCACCGCGGCCCTGCTTGGACTTGGCCGTCCATATCTAATATCTCTTTTGGTGTTGCTTAAACAACTTCTAGTTTTGTTCTAAATCCAGACTCCATATTGGCGTAGATATTAATATTACAGTCGATTGGTAAAATCAATCTCCCACATTTAAAAATTAAAGTACACACAAGTACAAAAATAACCATTTACCATAAAAACACTAGCTGCAAGTGTTCAAAAAAGATTTATGGTTTCTATAAAATCAATTGAAAATTGCTATTTTTAATTAGGCAGCTTGTGAAAAACAGCAGCTTTCGACTCCAACCGAGTTTAAACTCAACCTAAACTCAGTTGACCAAAGTGAACTGACTCGACTGACCCGACCCGACAACCCGACTCGAGCTGACCCGACTGACGCGACCCGATAACCCGACCCGACTGACCCGACCCAATAACCCGAATCGAGCTGACCCGTTTAACCCGACCCGAATAACTTTTAATGTTTTACAGTAATTTCAGTGAAAACTGAAAACGACTCATTGTCTATTTTTTTTTTTTTTTTGAAACTCAACTTTTGTAAATACTTTCGACTTACTGCATATTAGAAATACAAAATAAGGGCATTAAACTCCAAGTTATTTGAAAGAACTGTACAAAATCACTCTCATTTGTGAATATGGAATATTTATTGTTCAATACTGTTATATCGCTCAATCCTCGATATGATGTATAGCTAAGGAGGATAAAAGTTAGAGAGATAACAATTATTCAATGTATAACCATCCACCCATGAAATCAAACTTGCAGTCAGATGCACTAATTTTTCGTCAATGTATATACTGTAAGTGTTATGTCCATATTAACTTTATGAGCACACATTAAAAGTTTCCAATGGATGCTTGAGCCTCAGAGCCAATGCCATACCCATGTAGTTGGCACCTATGGTGTACGGAATTAACGATGTTCAATACTACATTTCTAGATGTTCACTTTAGTTTTGGAAGAAGAACACCACTAATATGTTTTACTATCTAGTTTGACGTCCCACGTTATGCACCAAGGCTAAGGGGGGCGGTAATGATGAGAAATGAATGAAATGGTGGAATGCAGAAAGTAGGAGGTTAAAGGAAAACCCCGAGAAAACCCACGTACAGGTGTTTGTCCACCGACAAAGCTTACATGGCTCAAGCTGGTTCGAACCAGAGACCCTATGGACCCGAGGTTAACGCTTCACTATTGAGCCGGCACTTATACAAGACTCTTGCGCAAGAGTCTTGGTCTTGATCTTGCACCCCTTGGTCTTGGTCTTGGTCTTGCATCGGGATTCCTGGTATTGGTCTTGGTCTTGCATGCAAGAATCTTGCAAAATCTGCAAGACCAAGACTCTTGCGCTCATCACTAATCATCCGACACGTCGCTATGTCGACGATCGAGATTAACTGGCAAGTGGGCCACTAGGTGTTGGCGACGTTTACGACATGGGGATGTTTAGAGCTGAATAGAAATTAACCGATTCAAATACCTGTGCATATTTGTGCAGTTCGATGCTAGATATATATATATGGCATGTAAAAATTAAAGACAGGATGGATCAAATTATATATGTTTGGAAAACAATAAATCATCGTCTTCGACAACATTACTACCTAGGCAAAAACATACCGTTGATGACAAGATAGCTACATTTCGATCAAGATGTCTATTTTGACAGTACTTACCTGTGGAATATACAGTTGTGCTCTATACATTTCACTTTTTCCACATACATTATGTTGCGTGCGGAGCCAATTGCCAAAGAAATATTCCCACGTATTCAAAACAATGTTCTTTAACTGAGAACTGGGCCCTCTGGTTTCTTTAATATAGAGAGTGTTTCAAAACAACACCGAAAGGTTTGGGAGGTGATTTGTGACACCAAGATAAGACAAAAAAGTATAAACCAACATAGGTGCACAAATACTTCCTTTCGGAGTTATAGGCTGCCGAAAACATAAGAAAAAACTGAACTTAAAGGGTTCATAGCTCCAAAACTATGGGAACTACCGTAGTTGGGTCAAGACTTCACTTAGGAACTAATATATGCGCTATCAAAACATACATGTTTCAGAATCCTAATGTAGAATCCTTCATTAACATTTTTTATAGAGGGAGTTGAGGGCATATAATTTGAAGTGTTCACCAATTACCTCTATAAAAATTGTTGCAGAAGTACTTCAGGACTGAGAAATTTGAATATTTGGATAGGGCACATATTAGTTCCAAATTGAAGTCTTGACCCGACTATGGTAGGTAACATAGTTTTGGAGCTATGGACCTTCAAATTTCATTTTTCATGTTTTGGGCAGCCTATATCTCCAAAAGGAAGCATTTGTGCACCCACATTGGTCTATACTTTTTGTCTTATCTTGGTGTCACGAATCCTAAGAGAAGTCTTGACTCGACTACGGTAGGTCCCATAATTTTGGAGCTATTTACATTTAAAGTTCATTTTTATCATGTTTTCGGCAGCCTATAACTCCGAAAGGAAACATTTGTGCACCCATGTTGGTCTATACTTTTTGACTTATTTTGGTGTCAGGGATCACCCCCCAAAGGTTGTCGGTGTTATTTTGAAACACCCTGTATATTATCCTTCTGAAAATAATGTACAACTCTTTCAAAATGATTCTAATCATAGAGAGAGAGAGAGAAAAAAAACGTTCCTGCAAACATGTTCTGGGAATCACTTTGTTCAGAAAATATACATAGGTTGTCGAAGGCATGTGAAAACGCTTTTACATTTGCTATTTCAAAAACCACATGTGATGGAAGTGAAGTGGCAGCATATCATCAAAGACTTGAACGCTATTATGTACGCCTACTCTATGGATGTGATATTAAGTCGTAACGAATTCCCCAAAGGGAAGAGAAGGATTGTCGGATATTCCATGAGAAAGTTGATCTGATTGTGATGGTGTACGAAATGATATCATTGCATTTTTCTTCCACAAGCATGTCAATAGTTTGTATGTAAAATACTGACTAAAGCTATATATTTAAATTTCTAATCATACAAAAGAAAACGAACAAGCAAACAAACAAATAAACAACATTCTCTTTCTCTTAATCATAATTCCATGTATTTGTACGAATGTGGGTGTCATATCCGTTTGAAACATTGCATAAAATGAACGCATATGAAGATTTGTTCCTCGATAACATATCAATACTAAAATAAGAACAATATAACCCATGAGGAAAGACAGGAAAACTGAATTATCACTATAGTGCTTCAAGATGAAACTAACTCTTTATTGACAGTTAAAACTGGTACATCATATAACTAATGTAAAAAGAATTGACACCCTTCCTGCTTGCTATGCAGCAGTTACGTGGAACATTCTACATGCATGTACCGGGTGCACTGAAATTGCGCAAACTTTCACTCCATTATATGTTGACACAAATAAAGCCTTAATGAGCAGGCAACAAAATTGGAAATTGTGCAAAAAATGTTGTGCAACGTTGTCATCCATCATTAGTATAAGAATTTCGACTAATAAAAACAGTCACCAAAAAGCAAGTCACTTTGGGGAAAAGATACAAAGTAATGGATGAGAATAGTATTTTCAGATATCAATATTATGTGTGTGCACGGACATCACTAGAAAGGGGGACGGGGGAACATGTCCCAGTCAATAAGTTTCTGTATCATGTATAACTGTAAGATTACCTGTAAGATTAAAATGTAAGAAAACAGTTATTGGAAGCAAATAGTTATTGGAAAAATGTAAGGAAAACAAATTTTTATAGCTAAAATAAACAAAAACAAAATGTATTTCTAGAAGTTCCCTTTAAATATTGTGGACAGGCGTTTGATCAATCAGAGATAAGGATCTGTTTACATTTCCCAGTTTTGTCCAATCACAAACAAGTATTTGTTTACGTATTTCAGGTGTGTCTACCAAGTATTTTAGTAACTGTCCTTTCGCCATCCGCTCTGCGTCGAACAACAAATTGACCAGAAGCTTTTCATAGACGCTACAATAGTCAATTTTACTTCCCTGCTCCTGATGTTCATACGGTGATTTCTGTTTTGCTAGAGATCCAAACAGAAACTGCCATGAGAATGACGTCGATAGTGGAAGGAATTTCAAAGTCCCAAAGACCAGCAGAAGTCAAAAGGAGCGGGTTCGCAGAGTTCAAGTCAAAAGGCACGTATAACATTTTTAAAATCTGTAGGATTCAATTTCAGAATTCAAGCTGTAAACGGGAAATGTTCTGTAAATATATATTTTGTTTTATAAACATTATAATGCAATGCAAGTATATCTCACAAAGGGATGGCGTTTATACATTTTATTTTGGTGTAAAATTTCACACACTTTCGTGAATCCTGTTGTTGGCAACGTTGCGGTGGAAAATTGCGCAATTTCAGCACTTTTTACTCCTCGTTAATAAGTCATAGATTAC
This sequence comes from Thermobia domestica, assembly GCF_964235325.1. Classification (NCBI taxonomy): domain Eukaryota; kingdom Metazoa; phylum Arthropoda; class Insecta; order Zygentoma; family Lepismatidae; genus Thermobia; species Thermobia domestica. Next base: position 139,725,275 of record NC_137459.1, on the reverse strand, counting down.
AGAGATTATCAACGATCTAATCTTTAGAAAAAAATGTGCAATGTCGTTGGACTGCATGTTCGAAAAAAAAGGTTCCGGTACTAATTAAATTAACCTAATACATTTTTTTATTTGTTTTATTTTTTTCAATTTTACGGAAAGAAACAAAAACAAAACAGTCTTTTACCAACAGGTTAAAAAATACCGTAAATTTTACAACACTATGCGTGACATCCATGCTCCCCAAATGTTTTCTAATTGTTTCATGATCACTGTAAAATTTCCTACCCAACTCACGATTGAATTTGGCTACACGTCCAGCAGTTGAATGTTTCAGTTTGCTTCTCTCATTCTATTTGTTTAGTATAGACTTTCTTTCTGATTCTGGGAGCTCCCTTGTGGCTAAGTGGTTATCATACGCGCCGTTGACGTAGGAGACCTCGGTTCAGTTCCAAGCGGGAGCTCATATCATGTCGTTCAGATCCTACGTTAAGCTGTAGGTCTACGTATCACATAGCCGCGCTGCTGAAAGAGACGTTAAACTCAAAATTAATTAATCAATCAATCAATAAATCTTTCTGTCCTCGTCCTTCGTGTTAACGAAATCATATATTTTCAAACTGTGGTACACTGTACACCATTTAAATCTCAATATTTCTCAATCTCACTTTTAGTGTAGTTTGGATGACGTGTCACAAATTCACTAATTAACATCCTACAACTCTCTTCATTTCCAGCCACTTCTTAGTAAACTTTAATTCGACTAGCGTACTAGCTTACTGACTTGCTCGTGCATGTAGTAGGTTCCAGCCAGATAACGCTCACGATTTACAACACACGTGTAGCACTTTACTGAACGCTTTCGAATTGTGCCTTTTCTTTCTACCAAAACGTTATGTTACATTAAAGATTAGACCCATCTGCGGACCATATATGGGCTATTCCATCGTCACGGGCAGGACATTTACACTACATTTTTGATGCTTTAAAGTTGTATATTTCTTAAAGTACAACATAAATTCTGCTAATTGTATGATGTATGAGCAGTACAGACTTAGGAGTATATATAGCTGATGTTTTCAGTGTTTTCTTGTGTTTAGAGTAGAAAATATTAATTCCTATACGTCTGTCACTTGCGGGGACAAAAAAGAGAAGTGACTTTCGACACACCAAGTGAATGTTACAAAACTCTATGAATTCTTAGCTCAAAATGTTTTTATTTAAAGGGAAAAAAAAAGAATGATGATTTTTTTTTAACAAACTTAACATAAGAGAAATTTGCCAAATATTTATATTAACAAATAAACTAAACTTTACTGTGTCACGGGCAGGACACGGTGTGAATCAACACACAAAATCTCATTAAGAATGATTTCAGAAATAAAAAAAAAATCGAAAATAAGTCTATTTCTGCTGTTCTGTTATAGCATTGTACACAAATAATTATATTTACTTTACTTGAGTTTCGCTTTTATCACATAAAATTAATAATATGTCGTACACTTATTTCTCACCACCTACACTTTAGGAAATGGTTTTATTTGCCAATTTACACCCACCTTGTAGGGAAATTCGTACAAAACAATGTCTAACAGTATATAAAATAGGTGCTGGTATCCAGTGCCCGTGCCGTGGAAAATCAGCGCACGGGGCGAGAATATACGACGCGTCGCGACGGCGTCCCCGTAAATATAAGTGAGGTCGACAGTCCAGCCGCAAAGCGTCACCATAGTTTTCGCGACGCGTAAGTCAATTTAAAAAAAATAAACCCTGCTTTTCCTTGATTTTGAACACTTTATAATACTTTTTTCCTTCCATTTTATATATAACTTTTATTTTTTCCTTCTGAATTTTGCACCCCTTATTTGACGCCCGGGGCCGTCACCCCGCGCTCGCCCCTTCCCCCGTGGCACGGCACTGCTGGTATCACAGGTATTATTTGATCGAAATGAACGTAAGACACATCTTCAACAGTCTTGAAAATTTTACCGCAATAGCTTACGGTCCTCATACGAATTTCCTTGACTTCTTCGTCTTCTTCCACTGGGCTTTGTGGTATAGTTGCACGTCTATGTTTTCTTTTTCTGTCCACTAGAGAAAAATTCCATCAACAAAAATGTTCCTTGTGTTATATCTTGAACAGCTGGTCTAACACAATCATTGTTAACTTGCAAACCTAAGTCGTCGCTCAGGATAGCTTCATGGCTTTCTGAATCATTTTCAGAATCAGAATAAAAGCCTGTTAGAAATTTAAAGATTTTACACGGATGAAGATCTGATATAAAAGTTCGACGAACTACCAAATGTTCGCTGTTAAATTGCAGGGAAAAAAGTGTTTTGATTGGATACATTCAATTGATAAGAGCATTTTCCAGTCTTTTATTCAAAGCATATATTTGTTTTAAATTTCTACTGATGATAGTAGTAAAGCAGATATATTTTGGAACGAAGAGCTTAAAGCTGCTGCGAAATCAGCAGCACATTCTACAATTACTTTCTTTTGTTTCACAATGTCCCATAATGGCCTTTTTGTACGTACTCCAATCCCACCCATTTCTCCCTTGAAACGAACAAAAAGTTGGCGCTAGTGATAATATTTATATGACACTTCTTTAGTTAAAACATCGTACTGACAGTAATAGATAATTATTTAAGTAAATAATGTTCATGCTTATAAAACGTTATTTTAGTACACATGGAATCATTTTCTATCTTGAATAACCAATGTACACAAACTTTCCCACCAGTGGCATGCACACTGTCACGGGCAGGACAAGTTTTCAAATTGAAGTTAATCGAAATATATTATTAGCATTTGTCCAAAATTTGGTAAATGTGAAGTACACGTGACAATTGTTACTTCTGCTAAGTACGAATCACATTCTCAAATTTAGTAATTCAGTAGAATAACTTTTGGTAGTTTTCTGTCACGGGCAGGATACTCAAATTGACGTTTATATCTTTAATGATATTATAAACAATTTTTTATCCTGTAAACACTTTTTCAACTGCAGCTTGTAGCAAAAAGAAGCATCTTGAATAGCTCGAAGTTACTTCAGCCAAACATGCACAATATACCGCAAAATGTTGCCGATAACAAGAATAAAAAAAATTCCTTGAAGCTCACATGTTACAAATTTACAACTTAGACTTAAAATTTTACGTGAATTCTAACTATAAATAAATTTTTCTCTGTGAAAAAGTAAATTTCGTTTTATTTACTTCATATATACGTAAAAATGCATTGGTTTTGACAGCTTTCGAAAATTTGGGTTCAGGCTCACTTTCGCGTGGCCCATATGTATACAAAGTTTGAAAGCTAAGTCAAAAGATGAACACATACTCAAGATTGTTCAAAGTTTTCTTCTTCTTCTTTTTATTATTATTATTATTATTATTAAGCCTACTATTATTTAGATAAGTTTTCGAAGAAAAATTAAATGAGAAATCAGGGAAAAATACTAATATGAAAGTGCTGTTGAAATATTTTGAATAATTAAATCTATAAATCTAAAGTGATGAGTACCCTGGTCTACGTCATGACTATTGCAAAGCTTGCAGTCTTTTGTGTAGTTTCAGAAGCAGATGCAGAAAATACAAATCAAGATCTAAGAAAATATGTATTTAAAATTAAATGAGTAGAATTGAGTTGATGAAAAATGCTAACCGATTTTATGTTCTTGTTTGTATGGTACTGAACGTGTGTTTTTTTAACGCCATAATCTTATTTTATAGAAATTAAGTAAATTATCATTTTCTAAAACAAGCAGAAGAAGAGCAAATACAAACATTAGAAAATCTGAAGATTCTAAACAAAAATAAGATGAACTTTTTATTTCTTCTTTCACTTCAAAATTTAAAATAGATTAACGTCAAAAATAATTTGATATTGGGAATTGGTTATCTTGCAATTCAGGAAGAAAATAGTCCATTATATTAACTTGTTCCAGGTAATTATGTTTGATCTAAAGGGCACAGAACAATTATACTTGAACTCACAAATGTACAAAATTTCAACCAATCAGAAAAATAAATCAAATAGAAAAGGAGATTGTCAGACAGAGAAGGTATGTCCAAGCTTTGATCGTGGAAAATGAACCTACAGTATCCGAAATGAAAGGGATAGAAGAAATGAATTCTCCAAGGCGTTCTATTAATAACAAGACAGACAATTCTTTATACACAAGGTGGAACATTTATCTTGAAAGTTTTACACTGATATATAGTTCAAAAACGAAAAAGAAAACAATGAAATTCTGTACGATATGGACAGGCTCGTATTTAGATAAGTGCTATTCTGTGCTTGAGCACAGGGGCATAACTTAGGGGGTGGTAAAATTTTGTAATTTCTTTTAAGATTCGCAATAAAGTAATATTTAAAACTAGCAACCCGCAGAGTCCCGCGCAAGCGCGAGAAAATGTGCTAATGTGTTTAATTTGCTCTAATTACAGCAGTTACTAATAAGCTAGCTTATCTGATTATTATTTAAAAAGTCACCCTCTCCAACCTCCAAGGGTAAGGATGAACTTGAACATCATGAAAACTGATACCGTTAAACTTAGCGACCTCGAAAACTATGAATTCAACATTGGGTCAGGTTATAGATAAGCCAGGTAGGTCACCAGTTAGACGAATACCAACTTTCTGTTCCTTAGTTGTATTGCTTGAAACTCACACATGTCTTAAAATTCTTTTCCCGTCCAAATTATTTGGAACAGCTACACAAGTTTTGAAAATTCTAATTTGTTCGCAGTATTAGTGAAGGTCACTTCACATCTTTGCAGTCGCAACAAGTTCCAAAGCGATGTTCAGCACATAAGATGCGTAAGCAATACACACATATAGTTTGTCCCGGGGAGAGAAAACACACCGACCACAGATCTGCCACTTGGTTATTCTTCACAGTTTTGTTCTGATGTCTCCTCACTCAGTATTGCAGTTATTTCTCCCAATTTGAGTCCCTTATTTATTGACGCCACGATATGTTGCAATTCAGCCGTAAAGAGTTCGAAAGAAGAAAAATAATAAAATTACTGACAATGCTATTTTCGTACCACAAAGAACACCCTGGGGCAGTATATGAACCAGCTGCAAAAAATAAATACAAATAATGCGCAGAACCAACAATTAACTGTTCCTACGTTGACCACTGCTCAAGCACTGAATGTAGGCAAAACATTAACTATTTAGGTTATTTAACATAGGCACAGATGCGTAAGTCAACATACCTGGGTCGCCAGCGACATCAGGGTCTTTCTAGGGTTAAAAACTGTATCCAACCTTTTACCAAGAAGGAAGATCAGTATATAACGAACAAACAAACAAATCTCTTTTACTTTTAAAACACAAATCTAAATAATTTGTCGAAAGCATTGAACGATATTTTAAATTTTCAAGTTACGAAAAAGCCTGCAACAGTAAAGAACCAATAATGGTCATAACAATAAGAAATACTTTTTTCAACACTAGAAATGTTCAGAACAGGAACCCCTGTATGAAACTTAAAATTGTAGATTCATAGTAAAGGTTCATAGTATTGTGAAAAAAGAAAAACAAATATACATTTCCTACGATTTGCAATGTAATGCTCTAAAATTAATAATTTTGTTTTGATTCATCGCGGAACACCGGTTGGTAAACGCTGCTCTAGGCCGTCGAATAAATAAATTTCGTTGTGCACTTTGGTGCAAATAATCTTAGAAGAAGAAGCCGGTTCGTTCTAAATATAAGGGCTAAAGTAAGTTATATTTAGATTGAATGATAGTGTAGGGGTAACGCAATGACCTTATAAATAATTACTGCTATTTAACATAGATTCAAATCCTGTTCATGTCAAGGTTATTTTTTTACAAAATGATTGTAAAGAATTGACTTATCATACTGGACAAGCAATACATAAGAATGTGAAAGCAAACAACTGTATCATGATAGAGACGATATACGAATGTTGGTTGGGGAAGGGCAAGGGAATTACCAAAACATTCCAAAGACATCATTAATCTGCAGTATACACTTTTCGTTTTATCGTTCACAGATACGCCATTTGTTAAACAAAGTTTCGCTAAAGCAATCGGTGGTGTACTGGTAACATGTCAGACTTCCAAATGGAAAATCTTGGTTCGATTCCCCATCAGGTAGTATGATTTTTCTGCATAAAATGATGGCTGCAAACACAGATTCATCTTCTGATGGAGAACTTAAAAGGCAACACTGAAGATAGTTCGAGTAAACAGCGTGTGCGTTCTACATCATACACGACAATGATAAATATGCTTCATATTTATATTCGTCCCGTCTCTCTCTCTTTCTTGACGTGACGTTTCCCTATCTTGTCTTTGCATCTTTCACTTCTTTCCCTCCCACACATATATGCACTTCATATTCCAAAGTTAAAACAGAGCAGAAGCCCAATATAAATGGTCTGGAGAATCTAATTAATTGTTAACTTAGGCGTCGTGTTTTTCGAACTCTGGAGATAACCTCTCCAGTCCTGGTCATCTCTCACAAAAATACTGCTTAAACGCTAGGGAATAAGTAAAACCTCCTTTTTATTCCCTGGGTTACCGAGTCTCAGTCGAATTACCGAATCACCACGGATTTCAATCCTCGACCCAGTGGTGGTCTATAACCTAACCAACACCATCGGACTGATACGATGATCCGTTTGAGCTCTTAGCGTGTTCGTTCTATCTGTGCAAATTACGTTATTTCCGGAAGAGATTAAATCAATGGAGGATGTTCGGAACAGATAAATCTTTGGAAAAGACTAGAAAATGGTAACATCTTTGGTTATTTGAGAACAAATTTTATTTATACTAGTTTGATACAAAATGTGTTCCCATCCTATAATTCAATGTGTTTTATTTACGTTGAAATTTGAAATATGCTACATCGATGGTGAACATAAATTTTCCTTTCCAACATTTGTAAAGTTTCATTACGATACAGTTTGGACTTTTAATATAGGGTATATCTGATAGAAATTGAGCAGTAAAATAGCACTCTTCAATTTTTCTTTCTTTCTTTCCCCTTTCTTTTTGTTTCGTTTTTCGTCTTTTGTTCAGTTTGCATTAATAGTCTAAAATGGAGAATATGACCAACGCTATCTACTGGGTATATTAGAATGTATTTTGGATCAGTACGTCCAATGAACACTACCGAATTTGCAATCGAACCACGCGGAAACAAAGCATATGTGTTAAACTTTTGACATTATCCTGATGTGTCTCGGAGATCTACAGTTCTACTTGAAATTGAGTATGCTATCCATTATGAAAGTGACATAATGAATGTTTAAAGCATCCTCTATATATTCGAATAGTTCTAAAATATATGTGAAAACAAACGTTAATTCTATATTACTGTTGGATTTCTGGAAACGGAACTTTATAATGTTAGGTTCTTTTCTTACTACGTTTGAATTCCATAGTTATATCAGTTCTCCCTTTTCTTTTTCTTCTTCTCTGTCTCTGCCTCATTGTATGAATCTTGTTTCTTCTCGGTTTTGTTATTTCATTTTATCGAAACGAATACATGTGCAGTTTGAAATAAGAATTGCGCTCAAGTTGTTAGCTCATTTTAGTATGGAAGTGAAGAAAGGAGGAGAGAGTGGGGCTCTCTTTACCTGATACGACTATGGGATTAGAAAGTGTATATTGGGATTATTACCTGCCGCAATTTTTTGAAGCGGAGTGTACCATTTAAAGGCTGCTCTATTTCGAAAAACAAGGTTTGAACCATGATCCTACGATGAATAGGGATGATGGTCAAGCCGCTTGACTGAATGTCTTTAATTTACTTTTAAACACAGAACACCCTGTAAAACAGAACACTCTGTTATTAGCAGATGATGTGTCAAGAAAGGAGTTCACATTCTCATTTGTGGGAATATTCAAGTCTAAGTAAAGTCTAAAATCATAACATTTTACATTAAACAATACTGTGGGACATGCAATATGGCGGAATTTAAGATGGCTTCGAAGGTGACCCCACTCGAGATAAATGCAATAATGCGAATTGTAACATTTATTTTCCCTCCGTCCACGCACATCGTTATTATTGTTCTGTCCCAATATTTTTGACCAACCTTGTATATAGCCCCACATGTGTCTTCTCACAGCAAAATTAAACTAAACCTTTTCACAGAATATTTTTAACTATACTTTGATCCAGGGGGTAGCAATTGAATTGTAGAACTAAAGGGAGTCAATAATAGATAAAGTTTGACTGGGTTATGTCACGAGAATACAAATTCAGAAAAATGGACTGCAAATAAACTTTCATGGAGAATGACTTAAGCAATAGTGATTGTTGGAGAACAATCAATAACCAAACAAAACTTACATCAGCATTCAAATTTCCTTTTTTTACTAATAACTACAAATATTTTTCCTTCTTTTGCACAAACACTTTAACTTACCAAACTTACAATATCCACTTGTGCATGCTGATTTCCACTGTTGCTTTGATCTTAGGCTTCTTAGCCGTGGAACCGTATGTACCGGGCCCTTTTCACGCAGGGTCTTTTTCACTTGGGCTTATTTTACGTGGGGCACTTTCGACTAGAACCGTATTGACGCGGGGCCGTTTTGACTCCGACCCTTTTGACCAGGGCCTCTTTGGCACGGGCTCTCTCGTCACCGAGTACGGGCTCTTTTGACCAGGAACCGTTTTAATTTGGACCCTGTTGATTCGTGTCTTTTGGTCGCCGAGCCCTTTTGACAGGAGCCCTTTAGACGCGGGGCCATTTTTGACTCGGGCAGTTTTGTCGTGGAGCACTTTTGATTGGAGCGTTTCGGTTCTCGCCCTTTTGAAGTGAAAATGAAATCTTTGAGTTTTACGTCCCACGGTTATGCCGGTTAGGCAAAAGGAGACGGTGATGGAGAGTGATGAATGAGATGGTGGAATGAAAAAAGTCGGAGGAAACAGGAGAACCCCGAGAGAACCCACGCACACGGTGTTTGTCCACCACAAATTTCAATTGGTGGGGGCTGAAATCGAACCCCTCGTCCTTTTGTCCGTGTCCTTCTGACATAGAATATATATTCAGCAGTTGAAATGCGTGGGTGCATGGGGAAAGTATGAGTAAATAGGTGATCAACGATCCAGAGCGCAGTAAAATTAGTTACGCAACTGGTCATATCTCTTTCCTTCTCTTGGTTTGCACTCCTAATCTCAGGCTTTTGAGCAGTGGAATTGTATTTACCGGGCTTTTGTCGCGGGGCCCTTTCGACTCGTGCCCTTTTGACACGGAACCGTCTTGAACCGTGCACTTTTGAGGATTTGTCAGGGTGGGAGGTGTCCTTTTGAGGACGCGGGGCTGTTTTGACTCGGCTCCTCTTAACGCTGGGCCTTTTTGACTTGGGTTTCTTTGACTCGGGACCATTTTGACTCGCGCCGTTTTGGTTCGGAGTTTTCTTTGACCCGGGCTTTTTAACATAGGGCCCTTTCAACTCGGGCACGTTTGTTGTGGTGCGTTTTTGACTGGGGCCGTTTTGACTCGGGCCTTTCTATTCTCGCCCTTTTGTCGGGCCCTTCTGATATGGAAACATATAACGCAGAAGTTGAAGTGTGTGGGACTAGGGAGGGTATGATTAAATCGATGATCCAGGGCGGAGCAAAATTAGTTACACCACTGGTCATATCTCTTTCTTTCTCCTAATTTCCACCCCTAATCTCAGGCTTTTTAGCCGTGGTATTGTATTTACCAGACCTTTCTGAAGCGGGGCTCTTTTGACTCGTCCCTTTTAAACGCGGGGCCTTTTGACTCGGGACCGTTTTGACCCGTGTCCTTTGGAGGTTGAGTCCCTCTTGACCCGGGCATTTTTGATATAGTGCTTTTTTGTCGCGAGATCCTTTTGATTTGCCCTTTTGACAACGGGGCCGTTTTGACTCTGGCCCTGATGTCGTGGGTTCCTTTTGACCTGGGCCCTTTTTACTGGAATATTTGGTCATCGCCCTTTTGTCCCTGCCCTTCTGACATATATATGGGAGGCAGGGGGAAGGTATGAGTAAATAGATGATCAACGATCAGGGTGCACTAAAATTAGTTACGCCACTATTCATCTCTCTTTCTTTCCCCTGATTTCAACTCTTGATTTCAGGATTTTTAGCCGTGGAATTTTGTTTACCGGCCCCTTTTGACGCGGGACCGTTTTGACCCGCACCCTTTCAAGTCGGGGACCTTTTTGACCCGGACTTTTTGACATAGGCCCCTTTTGACTGGGTCTCTTTACTCGCAACGATCTTTTGACCCAGGCCCTTTTGACGAGGGAATCCTTTTGACGCGGGGTAGTTTCGACTCGGGCACATTTGTCGCGGGGCCACTTTTGACCTTGCTCTTTTGACGCGGGTTCTTTCTCACTGGGGCCATTTTGGCTCCGGCGTTTCTATCCTCGCCCTTTTGTCGGGCCCTTTTGACATGTAACTACACACAAACACACACACACACACACACACACACACATATATATATATATATATATATATATATATATATATATATATATAACGCAGCAGTTGAAATGCGTGGGACAGGGGGCAGGTATGAGTAAATCAATGATCCAGGGCGCAGTAAATTTACTTACGCCACTTTTCATATATCCTCCCTTCTTTCTCTCTACATTATATCTGGAGATGAATGTTCTAATAGGCTACAGTGGCGATTTTAAAAAGTAAGACGATACACATTATCAATGATAAATATTATGACTTTAATATATATTGGGCAATAAATCGAAAAACTTTATATCGGTCTTTTACCGCCTCTTCCAGTTGGAAAAGATCCTGCAGGCGTTAGTGATTATCACGTTGCTTAATTACTTTATTATATTGTGCTATACACACAATAAATAGTGTTGTGTTTTATTTAATAACAAGAATCTTATTTACATTTATTACGGCCCTTGCTTGACGACAGCGAAACATATTCACTTTCAACTTAATCAGTTTACATTCTCAAATGAGAACAGTGAGGCGAATCAAATAATTCAAGAACACATTTAGGACTTAGAAAAGTGTCCTGCGAACATGTCGCAGTAAATTCCTGAAGAGTGAAAAGCGCTAGTAGCAGTTGTTAGCAGTTATTAACTTCACATATAAGACAATAAATTGCAAAAAACTGAAAATACTAATCTTTTCAGAGATGGCAGTTCGCTGATGCCTCAAATCTATGCCTTTACTCCCTATACTACGTTATTTCCCTAGTCAAAATAAAAACTCTTCAAAATTAATCACGATTTTTTATGCAACCCTCCCTTCCTTGGAGTACTGCGCGGTCACATACCCGTCACGGCGATGTAAAGGCACTTTTGGCGACGAGTATACCATGAACATAATATGAAAACAGGTAACTTGTTTATAACGAGGTGTAATTTAATTGAGTTCCCGATCAATACTGATTATACATCTTACAAACATGATCATCCACAACAATCGCTAGAAAACTAATGACTTTTTGTCTGCTTAGCTAAAAAAAATTGCCATAGAAAATAAATAAATACACAATAAGAAATAAATATAAAACGAAACAAAAGACCCTTGATTTACATAACAATCATATTTTGTTTTCCTTTTAGAAATGAATTTTCATTTGATTTTTCGTCTCGTCTGGTATACAAGCTACGTCTTCGGTATTACCTGAATGCAAAGTTGGGGTTGTTTCGTTTTGCGATGATTCATGTCAGTAAACGAGGTTTTGAAGGTCAGGTATAGGAAATAAATAATTACATGGCAAGTCTTCAAAATTCAGAAAGATTGCTGGATGCTTATCCCAACACTATTCATGAACTGGTAAATTGCAACTCTTAAAACCATGTAATAAATTTAGAAAACATGAGTCATAGTAACAATTGCAAAGTGCCAGTTGGAATCTTAAAACCTGCTGTGAAAATTAGGGTTGTTGCCAATTTGAAAGATCGAATAATAGACGTTTGGTACATATTAGTAGCAGTCCTAAATTCACACTGGTTAACTATAAAACAAAAATAAGCATACTATTGGCTTTTGGAAAGAAAATGCTATTGAAATGAAGTGTCACATGCTATGGTTTTTATATTTGAAACTTCACTTTAATTAATAATGGCGGAGTTCAAGATGGCTGTCGTCAAGGATATCCTTACCGTATCACTTCCCTCTAGGCATAATATGTATTACCGAAGCTTTTATCCACTTAGTATCATTAATACGCGGGTTAGAAGTGGAGGTAAGGGACTTTCGCACGTAGTAAGTAAACAATTAAATGCCTGTAACTTTTCCCCAGTATGTATCATATTACCCTATTCCCATTTAAAAAATGACCTTATTTCAAAATGGCGGATTTCAAGATGGCTGCCGTCAATGTCATATCTACCATACAACTTCTCCCTACGCCTTATATGTATATACATGATTGTTATTTCATTAACGCTCCGTTTTACAAATGTTAGTAAGGGTCTTCTGCAGTAATCTCTAATAACCACATCACAACACTTAAAAATTATAAAAAAAAATAGAAAACGCGCACCATGGCAAGAATTTCTGTCATCACAAATAATACATGTATGTCCTCGATCAGCTAGAAGAATTTCATTGAAATCGGAGCCGGACAATTCGGTGATGTCCCTTGTCAGTTTTACAAACTAAGGGCGTCACAATATTACAAACATCCAAAACTTGAAGCAGGCCTTACAACAGTCATAACGAAATTAAGCGAAACAGTCAAATGCGCATGTGAAATATCTCAGTATCTAATACAGTGATCATATGACGTATCTAGGGTGAATAGTAAGAAAGTACATAATATTGAAAATTTGTCTTTTTCTAAATGGTTTAATTAAAAAAGAAATATACAGGCAATAACGTATTCAATCACGTAAATGGATTTCAATAGACCTAAAAAATGTGATACTGTTCAAAACATTTTGCTATATGATAAATATTGAAAATATTAAAACGCTGCTTAATTAGGTTTAATGACGGAAGGGATAAAATGAAATGTTAAGCTGCAACATTTCTAGCATATCCTTATATATGAACCAAACTTCACTTAAAATATTCGTATATCGAATTTTGCGTTCGATATGATAGTTTTAACGCTTATTTCGCTGCACTAAGGAGATGGAATTATTCAGACAATGTTATTTTCATAGTGCGACTTTCTACATTTATTTTATTATGTTGGATTGCTCCTTTTCATTTTATCGAGGATTGAAAATATTGTTGAATTTCCATTTTAGTAGTTTTGTCCGAGAATGAATACTTTCAGTCCCATAAAAGAGAAAGAGAAAGAGAGAGAGAGAGAGAGAGAGAGAGAAAGAAAGATATTCAAGAGCAGTAGAAAATATTTGATATGGAGTGATATATTCACAAACACAGTTTCAATTCAGCTTTGTTGAAGGAAGCAAACTCGTCCACAGAATCAATAAAATATCGTCTAAAATACAGAGAATATGTTTCTCAACTCATCCCGTGAGTTTCTTCTACGTTAAGGGTATGTATATGGATTCAGCAATATCCAATTATTTAAGATAAATTCCAGATAAGTCTGATTTACACACTAAACTTTTAACTGTTATTATACGTTCAAATTACGGAGAAAATAAATAATTTGATTAGATTATAACTCTGGTACTTTGTTTTGAATATCATAATTACCTAGTAATAATCCATTTCATAGCTTATTATTCTGGGAGATTAAATTAATTATCTCCAGGTTTGTTGTTCTACAATAAATACTAATCAAGAAAATGCATTAATGAGACTACAAGTGATAGTGAAATAACATCAGATTTGTAATGGAAATAATGTGTTACAAAAGTGAGAAATATCTAGATTTAAACTCGTTGTTCATAGGTAGCAGTTAGCTGTCATACAGACTGTTGAGGATATAGTTTGATTCATTTGTTAAAACAAGAGAGAGTTGTAGGGGATTTAATTTAAAGCAATTAATGTTCATTAAATAGGATAAAAACATGGATAATAATGTTTCCTTTCAACAGTTTATTCTATGTTTAATAATATGAATCTCTGTAGAAGCAGTTATAAAGAAGTTGTTCAATTATAGTGCAATTAGCCTTCAGCTAGCTGAAAACTTCATCCCCAGCCTCCAGCGTTTGTTCAGCTTGCGATCTCGCAACTCATATTTCAGTCTTGGCTTTCGTTCTTCGCATGGCAAGAATAATTTTATGCCGTTATTGTTTGCAAAAGAAAAGGCGAATCCATTCCTCCTTTAGAATAATCATTTCAATCAAAATAAAATGTTAGAAACTCCTATCAGCCAAAGTGCTGTGTTCATAAAATCATTTCAAATGGTTTCACTCGTGATGATATCACTGACATCCTCTAAGTCATTTTTATATATCGATAATAAAATAGAAATTGCCCCCATTTTCTCATAGAAAGTGGAATTTCCGGAAACACTGTGGCATAAGCCCATTTATTTAGATTAAAGAGTTCATATACTAAGTTTGATATCCTACTGTTTCTAATATTAAAGCATTTCGAGGCATGGCCACAAGCCTAAATACCAATTTTCATGTCTTTACTCTTAAGGAATTTCGAGATATTGTCACCTTATTACAACACAGTAAATCTCATTCTTTTTCTCCTCACCTTCTTTCGTCCCTTCTACGAAATACATCAAAAGATGTCCAAACACTTCTTTTACTATTTTAAATGAAAAGTATAAACGACAAATTTCATGACTCTAACCTTAAAGTATTGTAAGATATGTCCATCTTATATGATTGTAATTTGGCCCTTCTTTCCTCGAGCCTTTTTTACAGTATCCTTCTTTGGAGATAATGTTTTAAAACGGCGAAACAAATGTGTAATTAGTTTAAATGCGAAGTCCATATACTAAATTTCATGTTTCTATCCTTCAGAGATTCGGAGATACGGGCAATACACTATAATAATTACCAATTTTATTCATCCTTTCTCGAAGCTTTCTCAAAATCAAAAATCCTTCCTTATATATATATATATATGGAGAGAGAGAGAGAGAGTCTGTATTACTATCAGTTGTAGCATTTTGTTTACTTCTTGTATATAACGGGTGCTCCAAAAGTGATGCAGGATTTAAATTATTTACAAAATTACTACATAGATTGACACAGTCTTGATATAGTTTAAGAGTACACACTTCAATAAAATATGACAGACGAATGGTAACATCTTTGATTATTTGAAAACAATTTTATTTATACTAGTTCGACACAAAATTTGTTTCCATCCTATAATTCAATGTGTTTTATTCACGTTGAAATTTGAAACATGCTACATCTATGGTGAACATAAACTTTTTCTTTCCAACATTTATAAATTTTCATTACGATACAGTTTGGACTATAAATATACGGTATTTTTAATAGAAATTTAGCAGTAAGATAGAACTCTTCAGTTTTCTCTTTCTTTCTTTCTTTCCATTTTTTCTTTCCGTTTCGTTTCCTATTTTGTTCAGTTTACATTAGTAGTCTGAAATGGAGGATATGACCAACGCTATCTACTGGGTATATTAGAATGTGTTTTGGATCAGTACGTCCACTGAACACTACCGAATTTGCAATCGAACCACGTGGAAATAAAGCATGTGTGTTAAACTTTTGACATTATCCTAAATTTGTCTCGGAGATCTACAGTTCTACTGGAAATTGAGTATGCTATCCATTATGAAAGTGACATAATGCATGTTTAAAGCATCCTCTATATGTTCGAATACTTCTGAAAAATATGCGAAAACAAACGTTATTTATATATTACTGTTTGATTTCGGGAAAAGGAACTTTATAATGTTAGGTTCTTTTCATACTATGTTTGAATTTCACAGTTTTATCTCGTCTCCCTTTTCTTTTTTTCTTCTTCTCTCTCTCTCTCTCTCTCTCTCTCTCTCCTTTATTTTTTGAGTGTCTGTGTAATAGACATCCATTGGTTTCAACTTTTCATTGTATGTGTTTCAGTTCCTCCCTACATCAACTCATGAATCTTGTTTCGTCTCGGTTTTGTTATTTCATTTTATCGAAACTAATACATGTCTAGTTTGCAATCAGAATTGCGCTCATGTTGTTAGCTGATTTTAATATGGGAGAGAAGAAAGAAGGAGAGAGAGGTGATCTCTTTAACTGACACGATTATGGGATAAGAAGGTGTATATTGGGTGGCGTAGCTGCACGGCGTTAGCTGTCGCATTTTTTTTTATGCGGAGTGTACACCTTTGTTATAAACCATTGAATGTTTCACGTCCATAGTTTAAAAAAAATACATTTTAAAAATCGAAAGAAAAGAGACAGCTCCAGTTGGAACGGATATCGCCAGCTCAATGTGTCACTCAGTTACTCATTTAGGGTTTAATTTTCAATTTCCTATTCGAAACCTCAGCCCCCACAACAAACAATTGCTCATCCCTCACCTCGCTGATGATGGAATCGTACATCCACCAGACCCATCGATTCTGGAAGTGCCGAATGTCATTAGATTTACGACAAAAGAGCATTGACCAGGCCGTATAGAGCTTTGGGAACTTCATTACGTTTCAAATTCTGTTGACTAATTTGTATAAGCGGGTTAGTGATGGTATATGAAGTTCATCTTTCCTTGTTCTGATGTCCCTATTTCCATTTCTCTTTATTTCCGCTGGATTTTTAGCGCTTTGCGTAGAATTGTGATGAACATTGATTTAAACATTGCTTAAATTACAGAGCATAGGGTTAGCTAATATTTAACATTTAAAGTAACCATTAATTTCTAAATTAAACGGTTTTGGTTTGTTTCAATAAACATTTTTACTTTCGCACAGTGTAATTGTTATCAATACAATTTAAAAAAAAAGATGCATTTAATAATTATGTTTTCAATTTTCTAATCTATTTTGTTACTTTTCTGGTTGGAATACCTCAAGCTAATTCCGAACTAGGAACGGAAGTAAGAAGAAAATTGCTATGGCAAGTTTGTATGTACTTTTCCGATACTGCGTCTCGTAGTTCTAGGCAAAACAAAAAAAAATTCTCAAAGGAGACTTAAATCGACTCGACTAAAATGATATCTCCCAGTATCATTTTGGTTGAACACAGAAACTAGGAATAGTGAGAAAGATAAGTGCGAAACGTTTGTTTTTTTTTTTTTTGACGATCACTTTACTTCCAACTATGTGTAGATATAACATCGTGAGAAACAACAGCACTTTGAATATTACGTAAATTTACGACACTTCTACTGCTCTCTGAAATCTTCAAGTTTTACGTCTCACGATTATGCCGGTTAGGCTAGAGGAGACGGTGAGGATAAGAAATGAAGGAAATGGTGAAACGAATAAAGTGAGAGGAAACGGCAGAACCCCGAGAAAAACCTCACACACATTCTTTGTATAAAACAAAGGTCATATGGCGCGAGCTGGGATCGACCCCATGCGCCATTGGTGAACACTTTACCACTGAGCCACCGCCCTCCTACCCCAAAAAACAATAAGAGAACATCTTGAAGCATAAATAGTGTTATTGTTGTAATGGCATTTGCCACAAGCACACACACACACAAAATATACAAATAGGGATGCGCACGAGACGAGTCGAGACAGGATTTTCCTGACAAAATTCGAGTCGAGACACGGTTCTTCCAACAGAAAAATATACAATTTTCGAGTCGAGTCATCGCTTTTACAGCACATTTTCGAGACGAGACAGCCACAAATCTTGTCTCGTGCGCATCCCTAGATACAAATGATGTTTGAAATTTACATTGTGATGTTCCCAGCATAAAAAATATTAGTGAAATATGAAAGTTAGAGAAATACCAGGAATCAATACTGCAGGCTCATAAATTTGGACGATCTTTAAGTAACGGAAGCAGCAGGTTATTTAACCTATTAAGCATACAGTTATTTATTTTCTTTTATGACACCCATAAACTTAAGATTAAAAACAAATCCCGCGTGATGGTTGCTATCATAAATGTCTTATGAATATGTAAACCTATTAGAGTACATTTTTCGTTAATTTGAAAAAAGTAAAATTACTATTGAATTACAAAAGAGAAACGTATATTAAAATCTGCCCGTTTGGAATATATTACTGAAAGCAAACTTCATAAAATGCTGTTGAAAATGGGTAAATTCTTGAATACTACAACTGTTTTGCATATTTGCATGTTTCAGTAAGGGAGTTAGAGAGAATTTAATAATGAAGTAAAATATGACACTATTACTAATAATGACCTTTGGCGAGGGTACTGGGGTTTAGTTGTGGAATAGTCACATCTGATATTACGGAATCCCTAGTGCGATCCTAGGTCATATGAGTTTGATGAACAACATTATATCCGTGTTTTTTTCTTCGGGATTTCCCCGTTTCCTCGGAAGTTTAAATAAAGTAATTAGTGCATACATTCACTTTAATAAATTTGTCCCATTTAGCCCAAACGGACAACACCATGAGTCTTAAAACAAGTAATTACATGGCATTACACTACTGAAGATTTACAATATTTTCTTAAATTCAAAAACATTTCAACGTTTAGAAGATTTACTCAAACTCAACTGGAAGTATGTTACGTTTAAGGAAGATACAAATCATTAGCAATATATAGGATGTTAATTAACTATACCGACAAACTGAAAACTGTAAGAGCTGATTCCTTACATCAAAATAAGAGAAAAGTTCATAAGGACCTATGGCGAAAACTGCATAGTTTGATACCTAGGGCTGTCCAAAATCGCGAAAAAGCCAAAATTCAAGAGGGCCCCATTTCGAATCGGAGAGACTGTGGATGGTGGCCCTTATCAGTCACGCATACGCAATCCAAAAATGCATATTTCATTAATGTTCAATGGGTGTACAGAGTATTCCGTCCAGGATAAATTCCCAGATATGCCATTAACCGAATTTTGAGATGTGTTCTGATTTTATGATTGGTCCAAAGTAGGCAAACGATAAGCCTTGATAGCAGTGAATACGGAATCCTTTGGTGCGATGTCGGATGTGTTAAGGATCGTCAGCAGCACAGTCTCTCGTACTCGCGAAAACGCATGCTGCAATGTTTTCTTTCACGTTTATAAATGAAGAAAACTTGAAATTTACCGTGATGAAATACATCGCATCACACGTTATTCCGAACACAAGAAAACATGGAGCTGGCAGTTCTTAACACTTTCGACTTCCCTCCGAAGTACTGGTGACCATTGTTGGCATGGATTACCTCCTGCTACTTTGGACCCTCCTTGAAATCAGGGCATATCTGAGGACTCTATTGAGAACATATCTGAGAATTACACTCTGCACAGAATATCATGTACACCTATTGAAAATTGACGAAATATGCACTTTTGGATTGTGTATGCGTGGCTTCCTTTATACTGATAATGACCGCCATTCTCGGCTTCTGTAATTCGAAATAGGGCCTCTCGAAGTTTTTCTTTTTCTTGATTTTCGACAGCCCTAGCTCTGAAACTATGCACTTTTCGCCATAAGTCTATATGAAATTTTCTTTTATTTCGATGTATTACAGTTTGTCGGTATAGTTCATTAACACCCCCCCCACACACATACACATACACACACACACACACACACACACACACATATATATATATATATATATATATATATATATATATATATATATATATATATATATACATATATATATATAAACAAAACCTAGGAAGAAAAAATAACTGTACCTGAAACTGCAATCTTTAAATTTTGAATACAAACAAGAAAGATAGTGACTAGAGGAAATTATCCAAAAACTGTAAAGAAGCGCTTATTTTTTATGATTCGTTCTAGAGAAGATACTAATTATATTTCTTCACTCACATTTTCTAACATATAAAAGAATAGCCTAGATGTAGAATATAGGAAAAAAGAGATAGAAAGAAAATTATTTTCCCAAATAAGTAATTGCATGATATATCAACTTTTTATTACTGTAAGAAGAAAATTGAAATTCCCTTTTCTTCCAGAAAGTAAAGAAAATAAGACAAAACAGAATCCAACTAAGGTTTCGTGCTATCGTTAGTATTTACGTTCTTGACGAGTTTTCACTTCCCCCTGTCGTAGAACGACTTCTCTCCCAAAACTGTAAATCCCTAAGATATGTTCTACAACTTCTGATGACTCTCGTGGTGTGCCTTTTCAGCAGTGTTTCCGTTCTCAAATGAAGACACTGAAAAGCTTTTACGGAGTCCCGGAGAGATCTGTTACTTCGGGTAGCTTCGCAACGACACAAAACCCACCTTTCAGCTCTTAGCAATGATCACTTCTTCGTTGCTAGTTTCTTTCTCTGTCGTTATTGGCTTCTGTTTTTCTTGTTGGTGTCACCCGGGCAGATAATGCCATTCTGATAAATAGCAAGCATTCGTCTTTCAAGAACAACTGCTCAAGCGGAAAAACCTCAGCAATATACGTACACTTTTCGGCAGGACGAATAAAAGGTGAAAATTACTTTCAACGACGTATGAAACTCTCTGTATTTGTGTAATTCTGGATAACATTCTCACGCACCAACATATATACAATTAATATATATTTAATGGTCTTTGGGGAAATGTAGAACTATTTTCATATAAACAAAAAATATTATTATTACTTTACATCATTTGTAGTAACCCTAGATCCCCTCGTAATTAGACTAATTTTATACGTAAGAATTTATATTAATATTCTTTAAATCTCTATATAGAAAGATATGTCGTAATTCTTACAATATTTCTACAACGCAAACAACAACCATGTCTACACTCCGTGGCCGATCTGAAATGCATGGTGGAGCTGGCCCAAGATGTAGTGAGGCAAGTGGACTATTTAACGCGAATTGCAACATTCCACCAGTATTTTCAGTCAGGTTTTAGTGGCAGTAGCTATGAATCCTTTACAACGTCTAATATGGGAATTTTTACTTTATGATTTCGAACTCGGTCATAACGCTGTACCAGCAACACAAAACCTTTGTCCTACGAAAGAGGAAGGTGCAGTTAACCACGGCAAAGCAACGCGCTACTTCCAGAAATTTCGTTTAGAATATAAAAATGTCGTAGGTGAGCCAGGACTAGGCCGCCTCAGGTTAACTGATTCTGAAGCCATACGACACGTCACTGAGTAAAGTCAATCCTGAAGCACACGACGATTTCAAACCAACTTTTCATATTCACTATAGTGCCTCACCTTCACGAACTTGGGAAACCTTTGAATGATTGATTGATGGGAGGGTAATGGGGACGGCAGCAATGTGCTATGTATCTCCGACACGAATAAATTGGGAAACCATCAAGAGAACTTTGTAAGAGAATTTACCCCAGCTCAGACCCATATGTGAATAGACGTGAGATGAAAACTAATGAAATATCCACGTGGCGTGCTTTTCCAGAAATTGATTTTTCCATGATACAAAAAATGTTCTTTTCTATTTAGAAATCTAAATGTGTAAAATAGTGCTTGAGCAAGAAAAAAAAACTTTAAGAACTAGTTGTCAAACAGAACCGTTTCAAACATGAAGTCATGATCTGTGTTTGTTGGAATTACAAAGTGGTAATTAACTTTCTTTCCTAATGGCACCAAGTTGACCTTTATTATTTTATTCTGAAATCAAGATGCTTCACCAAACCAGCGGGACGTGGAAACAACAGTGAATTCTTTCTTTGCTTCTGAGGCCAAGAAGTGGTCTCGGCGTGGAATCGAGGAATTGGTAAGAAGGTGATTGCTTACGGGCCGACACGAGGGTCTCCACTTTGAATGTTAACTCACTTTCATTGCAATAAATAGAAACACCGGGTGTACCAGAATATTGTATTATTCATATGTCAATCATGTATAATACAATAAATTCTGACTGAATGAATGATTGATCAACGTCCAAATCAACCCAATAAGCTAGAAATTTGAAATTTGGAAAGTACATAGGATGTGTGACATAATATTCAAATAAAAACTAATGTTTTGAAATTTGGCGAGGATGAGGAAAAATAGGGGTCTCAACCATTACAATAGCATGATCATATTCAAGAAACTTTGAAAGTTAGATACATGCAATTTTTAAGCTTTCTATTTTCTACTCAAGTAATTCGACATAAGTGTCAGCGTTTTATTGGTATTAGACCTAGAAGGAAAGAAAATTATGTGAAACTTAAAAGAGATTAAAGTTTTATTTTTGATGAAAAATGTCCATACTTCGGAATCTCTCGTAACATGGAATTTAGTATTTGGATTTATCATTTAAAATAATTGAAGCACCCCACAACATAATGTATGACACATTTTTCGAATGTGCTGAATTCCCAGTATAATCAAGGGCTGTGCGGAACATTAGTAACATGTACTGAAAGGTTCGTTTCTCTATTACTTACATAACGACACTAGTATGCTGGAAAAGTAGTCGATGAGTACCGCAATGCTACAGTTCGAGAACTTGCTATATATTTGCTCCGTTTTTCTCGAATTCAATAAAATGTGCCATACAAAATTAGTCAGTGGAATGCTTCAACTAGAGACGTGTTTCAGCGTGTTTTTTAATTAAATATTTGGCTTATAAGGGGAGAAAAGTAAGAGGAAAGGAAAAGAGGAGGTATTACAATTACTGCATGATATGTCTATATATCGGAAATTCTTTTTCTTACATTCTTTCTTTTTTTAGTAGACCCTATTATTCGTTTTGCGGTAACTAAGTGTTCTAAACTATGTTTTGGAATCACAATACTACTCACAGGAGGTATGGGTATCCTATTAGATTTGATTCAAATATCCCTTACAACAGTGAGATATGAGACATGAACATGAGACAGTTTAACGTAGGATCCGAAGAACATGAGCTCCTGGTGGGAATCGAGCTGTGGTATTCCACACCAAAGTCGCGTAAGATGATGGGTGATAACATATTTATGGACGTCCTTAAAGTAAGATTATATATATATTTTTTTTTTTTTTTGTGAGATGGAGGTGTGGATTGCTAATACTAAACAAATCAACGAGGTGTATTGTCAGAATGCAGGTATCTAAAATAGACGTTGGGGCACGTGATTTGCTAGTGCTTTGTGTATAAATGTAGGCTTACACAGGCACGATGAAATCGTCAACGTCATAGATGCTGAGCATGCAACAAGAGTACATTATGTTTTCGAGGAAAATAGCACAATGATTGAAGAATAATGGATGAGACTCTTTAGAAGCAGCGAGCTGAGAAAATATACTCATGTATAAGGAAATGAAGGGAATATTTCCATAGTACCTGAAAAATTTCACATGCTGTCAGTTAGAATTGGAAGCAGAAAGGCAATTACTAGAGCAATGGGAAACGATTGAGGTAATTGATAATTGTAGGGGAAAACATTTTAACAATATGCCCATGATAGCGTTAAAATCAAGACCGGAAACAGGTAACATTCATTTCTATCATGGAAGACTTGCTCCAGTTTGTAGTGTATTAGGATTTTAGTATTACATATTATAGTGCCTAAACCTGTTCAAGAAAGTTAATGAAAGTAACATGGACATAAATTATTTCTATTATATTAGAGACATGTAATTTTGTATTTGGACTTCTTATGTAAGATAATTGGACAGTTCTTTAATCATTTTTAGATAATACACCTAGAAAGGAAAATAAGATTTGGAAAGAAAAAAGTGGATGATGATTACAATTATTATAAGATTCGCAGAATCTGAAATCCTTTAGATTTGGATAAATACATTTCAACATTTAAACTTTCCATTTCAAATATTTGTACACGTGGCTTCTGCGCGTCGTATTATTTGACAAAGAGAGATAAAGGGAGTGAGGACACATCAAACTCGCGCCCTCTTTGCTATTTTCAATCACTTGGCCCGGCATAAACACGCAAGACAAATTTATGAGACAAAATAAGAGCACCTTATTTCTAGTGTCATTTTGTATTGTTAGACAATATTGTTCATGATACCAGTAGGTGTGTTTTAATCTTAAGATTTTGTTGCCAAAGTAAAATTCATTACTTGAGGTTGGTTCTTAAAGCAGTAGATCACGAAAACACACTCTTGCCTAAATACGTGATGATGCATCTGAGTTCACTAACTCAATAATTAGAAATCCATAAATAATGTATTGTGTTTCTTCATGTAACCCGGTAACAATTCATATGTACGTCAAGACTATGTATAATCAAAAAAAGAAAGAAAAAGAAGAAAAAGGGAAATACAAACAATAAAGTTTATATAGCTACTGAATCTAGATGGCTGTGAAAGAGATAAAAAGAAGAATCATAAAATATATGCATGGATTTAGGAAAGTCACAATAACTCATTTGTGAACCCCTTTCGTGGCGCATATATGATATATTATTAGTATGTAGAAAGGTGAAGAACCAAACAAATAAACCAACAAACACACTCATAATACACATTTTTGCTTAATCATAGAACTCCAAGTGAAGGAGATATATCTCTATTCTTTATTATTATTATTATTTCATGCAATATAATTAAATTAAATACACGTATTATTTTGCAAGTCACACTAGAAAGCAGTGGATTTGATGACTAAAAATATGTTCCTCGTTCTGTGAACACTGCACCTAATTCAAAACGTTCAATAATCACGGTAAGTTTCCCCATTCCATTAATAATCGACGGAAGAAGAGAATTTCAACCAATGGAAACAGGAATTTCCACGAACATCACACAGAGCAAAATAATTGGATTTTGGATCTCATCAAGATCATTTGATGTAATTAAAATTCTGTTCACAAAAGCAAAAATCTACGTAGTACTGAATCCTGATCAGGTATCGTTGCAGCATCTTATTAAAGTTTCCGTAAAGTGGAATTGATTTCCTTCGCAGAACTTTCAGACTGTGTGCGCAGCGATGACAGCTTAACATGTTTAATAGAATGGGAGGCAGATGTCCGTTGTGAATAAACTAATAATCGTCCCTGATTGAAAATTTTCCTCAAGTTGTAACTCCACTAAATGGAAAATATGACTTTCCGTAGCTAAACTTCTTACATACTTTCCTTCAAGAAAGTTTCGAATTCTTAAGTTAACTAACACAGACAATGATGACACAGTGCTAAATGCGAAAAAGCTTAACAACTTCGAAGGTAACTGGTGAAAGCGGTTTGAAATTACATGATAATCAGATTATCCTGCTGAATATCTCAGCTAATCCACTTGAAAGGAAATAACTTTTGATAATATGTTTGTGTATGTGTATGTGTTTGTGTAGAGAAGTAGATGGGTGGGTAAGCCAACGAATAATGAAGTGTTAAATTTTCACTTCAGCCAACGCTATTAAACTTAATGTAATGTATACTTAAAATTTATATGCATGAATCATAAATGTATTGTTCTTAGAAAATTTCATTATTGGTATTGTATTTATTCATTAGTTTAATATATATGCCGCAATTTTTTCAATTATTCTAGTGTTATTTAAAACTGCTTCTAGCAAGAAGCCAGAATTTTGCATCTGGATGTCTCATTGTATACTGTAATAAGTTCAATTAAGACCAGCCTTAGATATACGCTAAAATTGTAACTTCGAAAGGATGTTCAATTAATAATTCCATAAAAGTGTAAGTGATTAACGCTGTTCAAATGACAATCTTTCAATTATTAGATATTACGGTCGCTGCATATAATACAGTATGTGAGATAGAACACAATAATAAAAAAATACACGCATTGATGGAAATCACATTAAAAGCACATTGTAGTACACCATGCGATTAGAATGAAATACGCAGCACGAAATGTGGGTCAGTAGAAGGGTGATAATGCTAATTTTGAAGGTTCTTGTAGTGTGGTGACTGGAGGATATGTTCAGTGTTTGCATAGAGCATGCTGTTGGTAGTTTCAGGATTGTTCATTAATGCACCGAACATAATTATATATACAGTTGCATTCTACATGCATCAGATTCTGCAGTTGAAATGCAATTAAACATTTCTTGTGCAACTGACTTGGATCATCACTGTGATTTGAGACTGTAAGTTGTCGGGTGGTCGCTCCGCACAATTGCCTCCCATTTACGTCATGGAGTTCTCAGTGATCCGCTGGTTCTCCACATAATATGAGACAGATGGAACCGCTTAGACGAAAATATCATTCGGACTTCTCTAACGGACAGGACGGCAACAGTAAGTCTTTTCACTGAATCATGTCGATGAGATTGTTGGAAAGAGCGTGAGTATACGTGTCCGGGTTGCAGCATGGTAATTCAATAGGACGGTGGCGCTGCTGTTTATTGTCTGGCTCTGGGAAGCGACGCACAGGTATTTCTTACTCGACTAAACTTTTGATGGCGTAAGATATTGCAACCCATACCTCCAAGTCCAAGAGAACAGCGCCATATTCTAGCAGGAGAACGGAAGGTGTCATCGGGCTGCGTTTATTACATAATGGTTCGAGGAACATGAAAATACGTTTTCAATACTACCCTGCCATCCAAAATTGCCAAACTTAACCCTATTACGCATGTATGGAACATGCTGGGATGTTCTGTGCAGTGTGCTACATATCGTCCAAATGTGCTCCACTTGCATGAACTGCTGCAGCATAGATGGCTTGGACTGAACCTGCAGAATACAAGGGGTATACCTTAAGGAATCTATTCTTGAGCGTTTAAATGCTTTGATTACCCAGAAAAGTGAACGAACACGCTATTAGATAAGTGTCCTTACTGTAGTGATCGTTTAGTCTTAGTGTATAAAATAATCATTTCTAATAACTTGTCAACAATAGGAAGATTTTATATAACATTTTAACTGAAATTTTAACGATTCTTTCACCATTCCGTAAGATGAACAGTGTTACCTAATGCAAAAACCTGCACTGAAATCAGAATTTTCGGAGATATTAGTGGATAAACATAAACTACATGCATGCATAGAGCCATCCTAAAAAAAATAAATTATTTGAAGTCCTATGCGATTTTCAGTGCGTGAAACCGGGATATTGTTCTGTATCTTTTCAAATAAGTGATAAGGTGTTTAAACACACTTTTAGTGATTGTTCATATTTTACCTTGTCTTTTATCCAGTTGTACACAGGAAGTTTATTGAACACTGAAAAACATGTTCTCGAAACATTGATAATCGTTTTTTAAGCGGAAAAATGTCCGACTTTTCAACGATATTCTCAACGTTTTAAAGGCAAAGTTTAAACTTCTAAGACCCATTGATATTCTTTAAAAAAATCTTCAGTTTACTACGGTGAATATCAAGCCATGTATGTTGACAGTAGTTTCACGCAGATCATAGGCGCATCGGTCCTAGCAGGCAAGTCTAGGATGGATACGTTCATGTAGGGGCTATGGAATGCCCCATTAAATGGGTATTTATATAATTGGCATACTAAAGTTAATTGTGAAACAATGAATAAATAATTTCTAATAGTTCTTAATATAAACTTACTCAATAGGAAAAACAAAATCTCAGTTTAAATGTCTATTTCTGGCTTTAATAAAAATATTTGTGGAAGTGGATGCAACTTGTAGACATTAATGTCAGAAAATCATAATTATTTTCATGAATTTTGATTTTTCTAGGGATATTCTAGACTTTGGTTTAGGTGAGGATTATGCCCCCTAGGCTCGCTATTTACATCTAAGCCACAGAAAACAAAACTGCACGTGCGAAATAAATCGAAAATTAACGATGGGAAACATATAAATTTCTTTCCAATGTTACGTCTTGTTTCAATAATAGCACGAATTATAAATCAAGTTGTAAAAACACAAAGCTCTCTAAAACTGAATTTAACGTTTAAAACCTTTCCTCAATTTTAGTTTATCTTGCCAACGTATTATTTTTTTGTTGATCAAGGTAGATTAAAGATTGACAACTAGAAATCAACGTTCACGAAACATACTTGTGCTACTCGGGAGGATTATTTAAGCCGGAAAGCTCCGCAAGTTCTTTCCGGGACATATTTTGTGTAGGAAGTCAGTTCTGTGACATTTGTCTCTTTTAGCAACATTTAGACACTTTAGTTAATAATATTAATGTTTATCTATAAAAGTATTATCAATTATCGATAGTGATGAGCGCAAGAGTTTTGGTCTGGCAGTTTTTGCAAGAGTCTTGCACGCAAGACCAAGATCAAGACCAGGAATCCCGATGCAAGACCAAGACCAAGACCAAGACCACACGTGCAAGACCAAGACCAAGACCAAGACCAAGACTCTTGCGCAATAGTCTTGCACAGAGTACCGACTCAATGGTATAGCGTTCAGCTCCCGTGCATGGGATCCTAGTTTGATCCCAGCTTGCGCCATATAAGCTTTTTGGTGGACAGGCAGCGTGGGCGTGGGTTTTCTGGGGTTTTAACGTTTCCTCCTACTTTTTTCATTCCACCATCTCATTCATTTCTCATCATCACCGTCTCCCTTAGCCTCGGTGCATAATCATGGGACGTTAAACTAGATAGTACATCATTTCAAAACATATTAGTAGCAGGGGTAAAAGTGAGGTGGAACGCGGGGGAACGCCATCCTCCGCCTCGAAAGAATATGTACAGCGTCCCCCTCAGTTCCTAAAAAAATACAATGGGCAAAGATAGGCAGGGGAAACGGGCGTGACGTCATGACGCTTCAACCGTCCCCCTTTCTTTTCAGGACCACTTTTACCCCTGATTAGTAGTGTTCTTCTTCCAAAACTAAAGAGAAATGTATGTAGTATTGATCATCGGTGATTCCGTATACATGCCGACTACATGGGATTGACTTTGGTTCCGAGACTCAAGCATCCGTTAGAATTTTTTTTTTTAATCTGCGCCATTAAAATTAACATCGAAATAACTTTTTCATGACATAGACAAATATTTAGTGCATGTGACAGCCAAGTTTTATTTCAAGGGCGGATGCTTATACGTTGAATAATTGTTTATTAGTAAAATTTTTAGCCTCCTTAGGTATACGGCACATCGAGGATTGAGCGATATAACATTATATAACAATAAATAATCCATATTCACTAGTGAGAGTGATTTTGTAAAGTTATTTTAAATAACTCGGAGTTTGATGCCGTTATTTTGTATTTCTAATATAGGTCACAAGTATTTATAAAAATGGAGCATACACAAAAGACATAGTTGAGTTGTTTTCAGTTTTCACCGAAATTATTCTAAAATATTAAGGGATTTGATTATAATTGTTACTATTTTATTTTTTTTTCTATTTTTTTTTTTGCCAATATTGCTAAACGTATCATCATTATAGGTATTTTTCCGTCATTGGCAGGTCACTTGCTGCAATTCAGAAGCTTCGATGTACGGTGGTCCTCAGCTAGTCTCTTCGTCTTAACGTAGCAATTTTCTGTTTAAATACCTTCCTTCAACTATAGTCTTCTTTGCCCCTCCCTCTCTTTACTTCCATCATACCCTCTACCACGTTCCTCATAATAGAGTTCCTGCTCAGCCAACGTCCCAATTAGTTCCTTTTCCTCCTCTTAATTACATCTAAAATTATTATTTCCTCCCCATCTGCTACTGTTTTTAACACCTCATTCGTTTTCCGTTCAACCCATTTTTTTTTTTTTTTTTTTTTTTTACGAAAGCTCCATTTTTTCATCACTTTTGCGTAATGTCCATGTTTCTGCTAGTTAGAGTACAAATTGGAATCAGTAAAACAAAATCTCAGTTTATTTGGAAGTTTGTTCAATACAAACATTAGCTAATCGTGGTTGAAAAGAAAAATCTGATGCATTTAGAGTCACAAATAACTAAACAAAATTTTTCTTTCCCCCGCCCATTGTTCAATAGGACGCATATGTATATACCATGTACAAAAATGTTTCTCAAATTAACTTTACATTATACGCTCGAGTTTGTCTTCATTTGCATCCAAAAGTAGGTTTGATTTAGAAGTATTTTGCGGGAAATAGTGTTGTAGTGTCACTATAGATAAGCCATGCTCGGTTCAATTGCACGACAAATGCCCATCAACTTGAGATAGATGACCATTATTAATTAGCATTGTTTATTAACCACATAAGGATAGCAACTGGAACATACAAAGTAAATTGCGTTATTTCTGTTGGAGTTAGAGTCCCTTTCAACACCAAGGTTATAATGAGACACGGTCCTACTGCTTCACGTGGAATTCGAACAGGGGCGTCATTTCAGAGGAGGCTTCATTTCGCTAGAGTGGAGCAAGAGCACCACAAACATAAGACTTTAACGTTTTGTACTGGTATATTAGTAGACAATAGATTAAGGTATATACCGTATACATATACGAGGTGTGGCAATTAAATAAGGAGACTGCCCAACTCCTGTCTCGCATGATCGTGTGAGGAGGTAGCTAATGATGTGTTGTTGATCTTGAACCTTCATGAGCAGCCACTGTTTGTTTCATGATTCTGAAAGCTTTTCTTTTGTTTTCAGGGTTGCATGAAGAGGACAGTATTCTGTAGTACTGTAGAAATCATGGTGAACAGTAAAGTTGAGCAGCGCATTAACATCAAATTTCTTGTGAAATAAAAATAAAAAAAAAAAAATCGACGGAATGTTTGCAATGTTAAAAGATGTGTATGGTGATAATGCTATGTCACCTGTGCGAGCTTTCGAATGCCACAAACGATTTTCAGAAGGTAGGGAAGAGGTTGAAGAAGATGAACGAGCCGGCCGCCCTTTGAGTACAAGAGACATTCGAAAGACCATTTGCTGTGACGTCATGGAACGACTCAAAGCAGAACTAGAATTGCTAACACGTGTCATCTCATGTGATTAAACATGGATATTCCAGTATGACTCCGAGACTAAATGTCAATCCATGCACTGGAAGACTCCCACATCTCCAAGAATGGAAAAAGCACGAATGAACAAGTCCAAAATGAAGGCAATGCTCATCTTTTTTTTTTCGATATCAGGGGTATCATCCTGATTCAATGGGTGCCTCAGTGCCAAACGGTGAATCGGACATACTACAAAGAAGTCCAAATCAAGCTGAGGGAAAGAATAAGCAAGAAGAGACCGGATTTGTGAATGAACGATGCATGGATTCCCCACCAAGACAATGCGCCTGACCATAATTCCCTTTCTGTGAAGCAGTATTTAACAGCCAAGCGCATTCCTGTGCTCGACCATCCTCCGTATTCACCAGACATGGCTCCATGTGAATTTTATCTATTCCCAAAAGTGAAAATTGCATTGAAGAGAACACCTTTCCAGTCTGTGAAAGAGGTGAAACGTAAAACGACAGCGTTGTTGAACAGCGTGACATCTGATGACCTACACCATTGTTTTGAACAATGGAAGGCGTGTATGCAGCGGTGTATAGATAGAGGAGTGGATAATATTGAAGGGGGTATCAGTCAATTGTAACTTTCTTTGCAATACATCACATTTAGAAACCAGTTTCGTTATTTAATTACCACACCTCGTATATATATATATATATATATATATATATATATATATATATATATATATATATATACTCCTCAAACTCTTAGGGGGGAATTGACCCCTTTTGCGCCCCTAAGTGACGCTCCTGAATCCGAAACACATGAGATTACGCCAGGAATCGAATACGGATCTTCAGCGGCAAAGAAGCATATGCTAACGATATAACCATGAAATAGTTCCATCCATTGTAAAGTTAATGTTTTTCTTTAAAATGAGTATATTAGGGTGAACTTTACATCCCCTTGAACTTTAAACCAGTGTTTTGCAAGGACCCGCCACGTGGAGGGAACTTGAAGAACTAGCGAGGGGATCACATGGCAACGGCAGAAATAAGCTATAAAGTTATCAATAAACTTAACAGATGTTACATGTTTGATATGTTGTCTTTATTAGACTCCTATTCAATATTTTAAGCAATTAATCACTTAATAAATACAAACAGATGACAACATGGTGAGTGGTTTCATGTTTGGAGTCACATTCAGCAGCAAAGCTATACGAGACGTGAAATCCTAATTACATAACTCCTCGCCGATATATATAAGAACTAACCTCAAGACAAATGTGATTTTCCATAACATTATAAAGATATCGTGAGAATGACACTTCGACTGATGAACTGAATAGCTTATAACTTGCTACGTTACACTTAGATTTTTTTTCTTTAACCTAATTGAAGAATGCATAATTCAATTTCCTCCGCATTCCCCTCCGACAGTTCGTTCATGAAAGATAAAAAGAATATTTGGAAACGTAGACACAAAACCACAAATATCAGACTTGTATGATACATTAAAGTTACTGTGTGTCCTTTTGGTTTAGTAAAGTGAAAATGTGAATATCTCTGTCATCATTTTTCACACCGTCGTGGCTGCATTTGACTTTGAAATTGACAAGGGTTGGCATTCGGAATGAAAACAAGAGAATGAGAATTAGTTTGGATGAGCGCCAGAATGAAGTGACGTTCAAAATGTTTGGTTTTGTATGACTTATACTTTGTTTTCTTTTTTTCACTCCGTTTTACGTTATGTTCAAATAAAAATCTTCCAACAACTGGTCCACTATTTGGGAAAGAATCATATATAACTATCAATTGAAAACACTTTACTTTATTTATTCAGTGCCTTCATGTTTGTGAGTCATATACATGTTCCAAAAAGTGTTACAGACTACATAGAAAAAATTTGTGCGAGCTCGGACAGACAAGAGTATTACTAGTTAACTACTAACTAGGATTGATGACTAGTTAACAATTTGGTAACAAACTAATTATTCATGTTAATATGTCCAAGTGAAAAGCCTGGATCAACAAGTAACATATTCAAGTGTTGCAGAAAATATCAACATTTTTGGCCGTAGTTTTAAGACCAAGCAAATATTGCAGTCATTTTCTAAATATACCCCGTAAAGTCATGTCAGTTCTTAACAGAAATGCAATAACACGAACCGAAATGCGACTGGAAAATCAGCCATAACCCTCAGCAACGGGAATAACCTCTCTAGAACACTCAAACAGACTAGAGGGTCAATGATAGCAGTAATCATTAGAACATGAGCGTAAGAAGTCATCCAGTACGAGGGTCACGTTGCTGGCTTTTCAGAAATGTTGTTCCCGCAGATGATTGTTTAAGCAATAGAACAAACAATAGCCCGAAAAGTCAACGTTTGGCATAAACTGGGAGGAATGAGCGTTTCCTAACCAGTTAATGTAATGATGTCACGTTTCCCCTTACCAATACGGATGGGCACGAGTCGAGCTAAACTCTACTCGGTTCGAAACTCGAAGTGAATTCGAGTCGAGTTTCGAGTCAAGTCAAAGGTAATTTTCTCGAGTCGAATTCCGAGCCGAGTCACTGTTTTGAGATGGAGTTTCGAGTCGAATCGCGTATGAAAAATGGCTCGCTTGTTTAGCTCGTTTTAACTCTTTTTGAAATCATTGCCTGATTAGACTGGAAAGCGAAAGCTATGAGAAATGTAAGCAGTAATGTTGAATATTATTAGTGTTGCTCACGAGGTGAGACATTGCTCGCATCTTGCCTCGTCTCGATTAACAAAACGAGAATGGATTTTTATAACGAGACAGATCCAAATGTCGTGAGCACTAACATAAATATATAGGGTAGTTCTCACCACCAAAGCTCAGACCTGCACGGTAAAAGTTTTGAGCCGAAGCAGAAACCCAACCCGAGTAGGCATGTTAACCTGCTTTGCTCGGTTCAACTGAGCGAACAGCTCGAGCCGGCTCGGTTGGGGTAAGCCATCAGCTCGGTTTGTTTCGGCTCGTGTCGGTTTGGGTGAATGAGCTGTTGGCTCGGCTCGATGGGGAATGAGTTGTGAGCCGAGCCATTGAGAACCCTAAACCTGAACCAAGCAGTTTTGAACATGTGTGGCCGGCGTCCTCTAACTTTCAACGACTTTGGTTCGAGCCCAGATACTTGCTCCTCCGGAACTCAAACCTAGAAGCTCGTGAACAATGTCCTTGTCTCCTAGACTTCACGACTACTGAGGTGGTCAGCTGTCAACTACTTTTTAGTATTCAGAAACAAACCACCTATCTTTCATGTTTATACACGATGTTGTTATAATAATAATAATAATAATATAATGTGATAGTAGTAGTATCATTGATAATAAT
The DNA here is from genome assembly GCF_964235325.1 of Thermobia domestica. NCBI lineage: Eukaryota > Metazoa > Arthropoda > Insecta > Zygentoma > Lepismatidae > Thermobia > Thermobia domestica. The sequence continues at coordinate 139,691,320 of NC_137459.1, read as the reverse complement.
TATATTGTCTATGTAGGATACTTGAAGAAAATACTTGAAATTACACACAGCATTTGGCTCGTTTTGTCTCGACTCGACTGGAAACGCGAATCAATTCTAGTCGAGTTTCGAGTTGAGTTGGAGGTAAGTTTTCGAGCCGAGTTCTCGAGTCGAGTCCAGAGATGTCTGTTTCGAGTCGAGTCGAGTTTCAATGAAAACTCGCTCGAACTCGCTCGTGCCCATCCCTACTTACCAACATGTGGATGCACGTTACCATGGAAAACAATAACACATCTACAATCCCCAAGCACTGACCTCACATTTTCAATTGTACGTGAATAGTTCTCAATTACTTTTAATACAGAGTTGCGTTGATCGTCTTGTAAAATGCCAGAAGTTCGCGATGTCTGATACCATCAAGTACAGAGGATACTATTTCTGGATTTAGTAGAGGCTCTGGTTCTTTGTGATTGGCTTCATGTGGAATTAATCAATGATGTCAGCGCTCTGAAAAATTGAAAATTTTCAGTTCTCATCGTACATGAATTCTCTAACAAGACATCAAAACAACACAGACATTTGTTCCTGTCGCTTTCTGAGTCTCATTTTCCAATTTATACATTTCTCAAGTTATAAGACATGATTTGTTTTTATAGTACAATTGAATGTTCCACACAATACGCTACACGTTCTGGAATTACCTGCCTTAATAGTTGTCTTAAATAAATCGCTGTCTATGGCTTGTAGATGTTTCGTACGTGCTTTACCCTGGAGGGATTAACCACTGTTTTTAGAATTGTTCAATCAGGTTTACTGTCTACTCGTTGATTAACATCCCTGGAATTTTCATATATATGTTTTCTCTCGTTTCACTAACGTTTTTTTTTCTTTCATTTTAAACTCGTAAAGAAAATAGCCCTTTCCATCTCTTTTTTCGACTTTAATCTTTAGCTTACTCTCACTGATGACTGTAGCAACCACGATTAGTGTGCTATACAAAAAAAGAAAGAAAGAAATAAAGAAAAAAAGAAAAAAGAAAAAGAAAGCTCACGAACACGTTATCTTCCTTAATTCTTTCAATTTAAAAATAACATTATAGGAAGTGTAGGTAGTGTCATTACGTGGAAACTAAAATAAAGATTATTGTGCAAATCACAAATTTCCATTAAATTCCGTCTAATTCCTAGAAAGATATGGTCATTTAGGAAGATCTCGACACTCAGGAAATCTCAACAATTTTAAGGTCTGGCAAAGCTAGTGATGATACACACGCGAGAAGAAACAGTTAGTACGCGAAAGGTTTGTGTCGATTCTCAGTGACAAGTTGCATATGCAGAGAAAATATTTTTTTTTCCTGTTGCAAAGGAAGCAGAAGCCTCTAAACCAGGTACATATGGTTTTATTTAAGAAAAAAAAATGTCAATGTTATAAGTGTCAGTTAGTCAAAAATTAGATATTACGGTAATATATATTGATGAAAGGAGTCAATGGATTGGTATTATGATGGTGTACACCCTCTGTATGCATGTGTGTCAGGCTGACACAAACTACTTGTTACAATGACAACTCGTGCCAGCTTGTGTTCATCAATGCATTTAGGGGATAAATCGACGACAGTGATTGTAGGGAGATTTCGACATATAGTTCCTTTGTTATAAGGAAAGTCATCAGACAAAAGGACTACCGTCTGGTTCATCTTAGTGTATACATCATAGATTTAGGTTACATAACAAACGGGTTTTCTCACCTTCTGGTTCATTTAGTGCGGTGTAAGCCTAATGGTAAAGTACCTTTGGTTTCAGATTAGCACAGTACATGAATCCTGATGTATTAAAGAAAGCCTCTAATTGTCCAAGTACACAGTACTCAAAATTGTCAATCCTTGATGTATCTTTCTTCCGCAGTTTGAAAAACAATTTCAACTTATCTTATGGCAACTTTGGTTGTATGAATCCTGGCAAAATGTTGTGAAAGTAGTCTATGAGAAGGTCAATTTCAGTTGGAAGAAATCAGCCTCTGTTCGATTCTTTGCATATGGATACCGGAAATGATTGTACTAAATTTGGATTTTCGATTATTGATTATTATGCGTAATGAAGTATTGAAAGCAATATGTTACAAAACAAGTTGGAAATAACGTTTGCTATTAACGGGCTTACATTGTTTCAGTGTTATTGCGTTTCAACTTAGGTTGTAATGAAGCGCAGCAAAGTTTGCAAATAAGTCACATATAGATAGTAGAAATCTTACATCAAGTATTTCACTGTGTTTTATACAGAGGCGGATCCAGGACCGACTTCTGGGTGGTGGTGGATTGTCATGCTGCTACTTAGAGCTACTTCTAAGAGCTTCAAACTTTGGGATGTGTTGATATATATATATATATATATATATATATATATATATATATATATATATATATATATATATATATATATATATATATATATATAAATAACCCCCTGGATCCGCCACTGGTTTTATGTTTGTTGTAAATGACACTGTTTTAAAAGATGTGAGGGATTTCATTGTTTATACAGTGTCAACATATTCCATTAGTAAGTGTCGATTTTCCCCGCCAGACCTCTAAAATCTACTTATCCGCACCATTCCATTTGAGTGTTCTTGCATTTGCAAGTACTGCATTCACGGGGAAGATCTTGGGCCTTATACACAGACGTTTTGACGCGTGATTAGTACATTCTAAAGAGTTCAACTAACATTATGTTTTCTGCAGTAGTCAGACTTTAATATGACGTTAATCATACGTCAAAACGACTCTGTATAAGGCCCTTTGTGTTTTATAGCTAGGACAAGGATTATTGTCAAGTATTATCGCTTTTGCAGAATTAAATTATCGTAACTTTCAGAGTAGTGTGGAGTTCTTTTTTAACGTGTCGAGATGTCCCTAAATGACCATATTAGAAAAATATAGTGATAAATGGTAACTCTGTAGCAATTTGTGCTGTTCACTACTGATGAGGTCCGTTAACGGTAAGGTTATCCACAAGCACACAATTATTATTATTATTATTATTATTATTATTATTATTATTATTATTATTATTATTATTATTATTATTATTATTATTATTATTAGTATTATTATTATTATTATTATTATTACTATTTGAATTTGCACTTGCATTTAAAGTTGTTCCAGACGTTACTATGTAATTTGTTACATCTAGCCACAAATACTACTTTTGATTTCAGATTAACGATGCTAAGATTGCACTACACAGTATAAATGAGCAGGCATCAAAGAAAAAAAAACAAGCTTTGAACTCAAGTTTTACTATTTTTCTAAAGAAAGAAAAGCCGCAAAGAGAATTGAAAGGCATGGGGAAAACAATTGCAACCATATTATTTAAAAAAAATAATAAGTGAGATGGGCACAAGAAAACATTGATAATACTCATATGAACTGAACTTTGGAAAGAGCAGAATTTTCAAACAACAAGATATATTGGGTAATTTTGTTTCTAACTTCAATTGTTTCTACAGTTCAGCTGACATGAGTGTTATTATTGATTTTATGTACTCAACTCATTATTTTTCAATGATGGTTACCATTGGTTTTACCCATTCCTTTCAATTGTGATCAAGCTGGATATTACAACTATGAAGGAAAAGATGGAATCAGTTACATCCCGATTGTTACTGAATTACTCATGAAGAAGGCTTTCTAGGAAAACCATAACATCAGTGATAATTTCAGAATATGTTCCCTGAGAGGCTTTCAATACAAGACTCACGTTGAGAACGATTTAAGAGGCCTCGGGGTGATATAGTAGCTCCAGGGGAAATATCCCTCAGGGTCTCCTCCTGAAATCACCACTGTCAACACTAGTACTGGGTATCAGGAACTTTTGAAGATTTCCAACCGTGACGACAAAACAATAACGCAATTAGTAATGTAAGCGATTTCGATGATCTCAGCATTTGCACTATCCTAACATTCATTGTCGAAACTGAGTATTCTCTTAAATAATAAAATATGTTATATAAATTGCAGAACAGAAAAAGCATGCCTTTGTACCTGGTATAGTCAATATGTCAAGTGGTTATCCCACTTTTTGCATGTCTAATGGTTTTGATGTGAAAGTACACTCTACATGGTTAATTTTGTTCTCCAAAATGACACAAATGATACAATTTTACAGTTATGTGAAAATAGCGTTGCGCAAATGAGAATGCTCTGTTACATAACCTTCGTTCATTATTTTACTTTTTTCTAAACATTCAATAACACTATATATTGTACGAGTTGAACCGAACTCACGCAATCTTAATGAAGGTTGCATGATGGGCGCCATAGCCTGCTATATCATCATCATAGGTATTCTGCCTTTATTGGCAGGTCACTTGCCGCAGCTGAGAAGCTTCCATGCTCCACGGTCCTCCGCTAACCTTTTCGTCTTCGCGTATGATCTTTCTGTTTTAATATCATCCATTAATTGTAGTCTCCTTCGCCCCCTCCCTCTCTTTCCCGCCACCATACCCTCTAGGACGTCCCTCATGATACAATCTCTTCTTAGGCAATGTCCCAACGAGTTTCTCTTCCTCTTTCTAATAATATCTAGAAGTGTTCTTTTCTCACCCACCATTTCTAACACTCTCTCATTCGTTTTGCGCTCTACTCAACTAATTCTTTCCATTCTTCTCTACACCCACATTTCGAAGGCTTCCATTCGATTTTCGTCACCTTTACGTAATGTCCACGTTTCCGCCCCATACAGTACAACACTCCACACGAAGCATTTTATGAGTCTTCTTCTCAACTCTTTATTCAAGGTCCCACAAAACAGACTTTTCTTCCTCCTAAAGGCTTCTTTCGCCTTTAGTTCTATAATCCTCACATCTCTTTGGGTTCAGCCTGCTATATAGCTGTGTGCAATATTATGTTCTGTAGTCTTTGGATTTCTGGGTTATGGACGATCAAATTTTACGTCATATTTTCGAAAGCAAGAAACACACAACACAAGGCTCATTGGATCGAGATCGAACTAGGTACGGAGGTAGAACTTCACCTATTAGAAAAAGCATGTGGTATATTATACTGTGCACTTGCGATTCCCGAGTTAGGGGGCGGTATAATTTTGTGTTGTATTTTAATGATATTTATAGCTAAGATCAATACACTGAACTCGCCTGATTACAATCACATTTCTCATTGTGGTAAAATTTTACCTACCACAAAGTCATATGGAATATTACGTTGTTTATGCTTGCTGTTCCTTGGTAATGTCATATTTTCGAAAACAAAATCCAAAACACCGAACTCATCTCATAGGGATAAAACTTCTTATGGCGATAGACCTTGATCTGTTAATAAGCGTATGAACTATTGCGTTGTGTAGGCTTGGGTTTCCAAGTTATGCACAATCGAATTTCTAGATCATTGGGCATAAGAACAGCATAATAAACAACGTTTAAATGGCAACTGAAGGTAAGTCTCGATTAGAAAATAAATTAATAAAGGACGATTGTCTTTTCACGGCTATGCGTATTTCGTTGATCTTATTAATTAGATTTGTAGTAGAGAATCATACAAGTTTTCATATAATCGGACTGCATAGAGCACGTCGCAAGCGCAGCTCAGAAACGTGAAAGTTTTACAATTATAAAAGTAGTGTGCGATGTGCATTCTTGCACCTTTGCTATGTTGTGCGGGATATGATGTTGCCGAAGCTGAATCAATTCCGAGAAGGCTATATTTAGCACTTTTCAATGCACATTTCAGTTGTTTCGACATAGCTAACCAGTATCACGATCACGAATTTGCTGTTTGATGCTCCACCGCGAACGTCATAGTGCGAAAATATGCTGCGTGACCGCCCTCGGATTGCGCCTATTATTCAAACAAGCCGGATCCCAGTGGAGCTGTCATCACTGATGCGCGGAATTAATATGTTGACGGCATCGGGCAATATATCGACACAGCGCACAACACCAATCAGGTTCCATGTGTCCCAACCATCCATACTCCATGTCATTACAGAAACGAACATAAGGCTAATGTGTATGTGCTTAAATCAGAGATTTCGTCCAAAGGAAAATAGTATGCAGCAAGCTGTACGAGCTGCACCTGGTAGGGTAGATGGGGATTTGTAGTCACTATAGGCAAGTAGTGGATTTATATAACCGATTTTGGACAGGTTCGACAAAGTACGCATTGAATGAAGTACCATTACATAGGAATGAAGAAATTTTCTTCATTACTATGCCGAAAGTTAGTCATGTGGTTTCGTTGATGTAGCTGAATTCTGTTCCATAAACAAATTAAATCTATGTCACTTCGTTAATAAAGTAAATATCAATATAGCGTATCATCATGAACTTGTTTTAAATCGATGCCACTTTGTTAACAAAGTAAATATCAATGCAGCGTATCATCATGAACTTGTTTTGATGGGCATTTTTAACATCATAATCCCAAAATTTTATGAAACGAACACTAACGAACTGCATGTAGGCTAAGCGTAATTAACACATCCTAATCATGACTGGCACTAAACATATATATGAAACTTAGTATCGGTATTCGTGCCATTGACTTCGCTAACAATACAGTGAAAAGTCTCGAAGCCAGCCCAATGAACTACTGTACATGATTAGCATAGATGCTAGTAGCGATCATGGGCTCTCACAGAGGAGGAAAAGAGGGAGCAATTAACCCTCCCTGGATTTTCGAAAGAGGTTAACATTTAAAGGCTCTTGTGGTGAAACAAAAAGTTTGTTTTTAAAATCGACATTACTTTCTTCTAAGTATTTCTGAATATTCTCATTAGTTTTATCCACTATCTGTAAGAGTAAATCTAGTTTCCGATCAAAAATCTAGTTCTGCTTGCGTGTATGGCATCTTGGACAAAATAAAAAATGTCGTAAAAAGATACGACAAAAATCACCTCAAATAAAACTTTTTAAATTGCTGTTTCTAAGCTGAAAAGGAAATGGTATATAAAGTTTTAATCCTATGGATATTCGAGCACCAATGGTCTCGACTCGTGTCAACAGTTCTGGCGGTATATATCCTGTTTTAAAGCAACATTTATTCTATAATGGTAACTGTTCGAGCAACGACGATCTCGACTAGAGTCGCTGTTATCGGATGTCGTTATGCTGTAAGCTTATTCTACATCTGTTCGAGCACCAACGGTCTTGATTTGGGTCGCGATATTAGGACGCGTTTATTCTGTAGCGGTAGTTGTTCGAACATCAACAGTCGGAATTTGACTCCCTGATCGGGCGCGTTTATTCTGTAACCGATTTCCGGATCAACCCCCCTGCTGTCCCACCAACGAGTACTTTCAGGAGACTGAACTTATCTGGTTAAGGCATCAAAGAACATTTCCAAAAAGAGATTACAGAACTTTTCCCGATTTGCCCCCCGGTATCAACAGTGAGATGAGCATCAAGTACCGACAGGTTCGGATGTCTCGTCTCGAAATCCTCACGGACATTCAAGTAATCGCTCAGCCCGCGACGCACAAAAATATCACTCACATGCAACGGAAACACATTAAACAAAAAGCGACATTATGCTTATTTACTAAATACACTATGTGTAGAAGAATACAGAAGAAAAAAATCACAACACTAAACACTGATATGGGTGTTTTTCTCACACCACTCACTAATAGACGTGGGGATTAACACTACGGGGTAACACTAAAGTAATCCCAATACATAAGTTCCTAGCTGCTGCGAGATGATTCCATATCCAGCAGCATAATCGTAGACAGTGGCACTATGCAGAATTAGGACATTGGAGGACCTGTTTCTACTTATGCGCACAGGGTCTCTGGACCCAGGACACCACTAAGTGGGGGCTAGCCGTGATACTAATCCTTGATCGGCTATGAGACAGTCGGCCCCTTTACTTAATTTTGTAGCAACTTGAACGTGTTCGCTATCTTGATACGCGGACAAAAGCTCCTAGAGTTCAGGTGTTCTGGTTCTGAGCTGGGTTGACCAACTGGTCAATGCTGGCAGTTCATTTTAAAATGTGATTAGGTTAAGCCACCTATATGGATATGCAAATTAAATGTCGAAAGAATTTGCGTCAATTCACAGTTCATTGGGCACAATGTATAGAAAGATTACGATAGTTGACTGTGAGAACTTCTACATAAAACTGGCTGAGCTATATGGTTTGCACATGTGAGTCGTTCGAGCATGAGAACTTATACATAAAACTGGCTGAACGACATTGCTTGTCGACATTCTCACTAGCATGCAGCTGGCCGCCTCTCCCCTGCCGCAGTATTTCCATAAACAATTGAAGAAAGCACTTAACATAGTTCCAAATAACCATAGAACGCAGTCTTTGCATATTAATGAGTAAGAAAGAAACACTGAGGCTCCAAGTAAGAGAAATACAATTATCATATATGTAGTTAAGATAATAAATGTGGTCTGTGTTGCGCACTAAAATCTTCTCACGGCATAACAACGTTTCACATAAATGTTTGAGTGAACGATGAAATACTCTTTTGTTCTTCGTCCATGGGAAAGAAATTGAATTACTTGCAGACACCAGCGAAGAAAATTGAAGAATGATTTATGTCTTTCCAAAATATTCAAAGCGTCCACGAAATCACTTATATAACTTGGTGACTGTTATAAATCTACACAACATTCTCCGAAATGTATTTTTATAAGAGATAGATGTCTCTGCTATAAGAAAAATAGGTAAAATTCGTGTTAAATAACACTTTCAATTTTTATTTCAGGGAATTATTTGATGTAAAAATTAATCAACTGAAACTCGAAATAAAATTGTCGAAACATGCACTTTTTAGAAGAATGTGTACAAACGTTGGTCTTGTTCAATTGTCGTCTGCACGATATTGGATCGATTCTTTTCCTTCTGTGGGGCCGCGGTGTCTCAGTGGTAGAGCGTTCTCCTCTGGTGCTTGGGGTCCTGGTTAGATCCCAGCTCGCGCCAAGTAATATTTGTGGTGAACAGACACAGTGTGCGTGGGTTTCCTCGGGGTTCTCCCGTTTCCTCCCACTTTCTTCATTGCACCATTTCATTCATTTCTCACCATCACCGTCTCCTTTAGCCTAACCGTCATAACCGTGGGAGGTAAAACTCGAAAATTTCATTTCATTTTTTCTTTTACTTATGTGTCTTCTTGCATGTCATGCCCAGGGCTTTTGTTTGTGAGTGCCCTCACCTCTCGCGTCAGGGTCCGGGATGTTTTTTTTTTCCTAAGTCTTCTCATGTCAGGAAAGGATTCACGAAGATTCACCTAGAATTGACGTGACATGACTTATGCCATGCTAGAATCATGCCATGCGGTTGTCTAGTGCACGGATCGCGGATTAGTGGCAAAGATGTGGAAAGTCAAAGGCAATACCGAAGGTACCATCCTGATATTCGCCTAGCGTAAAAGAAAGACAAGGACAGTCTTAGTTATAATGGACGGAACAGGGTGCATGCCCATTTCAACCTAATCAATACCACCTGAGAGGGAAATTTAGGAGTTAGAATGTTAAGTTCACTGAGATGTTATTCATAGTTACATTCGGAATAATTTTCAACTTTAATTTCAGTTGTGATTTTCAGTAACGAAACGATACATAATGATGCATATGCTTTCCAAACACCTTCTACGCATTGCATTTAATACTCAGGGTTGAAGGGGGCCGGCAAAATGTTTGCAAGGTTATAAAAATGCATTATTAAAATATATGCTTCGCATTTCAGTTGATTCTCGAGCCATGGAATGACAAATACCCTCTGTGAGTTCCTATACGAGTTTTATTCTGTTCTTTTATCTCGAACGTTTTTTTTTATATATATATATTAGTGGTACTGGACAATTTATCTGATACAGGTACTATGTCTTGGCTTCCATTTTGGAAACGGTGACCAATATGAACAATATTTTGCCACAATACTGTTTAGTGTTTAAGTATCTATCGAACGAGGTATCACTCGCCCCATGTTTCCATTTAAAATTTTAAAGTTTGACTCTGGGCCCCCATGAAAGGCGGTCCTGAGGGGCACTGCGACATTTTTCGACATGCACAATGACATTTTCCTGTTCCACTTTTGGTTATGTTTATCTATCTCCAACCGTTTTCATATTAGTGGTACAGGACGTTTTATCTGATACAGACACCATGTCTTGGCGACAATTTTGAATACGGTGATCGATATAAAAAAATCTTTTGCCACAACTTACTTTAGAGTTTGAAGATATATCGAACGATGTATCACTCGGTGCATCTTTCCATTTAAAATTTTAAAGTTGGATCCTGGGCCTCCATGAAGGGCGGCCCTAGGAGGCACCGATACAACACCATTTGATGTGCCCCATGGCATTTAATATTTGAGCTTTTGTTCGTTTCGTTTATCCTGAACCGTTTTTGAGATGTGTCCGTGGATATATATATATATATATATATATATATATATATATATATATATATATATATATATATATATATATATATATATATATATATATTTGGTCTAGGAATTAATTCGTGCGGTTGGTACGCACACATTGAAGCTGTAGTACAAACACAAAATACATAAATACCTTAAGAAAAATATTGTCCATCGCTAGCCACCACTTTCGCCCATCTGTCAGACAATGTACGGATTCCGTGGCGAAAGAAGTCCTCATCCTTGGAAGCGATCCAGTCAGAGACCCATGTTTCGATATCTCTGAAGAAGTAAACCGCTGTCCAATCAAATCATTGTTCATGCAATCGAACAAGTAGTAGTCCGAAGGAGCAACGTCTGGTGAATACGGCGGGTGGGGTAAAACTTCCCATCCGACATTTTCTAAATAGGTTTTGACCGGTTTTGCGACATGTGGGCGAGCGTTATCATGTTGAACAATAAGTTTATCATGTCTGTTCTCCCATTCTGGTCGTGTTCTGGCCAGAGCTTGCTTCAAACGCATTAATTGTCGTCGATAACGTTCTCCATTCATAGTTTCACCCGGTTGCAGCAGCTCATAGTACACCACACCTTTCATATCCCACCATATGCACAGCATAACCTTTGCACAGTGAATATCTCGTTTTGGTTGTGATGGACCTGGTTCACCTGGTTTCATCCAGGCCTTTTTTCGTTTAGGGTTCTCGTAATGGATCCACTTCTCATCACCCGTAATAATTCGATGCAGAAACCCCTTTCTGCTCTGTCGTTGAAGCAGCAATTTGCAAATGTTTTTTCGTCTTTCAACGTCTCTGTCTTTCAATTCATGTGGAACCCAATGTGACATCTTTTGAATCATTCCCATGGCTTTCAAGCGTTTGGAGACTGTTGTTTGATCAACGCCTAATGCTGCTGCAAGTTGTTCCTGCGTTTGACACGAATCCTGCTCGAGCAATGCTGTCAATTCTTCGTCTTGAAATTTTTTTGGCTGTCCAGCACGCTCTTGGTCTGCCAAGCCGAAATCACCACTTCTAAACCGTGCAAACCACTTCTGACACGTTCGCTCAGCTAGAGCATGGTCACCATACACTTCCACCAAAATACGATGACTTTCAGTCGCACTTTTCTGCATGTTAAAGTAATGCAGCAGGACACCCCGCAAAAACACTTTATCAGGCACAAATTGCGCCATGTTCACTTAACTACGAACTGGTGTTGTTGACGCTTTAATCCACTGCCCTATACTACGAACGATACGCGATGACAGGGGTTTGCAACACATGTGTGGATACACGGAACTGTGGGACGCTCCGTTCGTTGCGCCATCTCTTGTCCACCCGCACGAATTAATTCCTAGACCAAATATATATATATATATATATATCTTAATCAATCTATTATCAAGTGTTGAAAAAAATATTCAGGTCTTTTGGCCTTCATTAAGAAATATATATATATATATTGAGCAACTAATTATCATAATTTATTAAAATTTTCCAAAGAACAAAACGCTAAAATTATGTTTATTAAATGACATACATATTGCATACTGATTTGTAAATGCACAGAAAATGATATGCTTGTACGCAATGCACTTTCCACTGAAGAAACCTTATTTGGAGGTGTACAATATAGATCTTATTCCACTCGTGTTCCTATGCTTTTAGGGGTCAGCAATTGCATGCACCTTCCACCTGGTGTTTTAGAAGTCTAAATGCATAATGCAAAGCCGTTACTTCTTCAAACTGTTGGTTAGCTTCTGAAAGTAGAATTTACCTTCAAAATCCTTCAATATACTTTCTGAGCTGTCCAAGTTGCTGCATTGTTCGAGATAGCTGACTTCCATGTACAAAATGATCTACACTCCATATTTCATTACAGAAAGACTATATAGACTCTACTTTTGAATTTTCATGTTGTCTGATGCATACATTTGTGTTTTTTCTCGTAGATGAACAATATTGCATTCACATTGAACGATAATATATGATCAAGCAAATTGGAGGATAATTATGAATTTTACTGAAAATGCTCAGTAACACGTATAATCATACAGAGTTTCTGGTTATAACGTCCCATTTTTATATCTTGTAAGCTAAAGGAGCTAGATTGTTAATGAACGTGACTAATTATGAGAAATATTGGAATAAGAATTGAGGAGAAAAGGAAAGATTCTCGAATAAAACCTACAAATATGATGTTGTTCTTGAAAACTTACATGGACTGGGATTGAACTAGCTACTCTTGCACAAGATGTGAGTGGCACTGCTCCCGAGTATTTTACTGATATTGAATATAGTTACCGTAATTATGCGTGCATGTACACTCATATCCAAAATGATTGTCGCCTATCTATAACTGTCTCCTTGTAAGAATATGATTTGATAATGATTTTGCAGGGTATCTTTAATTCTGATACTATGTGTATAATCGCGAAATGTATATTTGCGGTAAATTTCATAGGAAAAGAATTATAAATACGGAAATTAGAATGAGTAAAACAAAATGTTGCTAAATGGACAAGAAAGTATTATTTTCGTTTTATTGTACTTAATTACCGCTCTTTTGGCATGAAATTTGTCACATAGATGACTTTGCTGATTATACACATACTAACATTATAAGAAATATTGGGCAAATTCGTTATCAAATTATATTCCTACAACATATTTATATATATGCGACAATAATGATGGACATAAGTGGATATTTGAGTATGTAGTGTTTTATACAAAGCATTAACACAAACAAGTAGAATTAGTAGTGTAGTAAGATGAAAAACCACAAACCACTTGGTTTCAATTATTATGTTTTTAATAGGTAAAAATGAAGGTAAGGATAAAATAATTAAGTGACTAAGGTAAAAAGTAAGCTTTCAGCTATTTTTTTTATAAATTAGAAAATGTAACTTAAATATCGGCACAATTGAGGAATGAAAATAATGTGCGCAACATATTGCCTAGAATATTTCACTAAACTATTGAAGTCTTTAAAAGCATTCTCTTGGAATATCAGCTTGGAAAGGTATATAAAACATGGATTGGGTTATTCTATGTGATGAATTGAACGTTTGATCAAGTTTTCATCACTTCCACACGGGAGGGATGAGATAAAATGAACGCAATTCTTTAACTTCATGAGAATAACGAACACAAATTTTAAACCGATTCATCTGTGCTGAAGCGAACCACTCAACAAGATTGCTTGACTGCGGTCTGATGGTTGCATCAAATCTGATCACATGGTTTGAAATCTAATTCTTTTGCATAGGCAATAACTTTCAGCAAACAGCGTTACAAATCTAGATATTCATCATAATCGTGATGCGTGCGTGATGTGTTCAGCCTCGCTAGTCTCCAATTAGAATAAATGTTGATGGACGGCGCTGATGAGGTTTGTTTCCTTTCATTCGCTAAAATGTAACTTCATCATTAATCAAGCTTTTAATCATTCGCTCACAAAGCTCGAGAATAGACGGCGAAAGATTGACGGAAGAAGAAAATGTATGTCTGGATGCGGGAAACCGAATCAATTAGATCTGCGGCATTTTTCTCATTCAGATGTTCTTAAATCACGTCAAATACTATATTGATTATAATACTGATATAGCATTACTACTAAACTTCTTTCTATTTACTGCTCATTTTTGTACGTTGACAAAACTGAAATGAATCGTGATAAAGACATGCTGAAACGATTTTTATTTATGTTTCTTAACGCTTTGTGTCAGGAAATTGATGTATACTCATCCATAGTAACTTATCTATCTATCTATCTATATCTATACCTCTCTCTCTCTCTCTCTCTCTCTCTCTCTCTATATATATATATATATATATATATATATATATATATATATACGATACTTGCAACTTGGCGAATGTATTTTGACATACGAATTTTGACTAATGATTATTAACGTGGTAGGTAACAAAAGTAAGCATTGCTTTGAGCTGGAACTTTACTATTACAGTAAGGTAAATCATAGATAATAATGATGTTATAAAACAGAAGAAACGAAAATCCTGCTTCATAGTTCATGACATGTTATTGCAAATTTACTTTCCCATGTTTGTTATCGAGAAAAAAATAATGTTGAGATAATTGAATAAAGAATGTAAACATTAGAATATGTTATTCAAATATGTCACATGTTACAAATTTAAGATAAATAATCGAAACTGTACATACATGCTTAATGATATCTAGTGCGATCAGGGCCGGCCCTAGGCAATCTGCAGGCACTTGCAATGGCAACATCTGCCGCCCCCTTTATTCAGAAGGAGCAAATCTTCTAAGTTTTTAAGTATGCTAGCCCATCGTCAACAACGAAGGGGGAGGGAAAGCGCACTCACCCTCAGAAAGGCCTAAATACTACAAATGCAATCCTGTTGTGTTGGTTCTTTCAAAATAATAATCCATTATGCTAGTGAAAAATTAAACGAACACACGTGCAGAGGAAAAATGACAATACTTTCCATAGAATTCAGCATCGAGCTTGAATCTCAATATATCAGTTTGCAACTCCAGTGGGATTAACTCTTTTATCTGTATTTCTTGATTTTTATTCTACATTTGCTAAACAATTAAAAATAAGAAAGACTTATTTTCACATTCAATGATAAGTAACATTTTTGTGAGAAAGACTAGTTTTCATATCAACATTTTGATATCTAACTAAATGGAACCGGTGTTCGCTACTGTTTGAGAATTGAGTTCATGTATTTGACAACAATCAAGCAATTCATGCTGGGATGTGTTTGACTATTTTATTTAGCACTGTCCATATAACCTTAAACTAATGCGATCTAAACATGATTTGTAAATGTAGTATTCAAATAGAACGTCAGCTTACTAAATATAACTATGTTCATCATGAAGCCTGTTTTCAACAAGAAATATTTATTTTAAATAATATAATTATATCGAATTATGCCGACCCTCGAAACTTCTCCCCCCCCCCCCGTTCAAATCCAAGTGTTGCACATATGGTAGAGCCGGGCCTAAGTACAATGGCATTTTTTTTTTCCTAGAGAAATACTCAATTTTGTCTTAAGTATTATGCAAAAGAAAAAAAAAAGGAGTTTGAAGAAATTAAGATACCCAATGGGTGTAACACGAGAGAATAACGTTGCCAAGAAGAGAAATCGATTGCTAAGAAAACATTACCCGATAGATCATGTAGTAGTCAAAATATGTGATGTCTGAATCACTTCTTCATGCTTTCAATAGTTGTGAATGTGTCCTGACGCGTGACAATTATCTCCTCTGTTATCTGCATGCATGCAATATGAACTTTGATTTTCCAATTTTAAAACCTAAACTGTATCGCTTAGTGTAGCATGCTTGTTTCATAAGCAAAACATTGAAGTTCTACATTGTAATTCATTCCATGTGAGATATTAAAATTGCTGTATGTGATCCAATAAGAATTGGCTCTTCTTGTTTTAAATGTTCTCATCAATTGTCAATTTTCGTAAGTCGAATTATGATTTTTTTTGTGTGATTACTATCCTTTTCTGTTAGTCGTCGACGACTGCCTTTTCTTCTGTAAAAGATTGGCTACCACTAAGAGCAAGGTTTTTCAATCAGAGTTTTTTTTTTTCCTTGAGAGGCTTGCTGCTTCTTTTTGCTTTCCACCAAGCCACTTTTTCAAATTTCATTTACATCTAAATTCGATTACGTTTCTTCATTTCTCCATTTCCGTGGTTCACTTCTCTGAAGGTGCTTTCTGGAATATGAAGGAGTGAGGACGCTATGAATGGATAAAGAGAGCACATGCTCAGAATTTGAAAGAACTGCTGTACGAATGATAATTGTTTAAAAAAAAAATGCCTGATGGCTGTATCAAAAGAATTTTAGGAAAGCTGAGCTGTTACATTTAACAGCTATTCAACAGCTTAAATATAAAGTTAGAATTTTTTGTATGCATTTTAGAAAGACATTTTGTAGTGATCCAATAAGAGTGGTTTTCAGTCCAGGTGGAAAAAGGATAATTCTGGGTAACGAGTGCACTTCAAAATGTTTCGTAATATAATCTAGTGATAGAGCGTTGAAGCATTATAAACTCTTCTATTGTTTCATTTATTTGTATTTATTTATTTATTTATTTTCATTATCAGCAAAATGAGCGATAAAATGTAGGTTATTTATTAGGATTAGCGACTCTAACTACAAACATCCTGAAATAAGACCCAGTTGTAATCTAAATAAGCGTTTCACAACCGGTGTGCCGCGAAGAAATCGAAATAAAATTATTAATTCATGGCAATCAAATTGCAAAACATAGGGGAAAATGTATGTATTTCACATTACTAGGAACCTCTACTATGAATCTAGAATTGTAAGTTTCTACTCGGTTACGTTTCTGTACTTTTTTAATGTTGAAAAAATATTTGTTATCATTGTTATGACCATTACTGCTTCTTTATTGTTGCAGACTGTTCCGTAATATCATTCAATCTTTTCGACAAATCAAACATGCATACTAATGTGTTTTACAAGTAAAAGAGATTTGGTTATTCGTTCGTTATTTAATGATCTTCGTTCTTGCTGAAAGGTTGGATACAGTTTTCGAAAAAGAAAGTGTATTTTTAAAAACCTGAGTCTTGTATCTCAATGCAATCGTTTTCTATTTTTAAATTAAAACGAAAAAATAAGCATAATAATTTACCGAAAACCAATCATCGAGCTTTCTTCTCTGTGAGGAGATCAATAATCACAGAAATAAATTACCACGGTATTTTATATTTACAAATAATAATATCTACATGAATGTGCCGCGAGAATTCAAGTTACACCTGTAGTGTGCCTCAAGTTGAAAAAGGTTGGGAAACTCTGATGTAAATGCTTAACATGAAACACATTACTACGCGTCCAAATAATGAATATGTTTAATGCAAATCAGGAATATAACTTGGTGCTTCGGCCTTTGCTATGGAGAATACATTTCTGAGCGGCTTTCCCCCTGAAAATAATATTTTAATACCTAGGTATATGCCATTTTATGAAAATAATCATATTTCATTTTATTATGAAATGCAATTTCGTGTGTTATACCATTCCTCGTAGGACAATAGGAAAACAAGATGTTAATGTTTTATGACATGTCTTATCAAAATAGTGTGAATTAAAACTATTTGTTTGTTTATTTATTAAACAAATTTCCAGATACACCATAATTTTCCCATTTGCATAGGGAAATGTTAACTTACAAGGAAAAATATAAATAAAGAATCAACAACAATAACAACAGCACTAAGCACAAAGAATGTACAAGTAAAGCTACTTGGCCATCGCGTGTTTAATTACTTTCAAACACCCGGTAGCTCGAAAAATATCCACTCATGTTGTTAGATGATTATAATAGTTAAAAAAAGAAAAGGAAAAGAAAAAAATAAGAAAAGAAAAAAAAGAAACCTCTGTTTAATTGCCAGCCTGGGACGGGTAGGATGGAATAGGTGGGTATTCCTGGTTTTGCGGGTTGAGACACGTAAGGATAGTTTATGAAGTTGTGTTTCTGATATTAAGTTCCCATTAGCTATCTTATAAAGAAACTTCAGGTCAGATACATCTATGCGTACTCCCGGTATTAAGATCTCGCAAGAGTTCCTCCTTGGGTAATATTTGAAGTGCAGGAACACGAAAATGTAATATACCAATAAATAAATTGAGAATAAAATCGTCTAGAGAAATGTGTAGGTGCCTTCATAGCTCATATGGTAGATCAGTATTCAATCTTGAGTGTAATTAAAGTTTTATAGAATGTTGCTAATGATGCCATAGTGCATAGTTCAGTGTATCGGTAAATGAGCCCCAACATGCGCAATGATTTCTTAACTACTGAGAATATGTGGTCAGAGAATGTGAGTTTCGAGTCACAAAATTTTGATATTTAGCAAAAATTTCAACAGTTCTTCATATTCTGTATATATCATATGCCTAACCGACTGTTTAAGTTCTTTGAATTCAAGCGATCTTGCATCGCTTTCAAAGTGAAGTCCACTTCCCATTCCCCATGTAGAAGAGAAAGTTCGTTTCTTGCAGTTATATTTACTAGTAAAGGGAAATCTTGTAGCAAGTGGGACTCTACCACTATCTCAAACGTTAGTGCCAAAAAGACTCAAGTACGCTTTTATATGTATCCTCCTTTTGGTGCAAGAACACGTTCCGACATCATAAGGTACATAACTTTTTGGTATGACCATAACACAGAATATTCCAACTCACGATTCTGAACCGCTTCAAAACCAGAGAAGTATCAAAGTTCCAGCTCTGCTAAGACCCGCTCAGAACACTGAATATTCAAAATTGTAAAATCACCCCAAAATACGGTTATAACACCCAGAAAAAAAACGACCAAAAGACCCAAAAGGAAAAACATTGAACGACAGTGCCACAGAGATCTACAAGAAAATTTACCAATTGAGTGTGACTTCAGTCGATAAGCGCAGCCACATACCACAAAACGGGGATATACATTTCCATTGAGTACATACTTTGTGTACATACTAATTTATATTCCTCACCTTTATGTTGCGTATAAACTAAACTTTTCCACCTAGTACGAAGTTAAACAGATCAGCCTTCATGCAAATATACATAAATAAATTTTAGTTTTAAAATGACATAAAAGTTGGGTATATACTTAGAAAGAGAAAATTCAGTTCACTATGTTTTGTTTCATTGATATATCTATTGAAAATTGATGGCGTCGTCCTCGTCGATTTGTTTTACGCATCCCATACAGCAGCGATGTACAAACTCCACCCTGTTGGCCAGATGGGGCTCCTTGAAAGATTCTATCCGGCCCGCAATTACATTCATAATGTGATGAATGAAGAGGAGAGAAGGGTTGTTTCGAAAAACTTGTATTTCAAACAGATTTCTGACAATCAGTGCGTCCCAGTTTGAACCAAGTTATGAGAAACTTCAGCCACTAATATTACGTTATTTTGTAAAATGTACTCCCATGCACAAAAAAAAAAAAAAAAAAAAAAAAAAAAAAAAAAATGCGCGTATACTGTAACTCACTATTTTTCGCAATTATTTCATTTTCCTTATGTTTATGGGTAAAATTCAGTTATTAATATGTGGAGATAATAGAAAGAATTCCATCTAAGGAGATATTTCCAAAAAATAATAAAATAATAAAAATATAAGCAAAAAACAAAATTATGTTCGGTTTTGTGTATACTGGCAATAATGTTCTCGAGGGAATTTTTGGAGTAGCACAGCACGATTGTAGAGGGAATTACAGAATTGGTAACAGAACAAGGGGACAGTTGAATCAAGGAACAGAAAAGTGGAGTAAAATATTGCATTTATTGGCTTAAATCTAGGGTGTAAATTGTCTGCCAAATATAAATTAGCTTCTGTAACCAAGATGTTGTACGGAAATATATAAACAAAGAGAAAAACTGTTGCCTTAAGTTTGGAAGTGACATGCTCTATAGCCATGAGCATTTATTTGTTAAGTAAAAGATAGGTAACAAAAGAAAGTCTGTGTGGTCAAGTGGGTAGAATGATGGACTAGTAATTCTTATACTGTTTTGACCCCAGATCGAATCTCATCCGATCCTGTTCAATTTTTTTTTACGAAACATTATAGAAGTGTATAATTTGTATGTTAGTAAAAACTGAAACAATACAATAAAGAAATAACTTTTTGTTTATTCTGATGACGTATTTATTTAGAATTAGTGTACTATTAGTAATAGCCATTGCTTTCAGTTTATGCTGTTATATAGTTTCTTTTACCATCCTCTTTTCTTGAAAAAAAAAACAAAAAACAAATTTGTCTCCAATAAAGTTTGAAAAATATATATAGACAGAAACAGACATCTTAGTATCAAACGTGATTTATCGTGATGAAATAAACAAGTTTCCCGTTATTAAAAAAGAAAACTATAGAAAATCATTGAATTTGGTCTTTAGGTTTTTAGCATGCTATATATATTCTTTATACAACTATTCTTTATAAGGCAAGATGTGCGATCATACCCACAAATTTAGCTAGTGGATGAAAGATGTTTTCGGCACAAATATTTTACAGGTCTAGGTGCATGAAAGACCAATACGCCATGGTCTTGACCTTCGTTTATTTCACATTATTATCCGTCATATCATAGCAGGTAAAAAACAGCATCAATCGGCAAGAAAAACTGCAAGTTGTGGTCTTAGTCTGTTTTTGATGCTCCGGACTCGATCGCCTAGCACGCCCGTCTATACCTTGACTCATACGTCTATCATTCAGTGCAGGCACATATCCAGCTTTACTTTTCGGAGGGGGTCCGGCACGAAAGCTCGTAAGCACGTAATTCTAATGTTTGAAAAATATCAATAATAATAATAATAATAATAATAATAATAATAATAATAATAATAATAATAATAATAATAATAATAATAATAATAATAATAATAATAATAATAATGCAACAGTTCTGTATTTCTCTTAAACATTTCTTACTTTTCATTTATGAACCGGTCAAACTGCATTCTAACACAAACGAAATAAAAAAAAATATTTTCTAGAGACATGTTAGGAAAACTGTCTGCTACGTATATCACATAACGAAAATAGCAAATGGCAATGAGTGTATCGTTCTAATACAGTAATGTTATAAACAGAACGGAAACGAAATTGTAATCCCATTTAAAAGTGTTCTTTAATTCCACCTGGTATCAATGGCATTACGGTATATTCTTACAAGTAACACTTCCCAAGTGTAACACTTCGATTTTGATAAAATTTGACAGGCAGATACTACACATAAAATAAACGAATACATGTTTTTTTTTTGTTTTCTGCGGAAAAACGGTTTTAGGGGGCAAAAGCCCTCACCCAAAATTTTGAAAGTTAACGCCCGAAAGACAAAAAAAAAAAAGTGGACCAAAGTGAACGAAATTGTGCACAGATACGGCAGACGTAAAATGAAGGAATACGTGTTTTGTATTTTCCTGGAAAAACGGTTAGGTGGGGCACAGACCCCTCCAAACCTTTAATCATGAAATATCAAAAGTGCTAGTAACAATATGTCTGATGTGTGTAAAGGACGAAGAATCCCAGCGACACTTTGTGTATGGACAATACGCAAAAACTAAACGAATACCTGTTTTTTTTTTATTTTCTGCGGAAAAATGGTTTTAGGGGACAAAAGCCCCTATCCAAAATTTTGAAAGTTGACGCCCGAAAGGCAAGAAGAAGTGAACCGAAATGAATGAAATTTAGCAAAGATATTGCAGACGAAAAATGAGGGAATACGGGTTCCGTATTTTCCTGCAAAAAAAAAAAAAAAAAAAAATGTTTGAGTGGGACACAGACCCCTCCAAAACTTTGATCGTGAAATGTCAAAAGTGCTAATAATAGTATGTCAGAAGTGCTTAAAGGACATGAAGAATTTGAACGACACATTGTATAGGGACAATACGCAAAAAACAAACGGGTTTATTTTCTGCGAAAAAATGGTTTTAAGGGGCAGAATTTCCCACCAAAAATTTTGAAATCGTGCATAGATATTCTAGACGTAAATTGAGGTAATTGTGTTTCGTATTTTCCTGGAAAAAAGCGGTTGAGTG
The DNA here is from genome assembly GCF_964235325.1 of Thermobia domestica. Taxonomy (NCBI): domain Eukaryota; kingdom Metazoa; phylum Arthropoda; class Insecta; order Zygentoma; family Lepismatidae; genus Thermobia; species Thermobia domestica. The sequence continues at coordinate 139,669,356 of NC_137459.1, read as the reverse complement.
AGGAACGGACCTTCTAAGCTGTTGATTACGAAATATTAAAAGTGCAAATAAGTATACGTCAGAAGTTCCTAAAGAGCAGGACCGCCCACAGGGGGGATGTATGGCGCAAGCTGCGCTATTGAGAAAAAATTTGGGGCCATCTTACTCTACTTTCGAACTAGCAATTTTACTGTCGGAATAGCATTAAAACACGGTTTTGAGAAGCTAATTTTCAAAAAAATTCCGGGGTGAACCCCCTGCTTCGATACTCGATAAATGAAGTACCACACAAGTAGGCGTATGAAAGGAAAGGTTGGTTCATTTTAAGAGAGAAGGGCCGCCCACGGGAGGGATGAATGGCGCAAGTTGTGCCATCGAGAAAAAAATTGGGGAAGAATTTTACTCTAATGTCGAATAAGTAATTTTGCTGTCGTCAGAATAACATTGGACCACGATGCGATTTTTTTTTTTAAATCTCGAGAATGAATCCCCCTACCCCTGCTTAGATACTCTATGAAGGGAGAGAGAGAAACAACTTAATTCCATTGCAGTTATATGCTTATTAAATGTTAACTTATATTTATAAATTATGTAAGTGATCGTATCGTTTTCTGTTTATTATTATTATTATTATTATTATTATTATTATTATTATTATTATTATTATTATTATTATTATTATTATTAATTCTTATTATTATACATTTCTTAATACGTTGATTGCCATGTGTATGGAATTCCATACACACGGCTGTCCTGTACAGTAGAGCGTGATTATTTTCCATACGCAAACAATGTAGATATTCCAAGTTTGTTGTGTTCGTTCTATAGCTGTGTATATAATTAGATACATATGGCGTAGAAATGAAAATTTAATGTCCATGCCACGTATATGCAAAACCATACACAAAGACATTTATGAACAAAGACATTGAGTTTGAGTTTAACGTCTCGCTCAGCAACGAAGCTATATGAGACGTCGGCCTGCTGATTAACGTGGACTCCGAAGCACGTGAGCTCTCGCCGGGAATCGAAGCCGGATCTTCCACGCCAAAGGCGCGTACGCTAACCGCTTAGCCACTAAGGAGCTCATGAACAGAGACATTTAAAACAAAGGCGAAAACAAATATTGTGATGTGTTTTTTGAGTTTAACGTCCCTTTCAGCAGCGAGGCTATATGAGACGTGGACCTACTGATTAACGTAGAATCCGAACCACATGAGCTCCCGCCGGACGAAAACAAAGGCCTTTGGAATTGACAATAATCGTTTGGACATTTCAGCCGCACCTACCTAATATTAACAACGTTTCTACGATAATTTCGTAACATTGTATTATTTCTTTTGTTGATTAGCTTGGTTAGGCTTATTTAAACACTTTTTTCTTTGCACCGACGTGTCACATCTCTTGGATGAAAATACACTAGCTCTCACTGGAAATCAAATCCAAAACCAATGCACTTGAACCATTTGACCACAACAAGGCACATTTAAAAAGAAGTTTCGATTTTGTTCGGAAAATTGTGATTAGGTGTAACATTAAAAAATATATTTAAGAAAGAATACGGAGCAAGCGCACTGTACTTTCTCGCTCGAATTTTTTACACTGACTTATGTTAGGCTGTAACTATTATTGAAACATTTATTTTGGAAATTGCGAATAAAATAATGTTTTGGAGAACATTGCCAGAAGAAACTTCAGGCCCAAAAGTAAAGTACCCATTGGTCATATTTTCGTTAGAAATAGCTCGATCCATATATTAGAATTATTAAGGATATAATTGCATGTGAACTATAAGCAAAAGCGTCTGAGTAATTTCTGAGAAAATCATGAAAAAAGTCACCCCCAAGAATAAATTATCCCTTGTGGATCTTTTCAGGACAAACGAGCTATGCTATATTGTTAGTGTTTTCGTAAAACATTTATTTATGAAATACGAACACAATCGCCTGAGTCGTTCTTGAGAAAATCGCAGGGTAAAACTTACTGTCAAAAGTAATATACCATTTCTAGTTTTTCCGGATGAGGGAATTATACCATATAGCTAGGTTATTTATGTCACATGTATTTATAAAATATGAACAACAAACATCTCCTGAGTGTTTTTTAGGAAGGTCATCCGGAAAAGCTTACCCCCAAAGGTAAACTCTTCTATCTGTAATTTTGACAGTATATCGAGTAATTTTTAAGCAAATCGTCGGGAAAAAAATCACAGTCAAAGTATCTCTTTTGGATTTTTCTTTTCGGAACAAGCGAGTTACACCATATTGTAAGATTATTATATAACCGCTACCAGGTTATATAAGGATTTTTTGTGGACACTCTGTATATTTCGTAAAGACGGTGATTATTATTTGCAATTTGTACTTTATTCTGCAACGCACATAAGTTCTTTCTTTGGTGGGAATTGCTTCTTTCCCACACAATTGAACAAAGAAGTCTTTCATCGTTTCTTCATATATATATTTAAAACATTGCTTTTGCTGAGAACATTTCAGTTAGTGACTAACCATTTCAGTGTTTCTCCCTGACTCATTATATACACAGTATATATTCTGCAGTTATTGGGAACTGAATTAAGTGCTTTCTTTAATCACTTATGGAAACATTACAATAGATTAGAGAAATACGGGCTGACCAGATGTCCCAGTAGCCAAAGTGGCACCAGCCTCACAATTTCTGCAGTCCGTTATCTGTACTTTCTCACGCCAGTGTTATCGCCGTGTCTAGTGCATTATAGGCAGTTGACTAAAATTAACATAAATTGTTTTCTATATTTTGTTTGTATGTGCATACAGGTGAGTTAACTGAGTGATTTTTGAACTGAACTGCCAACACTTTTCCGTTGACCATTGCAACCCGTAGCTTGAGCTTGGATGCTCAAGGAGTTCGACTCCGGTGTTGTACGCAGCCGCCACGCACTTTGCGTTGGTTAAGTTTTGTGAAGGGGCACAAGCTATTTAGCCGGTGAAGGACGATTTCTTACGGCTAGCCCCAACTAGTGAAATCCCAGGCCCGCAGACCTTGTGCGTTTAAAAAGTTATATACGCGCCCTCCAATATCAGTATTCCACTGTGAAGATCTTCTTTTCGTTTATTCACTGAAGATTCACCTTTACGCTGCAGGACTGTTCAGCGTAACAACTGGATTCATCGTGGGACGATCCAGACAACTTTCCCCCAGTGCTAACCCCCCAAGTGTGTCAATGGTGTGAGAGAAGCATTTGTGGTGATATCTGAATCATAATCATATATATATATATAAAGGGCTATATTGCCCGAAAAGGGCAAAGCGTGATTTCAGCGACTAAAATTGTTATACATCCTCAGTGTTCAGTGTTGTGCCCATTCCTCTTTGCTATTTTTTTATAGAATAGTGTTCTAATAAATAAGTATAGTGTCATTTAATCCAGTATGTTTTCGTTGTTTGTATGAGTGATGTTTGTGTGCGTTATGGTCTGGATGACCGTCTGATCGTCCGTGAGGTTTTCGAGACGAGACGCCCGAACCTCTCGGCGCCTAATGCTCATCTCATTATTGAGACCGACGAGCGATTTGGAAACAGTTTGTAACCTTTCTTGGAGAGGTTATTCATCGTCCTGTCCAGGTAAGTTAAAGTATCAGGAAGATACTTATTGGTAGTACCACGAGCCACGGACAGCGAACAGAACTACAGGCGGTTACAAATAAATGGCCGCCCGAACAGTGACACGAACTCTGCCGGTTACAAATAAATGGCGCCCGAACAGGGACCCGAATCGAGACCGTTGGTGCTCGAATACTTTTAAGATCTATATTTTAATATATCATTTCTCTTTTAGTTTAGTACAAGGAATTTGAAAAAAAAAGTTTCTCTTTCAGGTAATTCTAACCATATGTTTTTTCAAGTTTATTTTTGTTCAAGATGGCATACAACGAAGCAGATTTGTTTACTAAAATAAGTTTGCTTTTTAAAGAGAATATTGATATATTAGAGAAAGAAATGAAAGAGAGCCGTGCTGAGTTTAAAGAGAATGTTGATAGATATATAAATCGAAATAAAGAGAATATTGACAGATTAGAGAAAGAGGCAATGAGCGAATTAGGGCAGATAATAGATGCTTTACGGGACGTGTTATGTGAAAATAGTCAGCAAACGGAAAGTGCTGAAAACAAAACACCGGAATGCGAACCCCAGTTACAGTCAGATGTTCATACAGGATACGAAACACCGGAATTTGAGCCTCAGTTAATGACTGGTATTCCTAGTGTAAACAAAACATTGGAATTGGAACCTGAGCTAGAGACTAACACTTCTAATTAAAAGGAAACGCAGGAATCTGAACTCCAACCAGAGACAGGTAGTCTAAACCAACCTCGTAACAGATCTGGCAACGATTTTATCTATTCAGAATCTAATAACATCCCTAATAGTAGTAGTAGTGAAAATTACGAACATATGATTGTAGACGACAGAAGTCGTAAGCGCACAACAATAGCTACCACTAACCACAGAGTGAAAAAGCGCAAACGAGGTTACAGTTTTAGCAATAGGCAAAGATACGCAGACCGGAGCGTAAACAATACGAAATTTAAAGGGAATCAGAACCAAGACCGCACTCAAAAAGGCAGTAATAGAAACAGAAGGAGTCGTAAATCAGGGCCACGTAACCTGAGTTATCACAAACTAGACAGGAACCGCAACTTGTGTGACAACATTAAGAGTATTTTTGTACGTAGTAGTAATCATTGTAGGAATAGACGAACAAACCGTAATTATCAAAGTAGAAATAGCAATTATAGAAAAAGAAAAAAAAGTAATCAATACTTTGTATGTTGATACAATTTTTTCTCCTAGGAGAGCGACGCATTTCTAAGCGATAAACATGTATTCATTTTTTTTTCTTTTTTGCTTTTAGTTTTGGTGATGCATGGAAATAATTAAAAGGAGAACTACGCATTTCTTTTAAACTCATTTTTGCTTCTAGCTTTTAACTGTTCAGCAAAGAATAGATAACACGTTTTTCTTTCTTTGTTTTGATAAGATAATCGCTGCATTTTCGATCACCTGTTAATGTCGATGAATGACGGACGATACACAGCTGATTGATTCTTTGTGTGTGTGTATGTGTGTGTCTTTGCTCAACGTAGTACTTCATACCTCAGTCAGCTGTGCATTTGTGTTGCAAACCTTATCACTGACTTACTATTAGTTTAATGTTATTAATTTTTTCTTGTTTTCATTTTAGATGTTTGAATTTAGATTTTTTAGTAAATAATTAACATATCACATACGTAGGGGAATTGCATTTTAAAAGCAATTTGAAATCTTGGCGCGATTTCCGTACCCCCAGCTAGTGGGAAGATATTTTGGCGTTATAATATATATTTTTATTGTGTTTTAAAATTTTAAAAATTCTTTTAGGATCCCTTCCCACTTTCGAAATTCTTAAATATGCTATTACATGTTATTTACAATTAATGTTTGATTTTCTTTTAGAAAAAAAGAAGAATGTATCCAGATGCGCAGGATCAGAAAATTTTAGTTGTTATTTATATACATAGTTATACGTTTATAATTAAAATTTAGTATGTAATCATATACGTAGAGGGACCGTATTTAGCCTAAAACGGTTTGATATCTTGGCGAGATATACGTACCTCAGCTAGTGGGAAGATGTTTTGTCCTTATAACATATTTCTATTGTTTTTCATTTAAAAAAAATCTTTTTAGAATCCCTTCCCACTTTCCAAATTTTTAAACATGTTATCATACGTATAACTCACAATTAATGTTTGATTTTCTATTAGATTTTTTTTAAATAATGCATCGAGATGCACAGGAAGAGAAATTTTTTAGTTATTCATTATATGTACACTTGTATATTTGTGATTAAAACTTAGTACGTAATCTCATGCGTAGAACATGAAACTTTACAATTATCAATGTTAAATTTCTTTTTCAGTGTTAATCTTAGATTCCCGTTTTCACTTTGAAATGTTTACTGTAATTTGATTGAACCTCATTTACGTCATTTACCCGATTTTGACTTTGTTTGAATTTCCAGGATGTGACATGATATATTTTGTTCGAAGAGAAAAGTTTAGAACGGAAAGTAGGCTAAGCCTTAAACGAGTGAATCAGGCATTTCCTTGTTGGTAATAGTATGTGCAGGAATGTCATGTGAATAGTATAATTCTCCGAACGAAAGCAGTAATCTTTTTATTTTAGAAGGAACTATATGAACAGATAATGTGATGGTAAACGGTCGTTTTTCTCCTATGTTAATATATATGCGGAAATATGTTTAACTTCTATATTTTCTTGTAATTCCTAATTAACATTTTTTTGTCTTCTCTAGACCACTGAACGACCGTAGGGAAACTTCTTCGGGTAGGATATTTTATGGGGATAAATATTTTTTTAGGGAGGCAATATTTCCTGGAATTGCAGATCTCTTGCAAAAATGGATGTGGCTATTCCATTGGATATTCCATAGCTAACTGTATTTTCGCCATCAATCGCAAAATATAGTTTTTCATTTCTCTTCTTCCTTTATGGTACCCGTAATTAAGCATGCGTATTCTTAGGTTAGATTTTTTGAGTATATTTTGATGTCTAGTAACATATCAGTGAATATTTTAATGTTTATGAACCGTAATTCTATTAAGTGGATTTGTATGCTAATGTGTTGTAATGTTTTCTATTCATTTTGAGAAAAGTATATTTTAGTTCTAGTATGTCCTTGAAACTATTCGAATTCGATATAGATCCCGAAAAATAAACTTATTTTCTTTCCAACAGCATGAAGCCATAATGATTTATGAAAATTATTTTCTGTCAATTATTTCGTATGCTCGATGACTGAATTTTAATGTGTTAATAAGACCATTTTGAATATTTTGTAGCGAAGATGCCTAAGAAAGTTTAATTGTCGTGAAATTACATAACCGTCTTGTAGGGAATTTAATTTGGATGTTTTCAGACCGACCAGAGAGTTGTAATGTCGTTGACTATATTATTGTTTGTATCTCATGTTTTTCTTTTAATAGGTCTCATGTATTTTGTCTTATAGAGACATATCTTTACGATGCTACGAGAGCATTTGTATTTTGTGCGTTTACACATCTTTTTCCAGGTGGATGATGTACGTTATGTTCCAGGGAACATACGTGTATTTTACTGAATATTAGTGTTGATATTTCAGTTATGTATAGAAACATTTTGTAAGTGTCTATGGTTGCAGGCCTTTCCTCGTTTCTAATTTTGCCTCGCATGTGTCGATGGTATATTTCGTGTGTAAGTACGTGTAGTATTACACATTTATCCCGCCTATGGTTTTGGTCAATTCATGACGTAATGACCATTTATTTTCAGGAATGTTTGGACTAGTGAGTCAACTTCCTTGATTCAGACCTTTGAAAAACTTGGATCAATATTGAATAGTTTTCAACGCTGCATTAATAAATTTTTTGCAGATAATACCCACATGTTCTGGTAACCCTACAATGTTTACGTTTATGGAAGTGAACAACAACCATTATTCTAGGCCTAAGCTAATAATAACTTTGTTTCAGAATAAAATCATTTGTTGTATTGAGCATTATCGAACTAAAGTCTCGACGAGCAGATGGCATTTGATCTTATGGCGTGCCAAATTTCCTTCATACATGTCAACGAAATCACGATCTTTTTCTTGATATGCAGAAGCATGCTTATTTCTTGGAATCACTATGAACGTCAATTTTGACATTTATTTTTTATTTTGAAAAACGATTTTTCGTTCTTTTCTGCCAAACAACACGAGGCACAGTTAAAAAAAGGACATACAGGTGAAAATCTTATTTTGTTTGTATATTGTCAGTTTATCATGTGTTTACATTTTCATTCATTTTACTTTTTCAATGATTTTCATATTTTTGAAATATAGTGATATCGAAACTTTAACAATAATTTTAATATTTTAGTACCTTTAACATGTTTTGCTATTTGCTTATTCATTCACATTTTGATATTTTAAATACAGATATCAGTATATTTACTAATTTTTATTGAGATATTTGATAATTCTTTAAGTCGATGTTTTCTTGAATAGTTATTGAGTGTGCACATTTACTTCATATTATACAAAATGTAGTGATCGAAACGGAACACAAAACATTTTACGAAAAGAATTTATTGGTGTTTAAAAAAACATTTAAATAGCCCTATAACGTATTTACTTCATATTATATCAAATAAAGTGATCGAAACGGAAAACTTAAACATTTTACGAAAAGAAATTTTTTAAGTAAGAATTTTAATAGCCCTATAAACGCTTTCTGCGAACTTAAAAAAAATTATCATACAGGTGTTATAACCATATCTCGTATCTCACACCAGTGTTAAAAAAAAATCTCCCCTTCTTCCCTCATCAACTCATCGTTGGAGAATCATGGAGGATTGGAGGATACTCACACAGGAAGACAGCATTGTTTCAACATGTGAAGAAACAGAAGATAAGGAGACCCAACTGCAACAATTGTTCAAGAGGATTTTATTACTTCATGGAACACTTGGATTGGACATTGCTCATGCAGGAACCTCATCACTTTGTAGTGAGTGGACAAGTTATTTAACTATTTTAAATAGCCCTTTTTTCAGGTGAAAAACCATTCATCGTTTATGCACGTAAGTCTCACACCATATCACAGTGTTGCCAACTAACTAATTTTAAATTTTTGGTGAAAAACTTAATTTTATTCATACTTCGTCATACGGCCAAGGGTTCTCAACCTGTCTACGGGTGCACTTGACAGGTCGTTCCACTTTCAGACGCCATATATAACCGCTACCAGGTTATATAAGGATTTTTTGTGGACACTCTGTATATTTCGTAAAGACGGTGATTATTATTTGCAATTTGTACTTTATTCTGCAACGCACATAAGTTCTTTCTTTGGTGGGAATTGCTTCTTTCCCACACAATTGAACAAAGAAGTCTTTCACCGTTTTTTCATATATATATTTAAAACATTGCTTTTGCTGAGAACAGTTCAGTTAGTGACTAACCATTTCAGTGTTTCTCCCTGACTCATTATATACACAGTATATATTCTGCAGTTATTGGGAACTGAATTAAGTGCTTTCTGTAATCACTTATGGAAACATTACAATAGATTAGAGAAATACGGGCTGACCAGATGCTCAGTAGCCAAAGTGGCACCAGCCTCACAATTTCTGCAGTCCGTTATCTGTACTTTCTCACGCTAGTGTTATCGCCGTGTCTAGTGCATTATAGGCAGTTGACTAAAATTAACATAAATTGTTTTCTATATTCTGTTTGTATGTGCATACAGGTGAGTTAACTGAGTGATTTTTGAACTGAACTGCCAACACTTTTCCGTTGACCATTGCAACCCGTAGCTTGAGCTTGGATGCTCAAGGAGTTCGACTCCGGTGTTGTACGCAGCCGCCACGCACTTTGCGTTGGTTAAGTTTTGTGAAGGGGCACAAGCTATTTAGCCGGTGAAGGACGATTTCTTACGGCTAGCCCCAACTAGTGAAATCCCAGGTCCGCAGACCTTGTGCGTTTAAAAAGTTATATACGCGCCCTCCAATATCAGTATTCCACTGTGAAGATCTTCTTTTCGTTTATTCACTGAAGATTCACCTTTACGCTGCAGGACTGTTCAGCGTAACAACTGGATTCACCGTGGGACGATCCACACAACTTTCCCCCAGTGCTAACCCCCCAAGTGTGTCAATGGTGTGAGAGAAGCATTTGTGGTGATATCTGAATCATAATCATATATATATAAAGGGCTATATTGCCCGAAAAGGGCAAAGCGTGATTTCAGCGACTAAAATTGTTATACATCCTCAGTGTTCAGTGTTGTGTCCGTTCCTCTTTGCTATTTTTTTATAGAATAGTGTTCTAATAAATAAGTATAGTGTCATTTAATCCAGTGTGTTTTCGTTGTTTGTATGAGTGATGTTTGTGTGCGTTATGGTCTGGATGACCGTCTGATCGTCCGTGAGGTTTTCGAGACGAGACGCCCGAACCTCTCGGCGCCTAATGCTCATCTCATTATTGAGACCGACGAGCGATTTGGAAACAGTTTGTAACCTTTCTTGGAGAGGTTCTTCATCGTCCTGTCCAGGTAAGTTAAAGTATCAGGAAGATACTTATTGGTAGTACCACGAGCCACGGACAGCGAACAGAACTACAGGCGGTTACAAATAAATGGCCGCCCGAACAGTGACACGAACTCTGCCGGTTACAATTACAGAAAATATTTTACTGAAATTAGAACAAATTTGTATCAGTTATTACTGAGAAAATTGTCCAAAAAAATTCAACCCTTGAGAAAACCACTTCTTCTGTATGCTATCGGAATAAAGGATGCATGCTGTATGTTAGTTTATTAATGAAACATTTCTTTACGAAATATGAACAAAATTGCCTGAGGCGTTAATGGGAAAATTATCGGGGTAAAGCTCACCCTAAGATTAAGCTACTCCTTCGAACGAGTTGTTTGTTAGGTTATTAATGATACGTTTATTTATGAAATGTGGTTGAGAAAATTCTGCAAAAAGAACGCATACCATACAGTAAATTACACCATATATATTTTTTCAGAAAAATTATTCATATGCGGTGGAGATTCGTTAATAAAATATATATTTATAAAAATAAATAAAATCGTCACAGCTTTTTTACTTGAGAAAATTGAATTGTTTTAAATTTTAATTTTTCAGTAAATTACCCTTACGTTTAGATCTCGAAGGACATAAAATTCGAAAGATAGTATGTTATTAAAACGTTATGTCTAGAATTCGGTCCAGATACGTTGAGCAGTATGGCCTCTATTTGAGTGCGTGTAAAAGCGTGACGAACCGAGAGACGAATAGATGGACACACATCGAAAAATCATTTTTTCGTTATGTAGGAGCCATGTAACTTGAATTCATTGAAATCTGGTATTCGTTTTTTGTAACTATAACCACACTTTCTTCTTTCGTCGCTCGAATGTGAAAACGAATAGGCCTACACCGACACGTAATGTGATAATTTGTAATCCCAAAAATTTAATTTGTTATATTAATGTGTTGTCAGGCTAGAAAAAGAAGCTTATGCATGTTAGATCATTTTATTATCAGTTTTTCACGCTACTGTATAATTCGTCGGAAGCATTCGTGCTATTCACAAAGAGAGCTGTAAAATTTAGTTTTGTTTAAAGAAAGCATTCTTGATTTTTTTTTTACACAGACTTGCATTTGTTGCACTTGATATGAAACAAAAGGAGAGAGACAGACAGAGAGAGAGTGTGTCAATACTCTAAAAAGAAACACACACACACAGAAACACTAGAACAGACAACGAGCTATGGCTGTGATTGTGTTCGTCACGCTGTGTGTAAAGCTGCAGGCCGCGCTGGTTTTGTTTTTTACAGACACACTCCCAGTGAGTTGAAGTTTGAAGTTACTTATGCTGTGTTATAAAAAAAACGGAGAGGGAAGGATTAAGTATACCATACCATAAACTAAAAACAATCGCTATTAGTAATAAATAGTAAGCTAATTCTGAATAAATACGTCATCAGAAAAACAAAAAGTTATTTCATTATTATATTGTTTCGGTTCTTATTAACATAAAAAATATACACTTTCTAGAATGTTTTGTAAAGAAAAAAAAATTTAACAGGATCGGATGGGATTTGATCTGGGGTCAAAACAGTATAATAATTACTAATCCGTCACTCTACCCACTTGACCACACAGACGTTCTTTTGTTGCCTATGTTTTTCTTAAGAAATAAATGCTCATGGCTATAGAGCATGTCACTTCCAAACTTAAGACAGCAGTTTTTCTCTTTGTTTATATATTTCCGTACAACGTCTTGGTTACAGAAGCTAATTTATATTTGGCAGACAATTTACATTCTAGATTTAAGCCAATAAATACAATATTTTACTCCACTTTCCTGTTCCTTGATTCAACTGTCCTCCTGTTCTGTTACCAATTCTGTAATTCCCTCTACAATCGTGCTGTGCTACTCCAAAAATTCCCTCAAAAACATTATTGCCAGTATACACAAAACCGAACATAATTTTGTTTTTTGCTTATATTTTTATTATTTTATTATATTTTTGGAAATATCTCCTTAGACGGATTGCTTTCTATTATCTCCACATACTAATAACTGAATTTTACCCATAAACATAAGGAAAATGAAATAATTGCGAAAAATCTTGAGTTACAGTATACGCGCTTTTTTTTTTTGCGCATGGGAGTACCATCGTTGCTTTAATAAATCATATTGGAGAGCCTAATTTTATTTATGTCTCGCTCTCCTTAAAAACATACAGAAGAACCTTTCAGCAATCAAAAATATCAATCCTGGAGTGATTTACAGTTCGTATGGCGACTAAATTGAACAAAACGTCCAAGAAAAAAAAAGGGAGAAAGGAATTCAAGTTGATTTTTTTTCTTTTCGAAGCGCTATTCTACCATTCACTCTGTTTGAGAAGCAATACGAAATAGTTCTAGTGATGTCATTCAGCCGGTTTGCAGGAAACGATTGTTAAAATTTCGAAACGGTTCTTAAATTTGTGTCTTTGCTTGTAGATTCGATACTTAGAGGGGAGAATAGATTTCAATTTTTATTTTATTTTATTTTATTTATTTATATATTTATTTTTTGGAAACCACTAAACAGATTATCAATATAAAGATATTGCATGTCTTAATCCTGGTCACTGTTAACAGTATAACTGGAATAAATAATAATAATAACAACAATACTCAAGTACATAATAATATTGTTAATGCGGAGCCAACTTACTATACTAATCACAGAACGAGGTATTAAATAATTCGAATGGCACCACTAATATATATTAATCATTAGATAGATAGATAGATAGATAGATAGATAGATAGATAGATAGATAGATAGATAGATAGATAGATAGATAGATAGATAGATATAGCGTGACAATTAATGAACTATATGAAATAAAACCGTCATAATTTCTAAACGGTTTGCGTGATGACGTCAAATTGATCACATGACATTATGGAAATTCGTATGCACATGCGCACGGCACGTGTCGTTATCGGTCATTTGCAAGTGAAAAAGTCACGGTACAGCATCAATTTTCGCCGATCCCAAGAGGTTCATCCAATACATGGCTTAAGTAGCACTCTTATTGGCCACGTACTGATGACGTCACAAAGATTCAAGTTCAACCTGCTACTATGCGTGTTGCTTTCGTATGTCTGTTTTGTGTGTGTGCGTGCTTAAAAACAGAGAGAGGAGATTATCAATATTATTACTTCTGAAATACATTGCATTATAATTCTTGATTGATGTTCACTTCTTACGCGGTACAAATAAATTATCCTTAAATAAGTCTTCGTCCAAATAAAAGTGTTATAAAACGCACTTCACATGAAAGTATTACTGTCTACAATTTTAACATTTTTATTAGATCACAGAAACAATATTAGCTGATGGTGCTCACAATTAATACACTGACTTTTGCAGAAATCGTGCACTATATTAAGCAACACCTTCTTTCGATTTCAAATTTACGTACATAACTTGGGTTCAACTCAATTGAAGATGCAAAATTGAAAAGGTCTTTGCCTTGTTACTTTTACTATGTACAAAAATGTTTCTCACATTACCTTTTTCATTACAAGCTCCAGTTCGTCTTTATTTGCATCCAAGTGTAGATCTGATTTAGAAGTATTTTGCGACAAATAGCTTTGTAGTGTTGTTATTGATAAGCCATGCTCGGTTCAATTGCATGAGAAATGCCCATCAACTGAACTAGATGGCCATTATTAGTTAGCCTTCGTTATGAACATATAAGGATACCAACTGGAGTATGCAAGTAAATTGCATTATATTTCGTTGGAGTTTAGCATCCGTTCAACACCAAGGTTATAATAAGACATGGACCTACTGCTTCACATGGAATCCGAATCACATGGGATTACGCCGGGAATCGAATTCGGATCTCATGGGTCAAAGGCGCGTGTTAACGATATAGTCACGATATAGTTCCAGACAATAGTTAACCCTGCTTTCCTTTAGAATAAATATCAAAGGGCCAACTTCACATCACCTTAAACTTTAAACCAGTGGTTCCAAAGGACCAGCTTTCTAAAGGAGACTTGAAGAACAATCGAGGGATCACAAGCTGATAACAGAAATAAACTATAAAATTGTCCCCCAAGAAAAGTATGCGCACTGCGAGTAGACATAAGAAGATCTTACGTGCTCTCTCTTCAAATCTTTCTCTTAAAAATAAAAAAATAAATAAATTATTACTACAGAAAGGTGGTGCATTACTTCCATTAATTCTCAGGCCACTAGTTGGTGCTTTAGCCTCAACAATTTTGGGAAGATAGCATGTCGGAATTACTTAAAATGCTATTAAATCCAGAAAATTCACATCTTAGAATACAATCTAATTTAAAGACGCATGAAGCACATCGATCAAGACTAGATAAAGATATGAGCGAAATCTTACAACGTACAGATTTGAGTGGAGAACAAAAATGGAAATTGTATTAGCAAGTATTATATCAATATTTATATTATAAATCGGGTCCCACACCGGAAAATCCTATTGCCTTACCAATTGTTGACTCAGAAAATTTAAGTAGTGGTACAGATAGAGGTATGTTAACTCTCGTAGCCAATATATTAGAATCAGTACCGAAAACGTTTCGAAGGAAAACGGATTTATTACTTAAAAAGCTCATTAATTTACAGAAAATCTCATGGGATTAAACAGGTACAGTGGCTGCCGAAGAAAATACCATTCCCGGTTCCAACATTATCGATTTAGTGAATGATGTTGTTCGTACACGGAAATATTCAATAAAACCAGTAGGATTGCAGCCGTTTGAAACGTTATTGGATGATATTAATGTTCCTCGGGAATTTATTAGTTCACGTACACCAGAACCGCCTTCACCTGCTTTTGCAACCCCGAAAGTGACGCAGTAAAATTCGAAAACGGCATTCTTCTTCGACTGCAGTAAATCCCGCAATTGCAACTAACGTATTTCGGTATTGGAAAGAATACAAAATGTAAATAAAAAATGACACAATTATCAAAAAATCTGTTACACGTATTCAGGTCTTGCATCTTTATCCGGTGTTAGTACATTAGAACGTAAAACAAAATTATCCCGAGAGAAAATTAAAGAATGGTTAGCATCACAAGATGCATATACACTGCACGCTAAAATACGAAAAACATTTCCACGGAAACAATATTATGTTAGTGGTCCTAATGAAACATTACAACGCAATTTGGCGGACATACAAAATATTGCAAAGTTTAATGACGGATATCGCTATATTTTATTCGCAATTGACATTTTTTTGAAGTACTTGTATTGCATTCACTTGTATTGTGAAAACAAAGAAAGAGCCTGAAATGACTAATGCAATAACTTCAATTTTAAACCAACTGCCATCACTGATTCACGTTCAAACTGATTTAGGGTCAGAATTTTATAATCGCCATGTAAAGAAAGATTTAAAGATTTTGGAACTAATCATTATAGTGTATATTCGGAAATGAAATTGCGTTAGTAGAAAGAGTAATTTGTACCACTAAAAGTAAAATATATCGTTATTTTATTGCAAAAATACGTATCAGAACAATGATATGTTAGATTAAATTGTACACAATTACAATCAAAGTTATCATTCTACTATTAAAATGGCACCCGCTGAAGTAAATGATTCAAATATTAATCAAGTGCGGGATACGCTGTACGGAAAGACTGCAAATAAAAAGAAATTAACATGTAAATTTGAAGCAGGAGATTATGTTCGCATCACTAAGTGTAAACATAAACTTGAAAAAGGTTATTTGGCGAATCGGTCTCGAGAAATATTTCTCGTTGATAAGTGTACGAAATCAAATCCTGCAACTTATAAATTAAAAGGCTATAATGGTGATGAAATTAAAGGAATATTTTATGCTGAAGAATTACAAAAATATTTCTAAGCTCAAACAAGACCTATTTAATTGAAAAAGTTCATCAACGTAAAAAGGGGTGGGATTTCGTAAAATGGTTAGACTACCCAGAAAGTATGAATTCGTGGATTCGAGTATCTAGTATTCAGTCTGCATAATGAATTCGTCATTGAAACACAGGTTTTACGTGACGTTACCCTCCAATGCAAGTAGTACTCTTTTTGATAATACATCCTCATTTTCGAGTAAAACTTGCACGAAGCATAGATTTAACGGACGGAGAGTGGGTTGAGGGCTTAACACAAATTAATATACCTTGGAATTTTTATAATGTCGGTTTTGGTGAACAGATTTCAATCGATACATTTACTGACGGTGAGCATATTCGATATCCTGTTAAAGTAAGGGAGGGAATTATGCATCCATTAAAGCCATCTTAAATCTAATTCCTGAGAAGGAAGTATAATAAAATATAATTATTTTAAGAATCAAGTGTGTATTCAACATTTCATCCGGTCACGAGATCGGTGTATTCTAGATATAACAAAAGGTTTACAATATATACTCGGTTTTATGAATGAAAATTCAAATTTTTATAATTCAGTGGTGTATATAAAAGATCAACATAGGGAACAATTCCTGACCCATCAGAGAAAATATCCCTGTAACCTTGATTATAATATTCCAACAGAAGTTGACGTATGTGTGGATATTGTAAAACAACAAGAAGAAATTGGACCTTTACTTCGTAAAATTAGTATATTTTACGAGCGGTATGGACGTATCAAAAATATTTTATTTCATAACCCGCAGTACGCGAAAGTCGAAAAGATACATTTTGATACGATAGAAGTAAACTTAAAAGATGAACAAGGAACAAACTTACTATTTCGTTTTGGAACTTCGAACTTGACAACGCACTTTAAACGAAAATGATTTCTGAAAGCATTTAAGAAAGCTTCTACATTACACTGGTTTCAAATGCAAGTACAGACGTTTATCCTAAAAGTAGTCTAACCCATTTCATTAATAATTTGAAAAATACTATACGTTTAACAGATACGGATTGGTGTGTCGGATTAAGTGAAATACATATTCCTTTAACGCGTCATAATGTCACCGAAGATGAAAATATGTTTGGTACAAATTAGAAGGTCATGAAATTATGAAAAGTAAAATTCCTCCCTTATATTATGCAAACATTGAACACATACTGGAAGAATTAAATAAAGTTTCAGAATTCGTACAATTTAACGGTTCCAATATTATTCATATTACTTCTAAACCAAACGCTGAATTCATAACACTTTCACGTACTTTGGCTATACAACTAGGATTTCATAAAAAAATGATCTTGTAATTCAAAAACAGGGATTTAAACAACCATACTTAGGTATTGGATATCCTTTTCAAATTTTTGTGTGTACTGATAATATTGAATATCAATTGGTGGGAGATACTCAAGCTCCCTTACTACGTATTGCAACTGTTGGCAATATGAATTGTGGGAAAATTCAAACGTTACGATATCAAGATATTCACTATATACCGCTTTCTTAATTTTGCTTTAACAATGTTGAAATACTACTAAAGGACCAAGCAGGACAAAATTTACCATTTCGTTCCGGGACATTGACAGTGACACTTCGTTTTAAACGTTCTCCTGGAAAACGAAAAAGCAACATACGTATTATCAGCGGGGACGTGGGCTCCCCTTCTTTTCAGGTCCAGTTTATCAACGGGGTCATGGGATTGGTAGTTTCTTCAAAGGTTTGTTTCGTTTTGCATTACTTTTATTAAAGCAAGGTGCTAAAGCTGTAGGCCAGCAGGCGTTACAAACGACAACACAAGATGCAGGTGTTGTACTGGAAGACCGTCCATTTAAAGAATCCGTTCGTGCTCGGATAGAAGCTGGAGAAACATTAAAAACGAAAGCTTCAAATAAACTTAGTTGGAAGTAGTAAGAACCGGTAGTGGTAAGAAACGTCCACGGAAACGTAAGGCTCCAGCTATTATACAATTCGGTCATCCGGTCAAACGTAATCGAAAATATTCCGGTGATATATTTAGTTAATCATGGCTTTACTCACTGGAGGTAGTCCTGAATATTGTACAAGTGAACTTGATTTGTTTAATATTCCAATGACTCAAACTGTTATTGAGTCATCTTCCACTGTTGAATATGGTCCGGTTTCTACTTTATCGTCAGAAGGACAATTGAATTTGTTGTACCTTGTGAAACTGGCAATTTTATTCACACTGCATACTTGTATCTCAATGTAAAATGTAAAATTTCAAAATCCGATAATACAAATTTAGTTGAGGCGGATATTCCTGCACCTGTAAATAATTTTCTTCATTCGTTATTTAATCAAGTTGATGTTTTATTAAACGACAAATTAATTAGTTCATCATCTGGTTCATATCCGTACCGTGCTTATATTGAAACACTATTAAATTGTAGTATCGATGCCACTCGAACCCATTTAACTGGGGGATTATGGTATAGCGATACTGCAAACGAATTTAATGTATTTGGCAATGCAAATACTGGATTTACAAATAGTGTCCAGTATGTTAGAAATAATGCATCATTCGATATGTATTTCCGTATCCATGCTGATATTGCCGGTGTGAGATGTATGCTTCCTAATAAAGTAAGCTTACGTGTAGAATTACATCGTACAAAAGACACGTTTTGTTTAATGTCTGCTGAAAATACAGCATATAAAGTCAAACTTGAAGACGTAACACTTCACGTGCGGCGTCTAGATATCGCTGCCGGCTTAGCTATGCAAATCAATGCTGGCATGGAACACATTCCGGCCAGCATACCTCTTACAAGTGTTGAAACTCGTACATATACCATTCCCGCAGAAGTAAGTTCATATAATCTCAAGAATTTATTTTTGGGTAAAGTACCAAAAGATGTCGCTATAGGTTTTGTATCAAACGCTGCATTTCACGTTCAACCACATGTGAACCCTTTTGAATTTCAACATTTTAACGTTAACAAGTTGCAATTACAAGTTGGTTCAAAATCATTTCCACCGACACTCCTCACTCCTGATTTTGCAAATGGATTATATGTTCAAAATCTGTTTTCCGGTACCGGTATATATTATCAAGATCATTCACATACAATTTTCCATGAGGAATTTCGACACGGATACACTTTGTACCCGTTCATTCTATCTCCAAGAGGAACATTAGATGATTTTACGTGGGATGTCATACTTGATTGCCCTGTCAATTTTAAATTATCATTTTCTCAACCTCTACAAACTTCCATTACATGTATTGTGTACGCTAAACTTGATTCTCTCATTCAAATCGATAAAGACAGGAATGCATATACTGATCATTCAGTGTAAAATTTCGTCATTTGAGTGCGATGAGGATTGTTGTTTACCGCATTCAATGATAATGATGATCATATTATAATTAAGGAACTTGGAATTGTAAATCCTGATATCCCCTTTATACAAAGCTGGATTTTTAAACCACCATATCCATTACATGAATTCTGTGTGCCGCTCACACTTTCGAATAAACATGTAGTAGAACATGATTATGGTATTGATTGGTACGATGGCGATGTTGATTACTCATTGTTGTCTACTATATTGAAACAATATTGTGCTAATACCTATGCTAATACTTATGGTAAGACACGTCAGGATTATCTGCAGCAACTATTGAAACAGACTGTTGTGAATTTAGACGATTTACAGTACCCAAAAGCTTTTTCCTTGGGATTTCATGTTTACTCTTATGCTTATTTAAAACATGGATTTGGACAATTTAAGTGTTGTGTGCGAGAAGCTTTAGTATATGCCGAATACTTAAAAGTCTATGGTTATGTTTTATACGTAGTGCAACGAATGTTCCATCAAAAATAAAAAAGAGGAAGAAAATAAGGACGAAATAGACTAATAAACATATATAGTCATCAATTATTACAAGTGTTACTAAAGGACTGTATTAGTGGTGCAAATGTGACTGGAATTTATCCCATTGATCGTTTACCTATACATGTTCAACACCCAGTAGGACTGATTATTAATTTGGACAAGTCTGATTTACCTGGTAGCCATTGGGTAGCGATCTATACCGATAACAATAAACATGGAAACTATTTTTATTCTCTGGCACAGGGTGTGCCTAAACTAATTCAGCAGTTCCTACAAAGGAATTGTAAATTCTATTTTGTAAATACTATACAAGTTCAAGATAATCATTCTATCATGTGTGGATATTTTGTATTATATTTTCTGTATTATATGATACGTGGTGTTTCATTCCAAAAATGTATTACAATGTTTAATCGTGAAAAAAAATAAAAATAATGATAAGCTTGTCAAAAAGACATAATGAAAACATAATGAAAAAGAAAAAGTAGATATTTGTATATTTTTAGAAATAAATGAATACCATTTTTTTTTTTTTAATTTTGTATGTTTATTTCTCCATAAAATATATCTTTCTTACAATAATTTGAAGATTACAACGATAACATTTAACTTGCTATGCTCTTAGTAAGGGTTGCGCATTGTTCATTTTTCCACCAATAATTTAATTGCTGTGTATTTCTATATGCACATGCCGATTTTGATTCTACGTGCTTATAAAATGAACAAATTCCATTAAAACGGGTACCTTGTAATTCTGCTAATGGTGGACAACCTTTTGTTTCCAGGTCCACAACGTTTGCTAGTGAAAAGATTTTCTTTATCCAAATTGATTTTTCTCCACCTTTACAAAGGAAAGTTGCATCTGATGCACAACAATCATACATAATATTCCGAATATGTGATATGAGATAGCCAGTTTTACTAGGCCACGACAAGCCATGCAAGTGGTTTGTAAGCCAATCGATTTGTTTTTGGCAACCTATTGGTGAATCGTTAAATTCACATGGTACTTTTACTAAACAATGTAGATTTAATGTATCATCACACGCAGTAAGACAAAATTCACGTATCACAAGTTCATTCGGGGAAATCTTAAATGTTTGTATGTCTACAATATTCATTTTATGGCAAACTGAAACTTCACACGAACGCTCCGTGAGAACTGGAATAAGTTGTCCAATAAATTCAGTATTTTTTAAACATTCATCAGTTTTTAACATAAAGTTTGTGATTGAAATTTTACGATGCCGTTCATAAAAGATTTCGAACAGTTCTACTGAAGTTTTATCATTCAACAAGTGTCTTTCAAGGAAAGTTCAAGGATTATGCTGCATACAACTTATTCCATTTGAGCGTAATTATACAGTTATAGTTTCTACCACACAACTTTCACTAGTGTTTTGTCCACAATTCTCACTATTACAGTATATGATTAATAATAATAAAAAAAATGAAATCAAACAATTAAAATTGAAAACAATACACAATTCACCATATATCCAGGTAGGCCTATTTCCCATAATCTTTCTCTAGTAAAGTTTTCAATAGCGTCGGCCTATATTCCAAGTCCCACACAATATCTCGAAAACGTTCAATGAAGTTCTATATCATCGCAAGAGGCTGTCCATGCTTTTCCCTCTAAATTGATAATAATTCTTCACAAACCTCATATTTTGATACGGCACCTACAGCTTTCAGTTCAAGAGATTCCGTATCCAACACCAAGAAATCATGTATCCATTGACTGTCGTTTTCGAACCCGCAAGCGAAACAAATATATATATCATCTGGTTTCCAGTATATTATACAGTCTTTTATACAATACAAGGATGTTTGTTCTACAGCACATTCACATGGTAATTTTTTTTTAAAAAATCTTTCAACTCCCAATTCTCCACCGGGGAATTACTCACTGTTGGTGAAGGTGTAGTGGAATATTCTTCTATTTCATGATAAACATCAAGTGACGGGAAAACTTCTGTTTCCAGTTGCGGAGGTTGCGGGCTCACCACCGGTTGGGATGTCCCCAATAAAGACGTCAATACATCCAAGTTGGCCGGAGTAACTTCTGTTTCCAGTGGCGTAGATTGTGGGCTCACCACCGGTTGGGATGAAGACTCTGTTGCCGGTATAAATGATATTACATCCAATTTATATTCTTATTTCCGAGTAACTCTTATTTCCAATGGCGGAAAATGCGGGGTCATTTCCGGCAGTGTTGAAAACTCTGTATCCTGCAAAGATAATGACTCTGTAATATCACTTTCACCTCTTGTACTAAAATTCAGAGGTTTCGATAATTCCATGCTTTAAAACCAATCTATAACTCCTTTTCACTAAAAAAAAACATCGGGTATTTAATATGCTTCATCCATCACGTAATATCTCATTCCAACGACCAAAATTCCAGAATATTCTCCAACGCCTAACATCCGCTGCCGTGTTACATGTCATGCATATAAATGAAACAAACAATATATTAACTTGTTACACGTTTGTGATCTGTATATTTCAATTCTAAAGGCCAATTTGTATCATGCTTGTCACATTAGCATTTCTTAACCATTGTAACAGCGGAAAACATTTATTGTACGCGACGTGTCATTTACAAGATTATTAATATGCGGAGGAATTCAAACTATCGACCACCCGTGTAAATAACTACAACATATCATTAAGAACTCTTACAATATCAAGAATATCGACACTAATGAATGTTCATGATTGAGGACTAGATGCCAACTACCTACTAACTGTAAATTGTAGGAGGAAATGGAAGTATGAAAATGATATATATAGCTCATTTTAATGTTGTTGTAACCTTTGGTTTCATTGTAACAGATTAAAAGGATATTTACAAATATGCAAATGAAAAAGTAAATTATTTTATCAAACATATATCATATATTTAGATGTTATTTCTGAAAATTCTAGAAAAGAAAGTAGTTATTACTATAGTGCATATTGTATGCGTCATAAAATTAATTCTATTCAGAATTAAGCTATATATATATATATATATATATATATATATATATATATATATATATATATATATATATATATATATATATACTATATTTCCGTATCATTATCATGAGCAAAGGCAGTATTTACAATAGATAAAATATGCAGAAACGGGTGCCAACTTAATTTTAATGCACGCGCTAAACTAAACAGAAATAAGTAATCTTTAAGGTTTTATCTGTAAAGTTAAAATCTGTCTAAAACATGGTTCTATGCTGACGTAATACCGAGCTGACCGTTGTAATATCTGCCATTGTTGACAGTAACCTCCCAGCTTAGATAAAACTTCTTTGCAATTAATCAGAATCCAGCTGCACAATGCCAATTACTAACCCAGAACATGCAATACAGATTCTACACTTGTTAAACAATGCATGAGACATGAATCCAACACAAATCCAACGAGTTGTTCTCTTTCTGCATTGTGACTCTGTTTAACTGTTTCCCCATTTAACTTGCAGTTCAGCTATGTTAAATGAAATGCGCTGTACCATCCAGGAAGAAGAGAAATAACACGACACGTAGTATATCGTTCCACGCTGGTTGAGACCAATGCCTGATTTTAGTGTTATCTCATGGCGACTAAAGAGACTTAGAAGTTAAAGTTTATTTTAAAAAGTCATTTGTTTAATGTTTTAAATTATTAACTAATGCAAAGGCAGCAGTAATTTGCCAAACATAAATATAATATTGAGGTAGAATTCCTAAGGTAACCAAAATATAACACTGTTGCCTTGTTATTTCCACTTAATTTCATACATATCTGATCATGATCATTTAAGTATGTAAATCGTATATGAACTTTGAACTTCAAGCGAAACAACTAGTTATGGGCAATTAATATTTAGTGTAACTCTTTCTTTTTATCGCCAACTACATACAGAATGCGCTTTGCAGTTTTGCTCCCTCCAAATCAACATATTAGTTTCAATTCTAAAATATATTTTAAAATGTTGTATCATTTTTTTCAGTTTTCTCCCGCAATTATTATTTTAAAGAAAAAAATGCATCTATGTGACTGTTCATTTTTTACTTGAAGTTTAGGTGTAAAGCATTATTGTGATTTGCAATGCCACAAAACCACATATTTTATAAGTTATTAGCGTATTGAATAGCACCAAGATTTGCTGTTTAAACGTATAAAAGAGGAAGACAACACCAACGAAACGGAACCCTAATATATGATTTAAGCATATCACTCACTCAAGAAAAATCAAATTTCAGTAATCGATTAAGTAAAAGAGGAAATAAACTACAATGAAACAATTGGCTGTTTCTGAAAGAAGTCATATTGGTAAGAAATACAACTTTATTGCTGTGAGCTAAGAGAAGAAAGCTACATTCATCTTCAGATAGTTGTATCCAATAAATAATATATTTTGTAAGATTTCTATCCTTAGTTTGTAGCAAAAAAATATATATATATTTCTATCCTTAGTTTGTAGCAAAAAAAAAGACTTTAAATTTAACTATTTAGACATCCCCCATAAAAACGTCCGCTGGATTAAACACTACTCGTAGCTTAAAAAAAAAAAAAAAAGGTGACTACATACACACAATGAAATACTGTACTTTCAAATAGTTTTCTTGGAAACTATCGCTGATTAGCAGTGATTTATTTATTTATTTTGTAAATTTGTTGTTTTGAGAGGAAAGGTACATGTTATACATATTTTACTCATGGTGAAACGGACATTATTTTCATTGAAGTATGTATACTAAGGGGTTCATTTATTTTCCAGGAAAGTTCGTAAAAAGAACGAATATTTGAGACAGTTCACCTTAATATAGTAAACTATCCCTCGTGTATGACATTGTAATGCATACATATAACTAAGTATGAATGCTGGTATGCTAAATGTACAGAAATATGATTGAACTAATGAAGAAGTCTGAAATGATCAACTACATTTATTTAACATGCACCAGCAGTATATGTCTTCATTCAAAGTGGAGTAACTGGAATGATGAAATACACATTTTCATATAAATCTCATTTGATTGTCAAGCGATTGAAATTCCTGCTTTTAAGACAGTACAAATATCGTGGGCTCAGATTGATCATACAATTTTATCTCCATCTGTTCTGGGATGAACTTGATGATAGAATTACGATGTGCAGGACTTTTTTAAAACCCATATGTGTAATATATATTACAGGATTGGGTTTATATATATACACGCAGGCATATATATATATATATATATATATATATATATATATATATATATATATATATATCGGGTGCTGCAAAATATGTTACAACTCTTGGGAGGTGACTCCTGCCACTGAGACAAGAAAAAAAAGTTATCTTGAACTTTCGGCTATCGGACATAGTTTCAGAACTACAAGCTGCCGAAAGCGTGGGAAAATGACTTTCGAACGCCAATAGTTCGGAAACCATCCAACATAAAGAGGGCGGGTAAAAAATTCACTGAAGAAGTCGTATCAGCTGCATTGAATTTTGCGTGTTTCACAATCCTATCATGCACGCGCAAGGGATTCTTCAAAGGAACGTAGGGAGTCCCGGATAATCTGCCAAATGAAAATTGATCTAAATGGATATGAATTGATAGGGTTTCTACCAGTTAACAATAATTCGTTTGTATTAAGTCGATATCTGGAACAAATACAAACTGTCGGACACCTTCATGCCCGTTATGTGTGGTTGTATAATCACAAGGTACAGATGCTGGCCAACAGTGACGTTCTGAGTATTAAGTGTAGCGAATTTGTACTCAAATGCTCTAGAAAGACATCTGGAGTGTCGGTAGAGCACAACAGATGAAGCAGGGTGATTCACATGTGTGGAAACAAGTGGCGAAAAATGCCCAGAAAAAATGCACTCATACTACGTAAAGGTGAGTTCAAGGCGTCGGAAATGTAAGGAATAGCATCAAGAACATGAAAGTCATTGCCAATTTACCAATAATATTCCATCAAACCGATGCAATATGATGTGCACAGTTGTATACCAATAAAGATGCAACAACTGAGGCCAAGTTGAACTTGTGCAAGGGGACTCACTAAGAAATTGGGTAAACTAAAGGAATGTCACTAGTGGGATCACATGATCGATATTGAAATGTGGTCAATGTGTGTGTTGATATCAGCATGTCCCACTACTTCTGGGACACCGCCTTATCTGCGAAAACTAGGAAAATAACGCTGTACATTCTGCTATTACATCTGGTTCTCTTTTGGTAGAACTTAACTAGAACAGGATTGTATCAATGTCCTAAGTGTACACATCACAATGTTGCAAATGGCGTGGGTGCCATGGGACGAATATAAAACATATGTGACAGAAGCCACATTGGATAATGGAAAACATAGTGTGAGTGTCCCCGTCTCCCAAGCACGCTAGTTTAGCAGAGTTGCCAACTAATGCGAACATTCAAAATTATTACATGAAGTCTACAGCATTGGCAAACATAATTAGACTTGACCCATGCTAGGTTTTCCATTGTCCAATGTTGCTTATGTCACATTTGTTATATATTGGTTCAATTGCAAGCACGTCACTTGCAACATCGTGATGTTCCGATTTGGTTGGCAACACTGACAATCTAGAATGGTTGGGAATAGTCACACTCTTGTTGCTATATTTTTGCTATATTATGTGATATTTCGTGTGATCGTGTGATCTTTCTGCCAAGGTTGGTGAATAAATTTCTCATCATATGAACCTGTTTTACACCTTCTCATTTTTACAATTGGTTGGCAACACTGGCAAACTGAGGTCCTTGAGAGAGGAATATGTCCACAATATATTTTCTCTAGTAACGAATGATGTTTATTCCACGTTACATGGATATATGTCCAGTGGCATAGGAACAATTTGCCACATTATATTTACAATTCGTTGGCAACACTGACCAAGTGGGTATGTCCGGGTGCAAAGTGATATTACCAAAACCTTGCTAGAGCCACGTTCTACCAACGAGCCAAAAAGGAACATAATGGGCTCAGATGCTTACGTCTTATGGGTCGTAATATTCATTTTTACGTCTGTCCAATATGTCATACATAGCGTCACAAACACCAACAAACTGGCTACTTGTAGGATGAAGTTGTGGGTTTGTCCGTGATTTGAAAACGGTTTCGTACTTCTTATAGCAAGAGCTTTCAGATGATATATAGGTTTTACCCAGGTACTTGGTCCCGATATGGAATTATCCCTAGTAAGGGGTAGGGTGTCGTTGACCGGCTGGCGTACGTTATTCAGTGTTACAAAACGCTTACTGTTGCAAATATAACTTTCAAAATGTCATATTTCTTTGATTCACCCTGCATATCAATACCAAAAAATAATAATTTTCCACCAATTCATTTCAGAGTTATTCACAACTGCACAACTTACAATTAAACACCGTACATATTTTGAACCCACTCTGTATAGACTTAGTTATGTACTTGAAAAAAAATTAAAAAATGAAAAAACGCAGTTTGTTTAGTGAGTTATTTGCTAGAGTAAGTGCAAATATGTAACACAAAGTTACATCAGAGGTAGAAAATATGATTTATTTATTTTGTTTTGTTTTATTTCTTGAATATGATTGTAATACATCACAATTATCTGCGTATATTACATTGCTTTGGACATTGCGATTCAGTTGTTTGTATTGTTCTTTCCTTCATCCCGTTGTCTCTTTGGGTTCGATCCCCCCACACACCACTGTGAACCATAAACCAAATTACGACGGGAGTGTAGAGAGGAAATGTACTCCCCAGGATCCACTTCGCGCGAAGAGTAATTTAAAAATTTGCATATTCAAATGAATTGCAGATTACATTGAGCGTGTGCGCGGTTTGCGGAACCTCACAAGGCGCTATTGACAAACGCTAATCCCAAGACCCACACTCGGAGCGGAACAGCAAAACATTAAAAGGAAACACGAGACCTCAGGTCTATTTCCCTATAACCAAGATTCCTTTCGTCCTTCCTCTCAGACAGCGGGCTTCGTAAACAAATGAGAGAAGAAGCTACCAAGGAAAAAAAATACACCCTTGTGGTTGGGAAAGATTCAAGAAGTTGAACCGATGGTTCCTTCATTAAGAGCTGAATAAAACGTCAATTTCATGAAGAACTTTAGGATTATTCCCAGACAAGTGTTTACGATCGTCTTCGTAATTTAGAATGCAAGACGTCTCGAATTTGAATCTCAACACAGAAAATAAAAATAAAATAAAATAAAATAAAATAAACTTACATAAAATTAAATCTGAAACAGTGAATTGTTCAGTAAGAATCGGTGATAGCATTATAGATTTCAAAATGATATAAACATAGTGAAAAAAATCTTATTTTGATATCATGGAGCATGCAATCATCCTTATGAAATCAATGAAATTTGAGAAATTGCGAAGCATATATTAACACCAATAGAAGAATACAGATTGAAGAGTTTAGTAAAGAAATAAAGCAACTTCAGAAGAATAATGAGCAAGAAAGTAGAGATTGGTTAATTAGTATAGTGTATAATATAAAATTGTTAGTATTTTCCTATTTCTATAAGTAGAAAGTAGTAAAGTGGATTGACTCCCTTCTCTAATCTCTTGAACTATTTATGGAATGGTACAAAACATTACCAAACATAAAATACTATTCTCTTGATACTATGCTTTTTAGTCCATGGCATTTGATGTATGACATCACATGTAATACAAATCAAATTAATTATTGCAAGCAAAAAAATAAAATAAAATAAAAATAAAATAAAATAAAATAAAATAAATCGTAACAAGCGTTTTGAAAAAGAAGTCTGACGTAGCTAATATATATTACTATAATTTACTATAATTTAAGTGTGGCGTCGGCATCGACTGTAGTACACAATTGTGCAGAAGTTGTTAATAATGGTAACAGTCCGTTTCGTAATGGTATTCTATTCATCCACGCTAACGAAGCTTTCTGGTAGTATAAGAAAGCAAAATAGTCTATGAAATTTGTATAGTTTTAAGTATTATTGATGTGGACTTTTGAAATCTCAAAGGTAGGGCAATATTTCAAAAAATACGAGGTTTCTACAATAATTCCCCAATATTCCACCACACGACATGACACATCGCTGTATTTCACTACAAAATGATTGAATTTTAAAGAATCTTAGTCTACGGACTGTCTGTACACACATTGTCGATCATTACCCGGAAATGTATATATATTCGCTTTTAACGATGAACTTAATCGTGCTGTAGTTCATTGAACATGGCGGTGGACTTATTGTGTTTTCATGACATTTGTGGTTCTGTAAGCAGAGGTATATTTTTGGCTATTTATCAGCATATTCTGACACTGTGCGAACACCGATGAGTGGATAGTGCTGAAATACCATCCCAGGCTGAGGTCTTACTGACATGATTGAATGGCTGGGTCCTAGTACAGCCACCAGCAAAAGCATTTGCCCCGCCCCCCCAAGTGTTCTAATTCCATTACTTGGGGTCCAGATAATTTGCAGTTTGTAGAACGCCTGGACAGATGCAACCCAGCTTACACATAACTTTTCTCGGCACTGAGAGCTGTTGGTAGCACTGAGTCAGGTCTTTATGAAAGTAAAAATGTGAGTAGATGACGCACGAAACATTTCTCCATTCTTAGATGAATATATCTGGTTCAGAGCGTTAACCTCAATATTGCTGTGTATGTAATGTGTTATTTCATTATGTACTGTATGTTCAAATAAATAAATCACTGACCACGCATGAATCAGAAAATGCTTGAAAGTAGATGAAAATATCAAATATAGAACAACTGCTGGAAATAAGTTTCTAAATTATTGTCTCCATTAACATATTTTCTCCAATTTTCCTCGTTCCAACATTTCTTTTTTTTTTTTTTTTTTTTTTTTTGAGAGGAGAAAAGTTTGCTTGTCACGTTGAGTATGTATTGAAATTGAAATTGAAACATTGGAAAAAGATTGAGCCTGGCGGGAATTTGAACCTGAGTCTATCGAATACAAGCTCAATGCGTTATCCACTTACGTAGCGCGTCACTTAGCTCCCGCAGAAACTAATGGCTAGTGAAACTCCTTTCGTGGAAAATTATATACAAGATACTAATGCTCGTATAAGGAGACCTCGCTTATGTGTGCGTCATAATGACTTACTCGAGGTTTCCTTGTTTAACTCAAAAAAAGTTAAACACAAGTTCTTCAAGTTGAGGCTACGTCATCATTTTCAGCAAAGGTCCTGATTTACATTATCATTTTTGTTCACCTAATTATAATTTTCAAAGAAGAAAAGAAGGCAGAAATTATTTCCACATTATTTGAATTGTATCAGCACGTGTAGAAATTGAAAGTTTTAAGTTTATCTTCATATACACTAGTATATTTTCTTATCTTCGTATGAGGAATTTTTCTCAAAGTGCAAAAGCAGGAAACTTCCAATGGAGTGACCCGGATTCGAATCACATCCTGGCACTTACTATTTTTTTCTTTATTGAAAGGTATTGTTTAAGTAGTTGATATTGTAATTGTTATTCCTTCATCGTTATTATTATTATTATTATTATTATTATTATTATTATTATTATTATTATTATTATTATTATTATTAATATTATTATTACGACAAAAGAAGGAGAGAAATAAGTTACACAGTCGAAGCTATTCATAGGAACAGGGAAGATATGTCAGAGGTTTCTTAGGTTTACACATGAATGGAAGAATTTTATTACGTGTGTGGATTTACACGTAGAATTATCATTTTATGACCACAAGAAATTGAGTATAAATATTTGTTAGCTGACAACAGTAATGCATTTTGCTTCGCCCTTCTTCTACGTAGAAAGGTGAGGTGACATCATAAATAGGATCATTCTCGTGACTAGAGTTTAAAGTTTGACTACTATTTGCAATTTGTACACAGGTAGAACAATTCCACAGTTTCAACTAAACAACACATTTTTGGTCCATACTAACAGTAAGGATGAACCTTATGCATTCATCAATTGTTGGCTTGGCTAAACGCGTTACGTTTTCAGCAGTACAAAACAAGGTTCATACGGATGACCTTATTTTGTGTTGGTGGTATTTCACCTGTGAGGAAGTCGTCTCAACTCTGAGACACAGAGAGATTGGATATTTGTCACGTT
Source organism: Thermobia domestica (assembly GCF_964235325.1). Lineage (NCBI taxonomy): Eukaryota > Metazoa > Arthropoda > Insecta > Zygentoma > Lepismatidae > Thermobia > Thermobia domestica. The sequence continues at coordinate 139,638,366 of NC_137459.1, read as the reverse complement.
GGTATATTCAGAAATTTCAATATTGCAAGTGATAACAATTTGCTTAACTGCCTCGGCAGAAATCGAACCCGCTACACCAACATTGCCAAGTTAACACCTAACCCACTACTATAACTCATCACTCTTCTCGCGGAGAAGGAAGAAGGAAGATGTGCAGTGAATTCATTAAATCACATACTTTTACGATTCCAATGTGATAATGATGAAATTTCTGTTTTCAGTTATGATAAAATACTAAAGTGTTATATAGAAAGAATAATTCAACCAGAAGATTCAACTTTAAATTGAAAAACAAAAAAGACATACGAACACGCAAGGACATGAAGGAGAAACTGGCCTTTAGAGGGCTGCGAACCCTTCACCCTGGAGAGTGCCGTGCAGTGATGGGAGCGAGCGGTGTTATTGCCGCGGGCGCCGAGGTAAGGGAGCGCAAAATTCGGGAGGAAAAAGAAAAGAAGGAAAAAGTAATAAGTGTGCCCAACATCATGAAAAAGGAGGATATATTTGGTCTAGGAATTAATTCGTGCGGTTGGTACGCACACATTGAAGCTGTAGTACAAACACAAAATACATAAATACCTTAAGAAAAATATTGTCCATCGCTAGCCACCACTTTCGCCCATCTGCCAGGCAATGTACGGATTCCGTGGCGAAAGAAGTCCTCATCCTTGGAAGCGATCCAGTCAGAGACCCATGTTTCGATATCTTCTGAAGAAGTAAACCGCTGTCCAATCAAATCGTTGTTCATGCAATCGAACAAGTAATAGTCCGAAGGAGCAACGTCTGGTGAATACGGCGGGTGGGGTAAAACTTCCCATCCGACATTTTCTAAATAGGTTTTGACCGGTTTTGCGACATGTGGGCGAGCGTTATCATGTTGAACAATAAGTTTATCATGTCTGTTCTCCCATTCTGGTCGTGTTCTGGCCAGAGCTTGCTTCAAACGCATTAATTGTCGTCGATAACGTTCTCCATTCATAGTTTCACCCGGTTGCAGCAGCTCATAGTACACCACACCTTTCATATCCCACCATATGCACAGCATAACCTTTGCACAGTGAATATCTCGTTTTGGTTGTGATGGACCTTGTTCACCTGGTTTCACTCAGGCCTTTTTTCGTTTAGGGTTCTCGTAATGGATCCACTTCTCATCACCCGTAATAATTCGATGCAGAAACCCCTTTCTGCTCTGTCGTTGAAGCAGCAATTCGCAAATGGTTTTTCGTCTTTCAACGTCTCTGTCTTTCAATTCATGTGGAACCCAATGTGACATCTTTTGAATCATTCTCATGGCTTTCAAGCGTTTGGAGACTGTTGTTTGATCAACGCCTAATGCTGCTGCAAGTTGTTCTTGCGTTTGACACGAATCCTGCTCGAGCAATGCTGTCAATTCTTCGTCTTGAAATTTTTTTGGCTGTCCAGCTCGCTCTTGGTCTGCCAAGCCGAAATCACCACTCCTAAACCGTGCAAACCACTTCTGACACGTTCGCTCAGCTAGAGCATGGTCACCATACACTTCCACCAAAATACGATGACTTTCAGTCGCACTTTTCTGCATGTTAAAGTAATGCAGCAGGACACCCCGCAAAAACACTTTATCAGGCACAAATTGCGCCATGTTCACTTAACTACAAACTGGTGTTGTTGACGCTTTAATCCACTGCCCTATACTACGAACGATACGCGATGACAGGGGTTTGCAACACATGTGTGGATACACGGAACTGTGGGACGCTCCGTTCGTTGCGCCATCTCTTGTCCACCCGCACGAATTAATTCCTAGACCAAATATTTTTGAAATTTTTCTTACTCCAACCATGGTGGCACTTCGTGGCTTTTGTAGCGACCTACCTCATATGTACGGGGACGCTGTCGTATGCTCTCGCTGCGGGCCCGTATTTTCCACGCCATGACACAGGGCAGGTACTCATCTTGACTGGAATTTGGTGTTTCAGGGTACTGGATTATATTGTTTAACCCATTGACTACCAACGGGATACATGTGTCCCATGTGAGTAATTTAAATATCGTTGGAAATTTGTTTTTAGAAGATTCTAAAAAAAAATACAGGTTGTTCTCTCATGGAGTCAGATGCGACCAAGAGACTGTGTTTAGTTTCCAAAACTTTGTACAGATGGCAGTAATATCCAAATTAAAGGAGTCGTATATAAAATAATTTTTACATTTAAAAAAAATGATAGTCAAAGGGTTAAGTTAACTAATTTAACGAATCTTCCTCAGTTCGTTATGTTTCCTAATTTTAAGCGTTTTATTTAATTTTACTCGTGTCACTAGCTGTTACAATTTTTCCAGTATCTCTTTAAGAACTGAGACAAAAAGCACAGAAACATTGAGGACAGTAAAAATCACACACACACACACACACACACAAAAAAAAAACTCTTCGCGTGTTCTTCCGTTTCCTGAAGTAAAACAATAAAATATAGTGAAAATACAATATTTGGTCTTCCATCTTGTATGGGTTGTCAAATCTGCAAAACCATTCGAAACAAAGAGCAATATTAATACATAAGAAACACAACCTCTTAGCTATTCATGGCATAACTTTTGCATTAATCAGAATAACTCTAATATCCGTTCACATTCGCATTATCCGCATTAATCAGAATAACCACAAATCATAATTTGTCATACTTTACCAAAATACGTCATGACTTTTCCTACAACATGATATTTTAAATGATGTTCATACGCGATGTTCATTGATCTTGTCATTTATGCACTTACTTTTCTATGAACATCAAAACTTTTAGGGTACCTCAAGTAGATATACAAAGTTGAAATGTAGTATCCAGGCTCGGTGTAGCGTGGAAGAAAATAAATAAAAAGCAACAGGATAATATTTTTCTCTGCCAACCCCTTAGAATGGAGTGTGTTGATTCTTCAACAAAAAGACTTGAAATTCAATCAGAAACCTCATAAAATATAAAATATGTAACCATGTCTCAACTTTGAAATAATAATAATAATAATAATAATAATAATAATAATAATAATAATAATAATAATAATAATAACAACAACAACAGGCTCGACTCGAAACATACATTTTTGAACTCGACTCGAGAACTCGGCTCGGAAAACTTTCTCCAACTCGACTCGAATTTGGGTCGTGTTTCAAATCGAGTCCAGCCAAAACGAGCCAATTCGAGCTAAACCCTGTGTGTAGTCCCAAGTACTTTCTTCAGATATAATACATAGTAAATATAATTACTAATGGCATTACTATTTCAACCTTTTATTATTATTATTATTGTTATTATTATTATTATTACAACGTGTATAAGCCTGAAATGTAGCAGGTTTCTATCTGAATATAAGAAACTAGTTGACTGTCGATCTCGGTCGTCGAGAAGTCTTCAGGAGGCAAGGGCATCGGTAACGAGGTTCTGAGTTCGAGATCTGGAGTAGCAGGTATTCGGGCACGAGCCAGAAATTGTTAAAGGTTATAGGACGTCTGCCAACAATGATCAAAACTGCTCGGCCCGGGTTTAGTGTTGCCAACGGCACGAGCGGCTAGGCTCACAGCTCATTCACTATCGAGTAGAACCGATAAGTGAGCCGAGCCAATAGCTCACCCAACAGAGGTGGCTCGAACGGATGGCTCGCCCGAGGTGAACCGAACCGAGCTTATTGCTCACCCCACTAAGCCGAACCGAGTTGAGTCGAACCGAGCCGATGAACTCGTTTCAACGGAGCTTTCTCGAGCCGATGGCTCAGATGAGCCGACTTAATTGCTTGTCCCAACCAAGCATACTCAAGACGTGCGCTCAATTAGCCGGGCCGATGGCTCATCCCAAACGAGCTGGCTCGAACTATTCGCTCAGTCGAACCGAGTCGAGCCGATTAACATCACTACGTGGGTTGGACTTCTCCTTGGGCTAAAAGATTCGACCGTGCAGGTCTCAGCCTTGATAGTATTAACTACAGCATACAGTTATAACATTTGGTGCTCATAACATTGGAGTCTGTCTCGTTATAAAAATTTATTGACGTCTCGCTATGGAGACGAGACGAGATACACTAAAAGTACCTCAAAGATGTACGAGACGAGATTCCCCCCTTGTCGTGAACAATACTAAAAGTATTCTACATCACTGCTTACATTTCTCACGGCTTTCGCTTTCCAGTCTAATCAGACCATTATTTCAGAACGAGCTAAAACGAGCTGAACGAGCGAGCCATTTATCAAACTCGACTCGACTCGAAACTCAACCTCAAAATGGTGATTCGGCTTGAAACTCGACTCGAGGAAATTACCCTTGACTCGACTGAAAACTCCAGTCGAATTCGAGTACAGTTGTGAGTCGAGTCGAGTTTTAGCTTGACTCGTGGACATTCCTAATTATTGTTTACATGTCAAACACTTGCCAGCACCCTAGGGGTGCTAATAGGGGTTAAGCACAGACTCAAGTGGTATCGCAAATCAACTTAAATACCCAGGAAACTATGGATACGATACTAATCGGTCATTTCTTTAGTTATTGTTTTCATGTCCCTATTCCCTATCGGTACTAATGTGCGCTGAACTTGTATTTAAACGGCATCGGTAACGTCGGTATTAATCTTAGGAAGCCCGAAATTTTGGTCTACATACTTATGTCGCCCATTTTCGATCATTTTCGACAATTTTCTGAATGTTATACGGAATCTTACTCCTACTGGAAGCTGAAGTCGAACTTAAATTTCATCGGAACTACCACCAATGAACTTTGGGACTCCGAAAACTATGGATTTGGCAATAATATAGGTCATTTGCAATTTTACATGAGACAAATTAACCCTCCAGGGTACTGAAGGGACTGAACTTGAACTTAAATGCCACTCTTTATCTAAATGTCGGCCGAAAACTATACATTCAACATAGTGATGTGAGGTGGAAACTTTTCCGCTATATTTTTCCCAAAAATTTTCCGTTTTAAAAAAAAATATCAGTAATCAAGTAACAATTCCTCACCAATCATGAATTTGACTGAATTCTTGTATAGAAATGTTAAAAAGTGAAAGATCGTTTAAAGAATTTGAAAATTTTCATGGATCAGACAATTTTCAGTACTATGTAGGAACAAGTTAAAAAATTTTTTCATGAATTCAAATATTTTCTGCCTTATATGAAAAAAATGAAGAACTTTTTATGAGTCGGAAAGTTTTCATCATTTTGAAGCAAGAAGTAAAACAACTTTTTTGTGAATCGGAAAGTTTTATTGCTCTGTACAAAACAAGTGAAAGGAATTTTCATAGATCGGAAAATTTTCATCACGATGTAGAAACAAGTGGAAAACACTTTTCATAGGCCTGACAATTTTGGATATTATGTATAATGATGTTAGGTGGAAATTTTTCCACTATATTTACCTGCACATTTAGCTACAAAATTGAATTTCAGTAGGGGAAAGTTAGTCAGCAACAAATTATAATTTTCCAATTAGCTTTCGGGAACCGGAAAATTTTCTATTTCAAGTTGGGAAATAAAATTTTAGTGTTTCTCTCTCTCTCTCTTGCTCTGCGAGCTCCTTCGTTGCTAACCGGTTAACATACGCGCCTTTGGCATAGAAAACCTGGATTCGATTCCCAGCTGGAGCTCATGTAGTTCGGATACCACGTTAATCAGTTGGTACCGTTTTATATAGTCTCGCTGTTGAAAGGGACGTTAAACTCAATTCAACTATTCTCTCTCTCTCTCTCTCTCTCTCTCTCTCTCTCTGTGTGTGTGTGTGTGCATGTGTGTGTGCAAAGTGCAGAGAACATACCTCGAGTTCGTAGAGTACAAATATCCCATTCTATTATCTAAAATTTCAATTTATTAAAAGTCACGAATATTTTCCGATTCATAAAAACATACTCCACTTATTCATTCAATTCATGAAAAATTGTTCCACTTGTTCCTACATAGTATTGACAATTGTTTAAGCCATGAAAATTTTCAGATTCTTTAAACGATCTTTCACTTTTTAACATTTCTATATATATGAATTCAATCAACTTTATGAATACTGACGAATTGTTACTTGATCACTGATATTTGTTAAGAACGGAAAATTTTCCAGAAAAATATAGAAGAAAATTTTCCACCTCACATCACGGCTAAACAACGATATAGGAATAAGTCAAGTATGTTTTTACGAATCGGAAAATTTTCCGTTTCAAAATTTTCCGGAGAATTTTCATCACTGTACAGAACAGACAATTTTTCGATTCATGAAAAATTTTTCCACTTGTTCCTACATAGTACTGAAAATTGTCTAAGCCATGAAAATTTTCAGATTCTTTAAACGATCTTTCACTTTTTAACATTTCTATATACGAATTCAATTGATTTTATGAATACTGACGAATTGTTACTTGATCATTGATATTTGTTAAGAACGGAAAATTTTCCGGAAAAAATATAGAAGAAAATTTTCCACCTCAGATCACGGCTAAACAACGATGTAAGAATAAGTGGAGTATGTTTTCACGAATCGGAAAATTTTCCGTTTCAAAATTTTCCGGAAAATTTTCATCACTTAACAGGACAGACAATTTTTCGATTCATGAAAAATTGTTCTACTTGTCCCTACATAGTACTGAAAATTGTCTAAGCCATGAAAATTTTCAGATTCTTTAAACGATCTTTCACTTTTTAACATTTTTATATACGAATTCAATTGATTTTTTGAATACTGACGAATTGTTACTTGATCATTGATATTTGTTAAGAACGGAAAATTTTTCGGAAAAATATAAGAGAAAATTTTCCACCTTAGATCACGGCTAAACAACGATGTAGGAATAAGTGGAAGTGGAGTATGTTTGCACGAATCCGGAAAATTTTCACTGTACGGGACAGACATTTTTTTCGATTCATGAAAAATTGTTCCACTTGTTCCTACATAGTACTGAAAATTGACTAAGCCATGAAAGTTTTCAGATTCTTTAAACGATCTTTCCCTTTTTAACATTTCTATATACGAATTCAATCAATTTTATGAATACTGACGAATTGTTGGTTGATCATTGATATTTGTTAAGGACGGAAAATTTTCCGGAAAAAATATAGAAGAAAATTTTCCACCTCACATCTCAACTAAAGAACGATGTAGGAATAAGTGGAGTATGTTTTTATGAATCGGAAAATTTTCCGGAAAATTTTCACCACTGATTCGACACTTATTTCGGCCTTTTTAAAAATCATTTGTATGTTTGTCCATCTCACTCCCTCTAGGAATGATAAGGAGGTTTTGCCCCTATTGGGGTCTGAACTTGAACTTAACGTGATGAAAGCTGCAAGCAATCAACTTAGCGATGCTCAAATGACATGACAGTTATATCGGTCGTTTTTGAAATTTTTACATGTCTCCATTTCAACCTCCGGGAGCTTAAAGGGGCTTAAATTTAACTTAAACAGCATCAGGGTTGTCGCTATTTATATAAGCGACCCCGCAAATTATGAATTCGACACTAATATCGTTCGTTTTTGATATTTTTATATGACTCCCCACCGCTCCTGCTAAGAGTGCTAGGAGGATCTTACCTCAACTAGGAGTTGATATTGGACTAAAAAAGCACCAAAACTGTCAGCAATTTACTCATGAATCTCGAAAACTATGGATTTGACATTAATATCGGTCATTAAAAGTTATTCATACATGTCACCATTCCCTCCTTCTAGTATACTAATATGGTCGGAGTTTGGTTTTGAACACCATCTAACTTGTCCCTGTTCAGCTAAGTGACCCGGACAACTACGGATTTGACACTACTATTGGCCGTTTTCTATCATTTCCCCCTACATTATTCCCCATTTTCCCACTACTATTTCTATCACTGCCACCCTTCTTGCTCAACCTACATGTGTAGGATCTTACCCTTACTGGGAACTGAACTTAATCTTGAAGGACATCGGAACAGTTACCTATCAGCTCGTGGACACCGAAAACTATAGATTTGTCACTAATATTGGTCGTTTTCGCTTCGTAGATGTGTTAGAGGGTCTTATTCGGACAGTGCCCTTTTCTAGACTTATAGTAATATGTGTTTCAATTTTAGTTAAAATTGCTCCGAGGGTTGAAGTGTTATGCTGGAACATCTACATTACATCTATCTATTATATGCAAGTAGGAATCTCCGTGGGTGAGTGTTGAACGTCATTGCTTCATAACAGAGAGATGAAAAAGCCTTTTACGAATGTTGTGATTTTTTTTTAAATTCTTCATTCTTCAAATGTTAAGATTATTCTCTTTCTCTTATTTCATCTCCAAAAGGAGTTCTCTACTTCAATTCGACAACTGTCGGTGGGATGCTCGCAGGTTCAACTGATAAAGATTGATTCTTCTGATTTTCAAAATCACAATTTTCTTCAAAATATGGACGATGTCCGATAATCTGCGTTTCCAGTTCTAATCTTGCATGTGTGCAAGCATCCCTTTCTGTCCCAATATTTGAATATTTATTCTTTTTCTCTCTCTCTCAAATGTTAGCCACCACAAACCCACAATACCTAGGATCAAATATCCAACTCTTGAGACTAGACTAAAGCGCTTAACAATGAGCCATCATCCCTATGTGTTTGTTGTTAATGGGTTGTAGATATTTAAGCTTCAAGCAGGAAACATATACATCAAAAAACAGTAACAAAGGAACTAGACCAAGGGCCAAGGAGGTTATAACTCCCGCCCCCTCCCCCTTGGGGACTTTTACCGCTATAATAGAAATGTTCCTTAGGGTCCTTAGAATAAAAAAGTAGTTGTTGTTCAACATATAAGTCCAACAACTGGGTCCTGGAGCCCTTAACCCTTTAGCACCCGTGTACATCTCCATACATCGATGGGATCTCTTTAAATGAGAGTAGATCAGACCGTTAGTGCAACACTGGAACAAGTTATAACTCGATCGACTTGTAAGATTATATGCATTCTGTTTACGTAATGAACGGGACATTTCTGTGTACGAAGGAAAACTATTTGAGGGATATTTGAGAAAATTTCTCTTAAAAACGTACCTTCTTGCGATTCTTTTAGTTATTACGTAGCAACACTGGAAACTAGGTGAATAATACAATGCATTTATCTGTTTCGTTTTATGCTAAACTTAAACTGAAAATTTGGTATTGATCCTTCAAACATCAGCAGAGGAAATATGCAGGTTATAGTCTTCACAGGGTTCATAATAATTGATTTTCATGGAAGTACGAGAATGACTTTATGTCAATATTCCGACCGTCAGTGCAACAATGGAACGAACAACTTATACCTCGATCGATTTGTAAGAGTGTAGGCTTTCAGTTTACATAATGAACGAAACATCTCTGGTTCCAAAGGGAAAATAGTTGAGAGATATTTAAGAAATTTCCAAAAACAAAAAAAAAAAAAAAAAAACTTCTTGCTATTCTTTTATTACGAAGCAACACTGCAAACTATATGAATAATAAAATGTACTTAGGTGTTTTGTTTTATATTCAAGTTAAACAAAATTTGGTCTTGGTCTTTCAAATAGCAGCAGAGGAAATATGTATGGTATAGTCTTCACGTGGTTCATAATAATTGATTATCATGGAAGTACGAGTATGACTTTGTGTCAATGTTCCGTTTTATTTATTTATTTTATTTTATTTTATTTTTTTATTTTTTTTTTTGAAAACAAGTTATTCTAGTTGACTTTCTCATTCGTTATATTGTGACAGATTCCCAGTGCCGAGAAATACCCCAGGATGGTTTTATGGTTTCTTGGCCCAAGGTATAATTGAAATTATTTCAAAGCAATGATTTTACTCGTGTGTGGTTACATTGCGTTCTTTTGGAAATGCTTGTTGTTATGGTGTTCTACAATGAATACAACTTCCAAACATGTCTGTTGGTATCTAAAGTTATCAAACAACTCTCGAAGTTACTTCGTAGGGCATGTATTCTTACTACATGTGCACACAGATAATATAGGTGCACTTAATGTAGTAAGTAATATGTAGTCTTTAATTGCCGTAGCATTAAACAATTTGTTATATCTTTTGTGATATTGTCTGTCTGTAAGTTGATAATAGTAGCATATTCGCCCTAACATTCACATGTCCTCAGTTATTCTGAGATGTTTGGAAAATAAAAACAAGGCAGTCAGTCAGACAACAATTGCAACCAGAATAAAAGACTGCCCTTGTAAATATATATATATATATATATATATATATATATATATATATATATATATATATATATATATATATATATATATATATGTGTGTGTGTGTGTGTGTAATACAGTACGCACAAAACGAAACTGACATGAGAAGGACAAATTTCATCGAAGAAATCTTCTATAAAAACTTGCAGTTCAAACGTGCCATTCAACGAACACCTATTCGATAGGAAGATGACTCACTAGTGTTACAGATTCAAGAAATGGATCTCATAGCAGCCGAAATGTGGTAAAACAACTTGTACCACATCGTCGAGCTGAAATTGTTCATGGGAGAAACATACCTAAAGAAAAATTCGTTGATGGCGCACTCTGTGCAGGTATGTCGGTAAGTTTCTTGGTTACTGATGCAGCTATATTGTTACAGCGAGCTTTTGTTAATTACCATCGACAAACGTCAGTTCTTTCCTAGCTGGCCACGCCAAAATTGCTAAATACCAGGAGTTTAGACTTATCTCATCTCCATTTTTAGTTTATATTTATCCTTTTAGCTGCAAGTAACAGGTCCAAGTCTTCGAAAACTCGTGTCGCCAAATTTTTGACACAATATGTTTGTTCAACTGTTTCAGGTGTACCACGGTTGACGTCAAAAAATATGCTCCTAGGTATAACAGTTAGATGTCTCACAATCTGTACAGAATTAAAAGCTCTGCTCAACCGTACGGGCCACTCGTCTTCACATTCATAAATGTTTGAATTAGAAAGAGCAATGTATGATTGTGTTGTTGAAGGCGGTGATGACCTCCAGCCATCAGTCTTAAAACATTCATCTGTGTTCTTCCCATTTTGATAGGATAATTTCCGAGGATGTACGTATCACTTCCAGTTAAAAGGATAAATATAAACTGCATGAGATATGAGCTAAATCTGAGTTTTTGGAATGAAGCATTCCCGCCGTGGGCGGCCTCGAAGGAACTCACACCTGTTGATGGTGATTAACAAAAGCTCGCGGTAACAGTAAATCTATTTCAATAACCAAAACACTTACTGACATACCCGCACAGAGTGCGCCTCCAATGAACTTATCTTTATATATGTTTCTTCCGTGAACGATTTCAGCTCGACGATCTGATACAAGTTGTGGTACCTTATTTCGGCATATATGAGATGCACTTCTTGAATCTGTAACAATAAAGCAGTACGCTCCAAATATGGTGAATTATACACTAAGAGTGTACAAGTTTCCGCCACACATCCAGCAGACTGACTTAGCAATCGTGATAATTTTGTGAAACTTTGGTAGTCCCAGCGATAGACCGTGTTTGCTTGTGTCGTATTCTGTAGGAGTTTGGATGCAATTTGCAGAGTTACTCTCTTGCCACAGTTCTTTGACATGCAAGTTTTTATAGAAGCTTTGTTTCCATGAAATTTGTCCTTCTCATGTCAGTTTCGTTTTGTGCGTACTGCATTACACAGAATTTTCGATTTTCCGTAACAGCAGTCTTTTCTCTGGTTGCAATTGTCGTCTGACTGACGGCTTTCTTTTTGTTTGCCATTGTGCTACTATTATCAACTTACAAACAGACAAGATCATAAATAATACAACAAATTGTTTAATATTACAGCAATTAAAAAACTACATATTGCATTCTATATTAAGTGTCATTATCTGTGTGTACATGGAATAAGAATACATGCCCTAAGAAGTAACTTCGATAGTTGTTAGATAACTTCACATACAAACAGACATGTTTGGAAGTTGTATTTATTGTTGAATACCAGAACAACAAGATTTTTTTTTTCAAAATAATATAATATAACCACACAACAGTAAAATTATTGCTTTGAAATATTTTCTATTTTATTATGGACCAACAAACCATAAAACCATCCTGGGGTGATTCTCGGTACTGGGAATCTGTCATAATATAACGAATGAGAAAATCAACTAGAACAACTTGTTTTCTATAGAAAAGTAAAAGGAAACATTAACCCAAAGTCATACTCTTACTTCCATGAAAATCAATTATTATGAACCCTGTGAAGACTATAACATACATATTTCCTCTGCTGCTATTTAAAGAATCAAGACCAAATTTTCACTTTAACTTGAAGATAAAACATAAAACATAAATGTAGTTTATTATTCACCTAGTTTAAAGTGTTGCTACGTAATAACTAAAAGAATCACAGGAAGGAATTTTTTTAGGGAAATTTCCTTAAATATCCCTCTATTTTTCCTTTGTAACCAGGGATGCCTAGTTCATTACGTAAACTGAAAGCCTACACTCTTACAAATCAATCGAGGTATAACTTGTTTCAGTGTAGCAATGACTGTCGGAACATTGACACAAAGTCATATTCGTACTTCCATGAACATATATTATTATGAACTCTGTGAACTCTCTCTCTCTCTCTCTCTCTCTCTCTCTCTCTCTCTCTCTCTCTCTATATATATATATATATATATATATATATATATATATATATATATATATAACATATTTCCTCTGCTGTTATTTGAAGGATCAAGACAAAATTTTTGGTTTAAATTGAAAATAAAACGAAACACATGCATACATTTTATTATTTGCCTAGTGTGCAGCGTTGCCACATAAACGAAAAGAATGACAACTAAAAGAATAGCAAGAAGGGACGTGTTTAAGGGAAAGTTTCTCAAAAATCTCTCAATTAGTTTTCCCTCGTACACAGTAATGTCCTGTTCATTGCATAACCTGAAAGCCTATAATTATGCAAATCGATCGAGGTGTAACTTTTTCCAGTGTTGCACTAAGATTCTGATCTACGGTCATTATATATATATATATATATATATATATATATATATATATATATATATATATATATATATCGATGTATGCAAATATACACGGGTGCTAAAGAGTTAAGAGCCTCAGGACCCAGGCGTTGACCAACAACATTTTTTTTTATATTCTAAGGACCCTAAGGAACATTTCTAATATAGTGGCACAAGTTCCCCAAGGGGAGAGTTATCACCCCCTTGGCCCTTGTCCTAATATAGCATATGAACATTTGCATGTAATTACAGGAAAAGAAAGGAAACTAATCACTGAAGAACACACTTCTTTTAGTAGTTTTAAGTAAAGGAGTTCACCACAGAATCAGAGATATAACTAGGACTCACATGATATATAGAGAGAAGACTGATTTTTATGCTGAAGGTTTGCATTTTTAATAGGCGGCGTGATCATGTGAAGGTTATTCTACAAGTGTATTGCTCTGCTCCGGCATTACAGACCTTGAGATAGTGTCGCCATTTACAATTTCCATAAGTTAACAAGGAATGTCATCCATGCTTGAAGTGATATACAGTCTTTGAAAGAAACAAAATGATGCAAGAAATGGCGTGTTTGAAGTTATGCGATTAATTTTCTTCGAAAAATTTTATTTCTCTAAAAAAAGCTTTAATAATAAACAAATTAAAGATACACATTTAATAGTGAACACTTGCCACTCAGTGAACACACACTCGTTGTAAACACTTACTGGGGAATGTAGATCTAACGAAAGAACAACAGTCTCCGCATGAGTTGACAGTTGAAACAAAAATAAACATGACTGAGTATCATTGATATAGCAAGCAGCAAGAGCATTGAGTACTTAAGGACTTTTTAGCAAACTGTGTGCATTTTGATTTTTCACGCCTTTTGCTGATAGAGGCATTCTTCACCAGGTGTGATAAGACAGTCAGTCACAGCAAGAGGAAGCAAAAGAGCTTGATAACCTTGACTGGACTAACCATTCATCCTACTTTATTTTACTTGACAACAACGAATTTCTAGTTGAATTTGTGAACAAAGCATCTCTTAGAATATTACGTCATTCTTTTATACTTTGACTCACTTCTGTTCAAAAACACAAAACGCGCTTTATTGTGCGTTATGGTATACTAAATGAGTAACAATTCCCAAATTTTTATTTCTTTTATCCAGGCTCATTGGAGATATTGAACATTAAAATATGTCAAATTGGCATAATTCCCCAAATTTTCGATATTTTCAGGCCTTTTGAAGCAGCTAGAGGTCTGCATTTTTTTTTAAGTAATGACTCCTGACTACATGCACACACACAAATTCAGACCTCTACGTCAGTTTCTTCCTCTCCCCAAACATGTCCATAATGTCCAAAAATGTTCCTACTTTAGGGCCTGATTTCACCCCTTCAAGTATTTTAGGCAAAACTATTAAGAGTTGAGTTGAGTTGATTTTGAGTTTAACGTCCCTTTTCAGCAGCGAGGCTATATGAGACGAGGACCTACTGATTAACGTGGAATCCGAACCACATGAGCTCCCTCCGGGAATCGAACCCGGGTCTAAAACTATTAAGAGATCAAAGATTTAGCTCTTGTGCAAGTTCGAGACGTCCTGCAATTTTCAACTTGGTAGGACAAATACTTGCTGAGATATACAAAACAACGTAAACGCCTAAAATTGAGCAAACGCAAATGCGATGTTGTAAAAAGAAATAATTAACTGTGGTTTTGAAGTAGTCTTATATCGACTCAGCATTTCTGAAGAAATTAGATTTTCTTTTTCAAGATGTCGAGCGGCAATTTTCCTTTTTCTCTGGATCACTTAGCATGGATTGACCCCATAGTGTTATTCCATTTGTTTTTTGGCTAGTACTGGACAATGTCGCGTCCGTAGGTTCTCTCGGAGTTCTCCTGTATTCTTTCGCATCCCTTTTGTTACGTAATCATCCTTCTCGCTAAGCTTCAAGGATATAGTTGCGAGGAATAAAACTAGAAGTATTATTTAATTTCCGTCTTCTCTGCATAGTACTTTTACTGAACGTATGAGTGTATTTTCAAAAGTTCTTGCCTTGACCCTGAAATATTGCGCCACTGACAATAAGCCGTTCATACTATATAGTGCCATCTATGGAACAAATAATGCATGAGTTTCAACTGTCTAGCTGCGTGAATTCACTAAAGGTAACCATTTGAATCATTTTCTGTGTGTTGAGCTTGCATACTGCATGACAATGCTTCGAATTTTTCCTAAGGCTACAGTGAAATGCAGTGGCTTTGAGTAGGGATGCGCACGAGTCGAGACACGTCTCGAATCTCGACTCGACTCGACTCGAATTCGAGTCGAGATTCGAGTCGAGACACACTTTGTAACATTTGAGACGAGTCAAGACAAACGTATTTCTCGACTCGAATTTTCGAGTGGAGACTCGAGTCGAGTCGAGACAGCTGGTTAAAATCTCGAATCGACTCGAATGTCTCGAAAATCTTTCTATAATTTTTAATATTATTTTGAAGAAAGTACTCACTCAGAAACACTCGGCACGAGAATTTTGGAAACTGCAGGACTTGTCAGGTGTTCGAGGAGTGCTGTGGTGATTGTCTTCAACAAGTGGAGAAACCAAGGGGAAAGGACGTCCAAATGTCGAGGGGTTGGGCGCCCCCACCTCATTACAGATATCGGACGTTGTAGGCTGGGCAGACTGGTAAAACAGATTAGGCAGCGAACTGCGTTGGAACTAAGATCAGAGTTTAATGCTGGGCAAAGTACAAGTGTGTTTGAACTAGTGTTGTCAAATTTCAGGAAATTTTGAACCTGTTTATTTAAAAAACACGTTTTGTTCGATTTTCCGGAAAAATTGAAAAAAATAAATATGTTTGTATTAGGTTAATTTTACTAGTAATGATATCTCTTTTTTTTTCAAACACGCGAATAATGTAAGTTCAAAAATTTCAATATTGCGAATATTAAAAAATAGCACTCGAAAATAAAACTATTCCAATTATTATCTATATATTAATATACTAGATTTAAGGGTATATGTTTCTCCTCCAAGAAAAGTTTATATGTTTGTCTCCAATCCTTTCAACAATGAGACCTCGAACCCACAAGTGCTAGAAACGTGCCGTTTTCATTTGTCGATTCCAAATTTTGTGTAAATTGTCCAATTTTTAATGAATATTAAAAAAAAAAATATGACCATTAGTTCTTTATTACATTTTTAGGGGTACATTAGAAGCACTGTGGGGGCGCGGTGGCTCAGTGGTAGAACGTTCACCTCCGGTGCTTGGGGTCCCTGGTTCGATCCCAGCTCCCGCCGTGTGAACTTTGTGGTGGAAAAACACCGTGCTCGTGGGTTTTCTCGGGGTTCTCCCGTTTCCTCCCACTTTCTTCATTCCACAATTTCATTCATTTCTCATCATCACCCTCTCCTTTACATTCATTTCTCATCATCACCAAGATCTAGCACAGCGTTTCCCAACCGGTGTGCCGCGGCACACTGGTGTGCCGTGAATGGGCCGCTGGTGTGCCGCGAGGATTCGAAACAAAATTATTAATTTTATAGCAATCAAATTGCAAAACGTAGGGAAAAATGTATATTTGTATTTTACATTACTATGAACCTCCACTATGAATCTACAATTTTAAGTTTGATACCGGGTTACTGTTCTGTACATTTCTAATGTTGAAAAAAGTATTTGTTATAATTGTTATGACATTATTGCTTCTTTATTGTTGCAGTCTATTCGTAACTTGAAAATTTAAAATATTATTCAATCCTTTCGACAAATTACCTAAATTTGTGTTTTTAAAAGTAAAAAAGATTTGTTTGTTCGTTCGTTATTTAATGATCTTCCTTAGTAAAAGTTTGGATACAGTTTTTAAAAAGAAAGCGTATTTTTAAAAACCTGAGTCCAATATTTCATTGCAATTGTTCTCTATTTCTAATTAGAATGAAAAATAAGCATAATGATTTACCGATGGGGGAAAAACCAGTGGAAGAGCTTTCTTCTCTGTGAAGAGATCAATAATCACAGAAAAAATACCACTGCGTTTTATATTTAAATAGTGCCTATAAGTGTGCCGCGAGAATCCAAGTAACACCCGTAGTGTGCCGCAAGTTGAAAAAGGTTGGGAAATGCTGATCTAGCATCTTGACTTGAGCATTTTGGCAAAATCTCATTCTTTCCTCTGGAGAACAGAAAAAGAACGAAAATTTAGATGGCTCACTGACCGTTGGGAATTATTCCTTAGTTGAAACGATGGTTGGAGTAATAAAACCAGTTAGTATTTTCGCTGTTGTATTGTTGAACTCACAGAAATGATCAAAAATAAGCAAAACGTGACTCTGCACAAGATGTTTACCACCCCCATAGTTTTATTATTGTCAACTGAAGCCTGAGTGTCTGGTATGTTTCTGTCCCTTCTCACTTTACAACTTGAGAGGGGAGGGGGTATGATCCTCAGGGGACCACTAGTAGTATACCGCTAAAATAAAATTTTCTTCGGCCGCCCATGTCTGGACGTACACAATTTCGCAACTCAATGGATACGATTGGATGTATTCAAAGTCCACTGATTTACCCATCAAATTTAAATTTTATAAAAACTAAGCTGAGGAGAACTATTTTTTTAATTCGATCGCTAAAGGAGTTTTTTTTTTTTTCACCAGGTCTCGGTAATCGTTCGGCACGAAAACTGAAGTTTCTACAAAAGTTTCCCCAGCAAAATTTTTGAGAACGGGGTCCTCCAGGAGCGTTATTTAGGGGGTAATTCCTAGGTTTGTTATATACATATATAGATATAGGTAGATATAAATATAGATATACTGTATATATATAAAGATAAGTAGGAGCGGGCTTTTAAAATTAGTTCGGAAAGATAATATGAAAATCTGGCATAATTTGCAAGAATCTATCTAGTCTAATATAAATAAAATAAATAGTTTGTTTGTGTGTTTGTCTGTCTCTATGTGGCCTGGGGACCAGAGGAGTGGTCCGAGAGTTACCAAATTTTGGTCAGGGGTACCTTAGCCCAGGCGCCAGATCAAGACGAAACTTTTTTTTTTTCAAAATTCGAACCAGGGGGTCTCAGGGGGCGCTTACAGGGACATGTAAAAGTGGTAGAAAATGGCCGATATTACTGTCGAATTCACAGTTTTCGCGGTCGCTGAAATCAATGGTGAAACTCTGATCACATTAACTTCCAAATTCAACCTATTCGGGCCGGGGTGACCGGAGGGGGGTGAGTCGGATACCGAGACAAGTAAAAGTAATCCAAAATGACCGATATTAGTGTCAAATCCATAGTTTTCGCGGTCGCTGCAATCAATGGTGACAATTCCATTAGCGACGATATGCAAAGTCAGCTATAGTTCAATGCGGGCCGGGAGTCAGCAGGGGGATACTGAGACATGTAAAAATAATCCAAAATGACCGATATTAGTGTCAATTCCATAGTTTTTGAGGTCGCTGAGATCAATGGTGGCACTTTCATTAGCGATGACTTGCAAATTCAGCTACAATTGTATGCGGGCCGGGAGTTAGCGGGGTCTCTGGGGGGCGGTATCCGCCCCCCGGTGACCCCCGGCCCGAATAGGGTGAATTTGGAAGTTAATGTGATCAGAGTTTCACCATTGATTTCAGCGACCGCGAAAACTATGAATTCGACAGTAATATCGTCCATTTTATACCACTTTTACTTACCCCTGTAAACGCCCCCCTGAGACTCCCTGGTTGGATTCCGAGACATGTAAAAGTAATCCAAAATGATCGATATTAGTGTCAGATTCAGTTTTTTCGGTAGCAGAAATGAATGGTAATACTTCAACAGGCGTTGTCTTCCAAATACTGCCCCCATGCGAAGAATGGGTATATTCAGCTGTCTAATATAAATAAAATAAAAGAGTTTGTTTGTGTTTTTCTGTATGTGTGCGGCCTGGGGACCAGACGAGTAGGCCGAGAGTTACCAAATTTTGGTCAGGAGTACCTTGGCCTAGGCTCCAGATCAAGACGAAAAGTTGTTTTCAAATTTCCAACCAGGGGGCTCAGGGGGGGAGGCGTTTACCGGAACCGGCTTGGGAACCAGACAAATTGACTGAGAGTTACCAAATTTTAGTCACGAATTACCTTGGTTCAGGCTCCAGACCAGAGTTAAACGACTTTTTCAAAATTCGAACCAAGGGGGTCTCAGGGGTCGTTTACCGGGACATGTAAAAGTAGTAGAAAATAACCGATATCAGAGTTGAATTCATACTTTTCGCGGTCGCTGAAATCAATGGTGAAACTCCGATCGCATTAGTTTCCAAATTCATGCTATGCGGCACCGCGCCGGGGGTCACCGGGGGAAAGGAGAGTTGAGATATCGAGACATATAAAAGTAATCCACAATGACCGATATTAGTGTCAAATCCATAGTTTTCGCGGTCGCTGAGATCAATAGTGACACTTCCATTAGCGATGATTTGCAAATTCAGCTACAATTGTATGCGGACCGAGAATCAGCGGGGGGAGGAACCGAGAGATGTAAAAGTAATCCAAAATTACCGATATTAGTGTCAAATCCATAATTTTCGGGGTCGCTGAGATGAATGGTGACACTTTTATTAGCGATAACTTGCAAATTAAGCTAACATGGTATGCGGGCCGGGAGTCAACGGGGGGGGGGGGGCGGGCATACCGAGACATGTAAAAGTAATCCAAAATTATCGATTTAGTCTCAGATCCATAGTTTTCGCAGTCGCGGAAATGAGGGTAATACTTCCACAGGCCTTGACTTCCATGCGAAAAATCGGTATATTTAGCTAAAATTAGGGAATCAGATGAAAACACATGTAAAACTTCTTTCGAATAATGTGAGAACACTTTATCTTTTCCAGTTCAGATTAAAATCATGAAGGCTGAACGTGCAAACGAACCTTTGGAACATCTGTGCACGTGATCAGTGACATGGCGCTACCGGATATCATTTTGTAGTGTGCGCTGCTAACACATTCCAGCTCCAGGATACCTTTGTTCTCATTGTGTTTAGTGCGTCACAAATCTACGAAGTGAAATTGCGCAACAACGTGATTTGCCAGAATCGTTGGCATAACGAGCTATCGGCAGTTTGGAAGCTGGTCAGTCATAGCGGGAGGTGGCACATGCCATAGGAGTGGCACAAAGTGTGATTTCCCGATTGTGGAATCGATTTCAAGCAACTGGAAGTGTTCGAAAAAGACAAGGACAGGGCCGTCCACTAGTAACCAAAGCCAGAGACGATCGTTATCTCTTGTTAACAGCCCGTCGAAACCGGCGTCAGAATACAACTCTACTTCCGCGAGCCTTCCAAACAACAACAGGACGCACAATATCCACTCAAACGATCCGCAATCGCCTTCGAGAAGGTGGTCTCTACGCACGTAGGCCTATGGTGTGTGTCCCATTAACTGCACGACACCGTGTTGATCGAAGAGCGTAGGCGGGGAATATCGTGGGTGGGGACGCAATGAATGGGGCAATGTTTTGTTCTCTGACGAGTCTCGATTCAGTGTGGAACCTGATAATCGACGTGTTTTCATCTGGAGAGAGTGTGGAACACGTCACAATCCCATGTTTGTGCGAGAAAGATCCCAGTATCATGGTGGTGGACTGATGGTGTGGACAGGAATCAGCATTGGTGGGCGTACTGAGCTCCACATCATCCGAAATGGCTCTTTGATGTCTCCCAGATATAGGGATGGGATCATGAAAACTTGTTCTTCCTTATGCTGGTACCATTGGTGATTCGTTCCTTTTCATGGATGACAATACTCGTCCTCACAGAGCTCGGTTAGTGGAAGAGATGCTGGATGCTGAGAGTATCGCTCGAATGAAGTGGCCAGCATGCTCTCCGAATCTCATTCCAATTGAGCATGTCTGGGATATGCTTGGCAAACGAATTGCCGCTAGGACAGTAAATCCAACAACCATTCCAGAGCTGGAAGTCGCTCTTTTGGATGAGTGGCACAACATCCTCCAAGAACTCATCGATTGAATCCATGCCACGCAGGTGTGTCAGGCTCTGTTGGCTATTCGAAGTGATCATATGACATACGCGTATTAAGGAACAATCAATGTTGTTGCCTTGCCTGTTTGTGAGCAGTTCGAGAGGTGCACACATAACCGTCTTGTGTCATGTGCTATGTGAACAAGGTTTTCCGTGCCCCAACACCAGTATGTGCCCCATTTTTCTAGTGTATATTAAAGCATTCCTTTTTGTATGATATATATGAGTCAAACACAAGCTTATTCATACACTATCTTAAGGTCTTGTGTGATATTTCAGCTGAACCCCTATTTTTTTTGAGCATTATATACAGTATATATAGTGGCGGATCCAGGATATGATCAAGGGAGGGGCTAAACCATAGTTTGCAGTTTTATACAGTGTAAAGCAGGATTGAAGCCCATTTTATGCAGTGTATACTTCAGTGTGAAGGGGGGCCTATAGCCTCCTTGGATACGCCTATATATATATATATATATATATATATATATATATATATATATATATATATATATATATACAGGGTGGGCCATTTTAATTAATCCAGGGAAATATCTGAAAAATGATAAAACATAGAAGAAATGTTTGAAGTACACGTTATATATTGCTAAGGGGGAAAACCAATTCCGCCAAAAGTACCCCATCTCGCCCCCCGTAAATGGGGGTAACGGGGGGTAACTTTGAAATGTCAAATGGGAACATGGGTCGAGTAATACCTCGTTCGAAAGGTCTTGGAAAACTAAGTAACGCTGTACCAAAATATGTTTCATATTGTGCACCAGTTTCAAAATGGCCGCCATGAGATGGTTCGGAAACTTCAGCACCCGTAGTATGAAAACCATGGAAGGTAAATGAATGGAACAAAATTGAAATACGTAAATATCATAGGATGATCCCTGTGATCCCAGTGGCCTCCCTGAAGGGGTCTTGGGGGCTAACTTCAAAATTTCAATGTCCGACCGGACAACGGTTCGGGCGTACGCTTGACCTACCCAATGCTGTTTGGAAGGCAGACTTCATGGATAGAGAATTGGTGCACTGAATTAATGCGGATGGCCACAGTTACATTTTGAGTAACTATTAGCGGCCTTTTGAGAACACTGCCATTTTACCTCAATCGTTTTCTCCTGCAAGGTGTTTGATTTTGCAAGATTTATCGAACGAGGTACCACTCGACTCATGTTACTATTTGAAATTTTGAAGTTAGCTCCCAAGACCCCTTCAGGGAGGCCACTGGGATCACAGGGATCATCCTATGATATTTACGTATTTCAATTTTGTTCCATTCATTTATCTTCCATGGTTTCCATACTACGGGTACTGGAGTTTCCGAACCATATCATGGCGGCCATTTTAAAACTGGTGCACAATATGAAACATCTTTTGGTACAGCGTTACTTAGTTTTCCAAGACCTTTCGAACGAGGTATTACTCGACCCATGTTCCCATTTGACATTTCAAAGTTACCCCCCGTTACCCCCATTTACGGGGGGCGAGGAGGGGTACTTTTTGCGGAATTGGTTTTCCCCCTTAGCAATATATAACGTGTACTTCAAACATTTCTTCTATGTTTTATCATTTTTCAGATATTTCCGTGGATTAATTAAAATGGCCCACCCTGTATATATATATATATATATATATATATATATATATATATATATATATATATATATATAGATAGATAGATAGATATATACATGATCGAAAATGGCCTCGAATCCATACTCGCTGAGATGAACAGAAAATGCCGTTTAAATCCACAAATTCAGCCCCATTAGTACTGTAAGGGGGATGGTGACATGTAAAGATAATTGAAAATTATCGATATTAATGTCAAATTCATAGTTTTGGGGCTTCACAAGTTCATCGATGACAGTTTTGGTGCCCTTTGTGTCCAAAATGAAACGTATTCTCCTCGTGCGAAGAACTGATATTCTGCTAGTCTGTAATAATAACTAACGGAAGTTTCACTTAATATATTTCTCGCTGCTCAAATTTACTCACTTGTGCGGTATATGTGTGTAAAGTAGAATTAAAACCTGTTGCTTTAAGTATTTTTCCGTTAGCGAAATACATTGTATATACAGTAGGACGTCGATAATCCTAACGTCAAAAATCCAAACGCGGTCCCTAGAAGCTTTTTACATTTAGTCTTAACGCTAGCGATAAACAAATAATAGCGTGTCCATCGACATTATGTGAAGTCAGTGTTTTTACAAAAGTTCATTTATAGGTAATTGTTTATCATGTATTTTTATTTTTATTTTTTCTTAGGCCTATAAGTTTTAAGTGTGACTTACAAGAACAGTGTTATTTAGAGTACAAGCAGGTTCTTCAGAAACATTAATTGTAAGTAGCCTTACGTACGGTATTGTAATTACTGTATGTACTGAATAACCACTGTATCGATAGAAGAACATACCGTACAGTACATGTAAGCCTAAATGGCATTTTCTTGGTCATTTTCGAAAATCCCAACAATTTGAAAATCCGAACTACCTATGGTCCCAATTAGTTCGGATTTTCGACTTACCACTGTATATGTTGCAGACATGTTACAGCAAGTAAGATTACTAGCATGAGGCCAACAAATAGTTTTTAAACTATATTTTCTTGTTTTTTGCCAATGTATCCGAACAAATTATTTTTTCTAATGGTTTCAACATTTCCGGAATTTTACATAGAACAAGGAAGATATCTCTATGAAATATATGTTTGATTTAACATATTAACTAAAATGATTCTGTGATTAACAAAAATGATGATTCTGATAATACCTAAATTTTCCGTTTTTTCCCCAGCTCGGGAAAACCGTAAAAAAAAGTTTTTTACCCAAAATTTCCGTTTTTTCACAGGCCTTCACAACACTAGCCCGAACGCACAGTACACCGAACACTCTTAACTATGGCGAACGTTAACGCCACGACATCGGCAACTACAACTGAAATGAACACGTGACCATCGCCACTAGACCTTGGCACAATGGCAGAGCGTTGCATTGTCTGATGAATCCCGATATCTTCTTCATCATGACGATGTGAGGGTGCGAATACGTTGTATTCCAAGGGAACAGCTCTTTAACATCTGTACTGCGGGACGGAGACAAACTGGCTGCGGCTTAATTATTACCTGGGGAACATTCACGTGAGCATCCATGTGTCTAGTGGAGCTCGAGCAAGGCACCATGATGGCCGAGGCGTATCGCACGCTGCTTGCAGACTACGTACACACCTTCATGATGGCCATGTTTCCCATCGGTAATGGCATTTTTTGACAAGATAATGCACCATGTCACAAGGCCAGGAATATGATGCAGTGGTTCGAGGAACACAGGAGCGAGTTCCAAGTGATGTTCTGGCCCCCAAACTCTCCGGATCTGAACCCCATCGATCACATCTGGGATGTGGTTGAACGTGACGTGAGGGCGCATCACCTCCTCCGCGGAATTTACGGGAATTGGATGACCTGTGTGCAGGGGCGGATCCAGGGGGCGATCGCCCCCCAGAAGAAAAAACTTTCTTATGTTATATATATATATATATATATATATATATATATATATATATATATATAAAACCCATCCCAAAGGTTGGAGCTCTTAAAAGTAGCAGTATGACAACCCACGGCCCCCCAGAAATCGGTCCTGGATCCGCCCCTGCCTATGTGTGCATATGTGGTGCCAACTCTCTCCAGCGACCCACCGAGGAACATTGCGTCCATGCCAAAACGCGTTGCCGTTGTTATTCGTGCCAAAAGGTGGACATACTAACAATTAGGTATGTAGTCATAATGGTCTGACTGATGTGTGTGTATATTTTAACTCGTATATTTTGCCTCGACTCGAATTTCGAGACGTCTCGACTCGAATTCTAGTCGAGTCGAGACAGAGACTGTCGAGTCGAGACACGAGTCGAGACAGCAACATATTTTCGAGTCGAGACAACATTTTCTCGAGACGAGTCGAGACAGGCTTAAATCTCGACTCGACTCGACTCGTGCGCATCCCTAGCTTTGAGGAGATTCAACACCCACCCTGTGACCCAGACTTAGTACTAAACCCTTGACGACATCAACAACCGTGTAGACTGGAGTATCATAAAGCAGTGTGTAAGCACAACTAATTCAAATGACTGCCTCTAGCGAACTGACACAATTAGACTGATCATTATTTCTTTCATCAGTGTCACTATATAAAAGGAACAGTCTCTTGTATGTAGCTCGTGACGGTCACAAATAGCCTCGATGCTGACGTCCCTACTAAACGTCAATTAATCAATTAATCTTGTCTGTGGCGTTATATTTCAGTGTTAATCCGAAAAGTTTTGGTACTACCCTCGTATTTCCGATATATTTATTATATTTTGTTGCGACATTTTACAGAATTTTCTACCAGAATGTTAGAAAATATATATTGCTTTGTAGTAAAATACTTCTCACTTATTTGTTTAGCGGAGAATATTGTCAAACTTACATTGACAATAATCAAGCATATACTTAGAAAGTACTACGAGAAACTGGTCATTAATATATAATATACCAACATGAAACTCGATGGCTAGGCAGTTAATTTCATACAATAACATATTTAAATAATACTAATGATTTTATATCTTAGTAGAGTCTGCATGCAAACTCCCATTTTCCTCGTATTGTGAAAACTGATGAGGTAAAATGCAAACCTATTCGATCCTCTTATTACATGTTATATATGGAAATCAAGCATAGCGGATTATAAAGTCAATGCTACAATCTGCGCTATGTTTGTTAGTATATGCTCATCTTGTTTATCATAAGTTATTATCGCTAGAAACCAAGAGAAATGCTATCCAGTTAGCAGAGCAGAAATTAATTTCGGAATTGTTTCGTACATTTTTTTTCTTGTAGCACGAGAAATTGTGCATTGAAACTGTTACTTAAAAAAAAAAAATATTTTCGATTTCCCATTTTGAAGTTAGTATCTAATCCTCGAGTGGTGCATTTGTAAGAGTTTTCGAGAGAGTGAAACTCAGAGGCTAGTTTTGTTTCAGTCAGGAGGGGTGAAGGGGTAGGTATGGACTATAACTGCGCAGTCCCGATTCACCGCTGAAGCGTTCTCCGGAGGCTCATCCCAGTAGAATGGTATCGTTTAATCCAGACATGGAGATCGAATCGTGGTCCGGCAGGCCAGATAGTCCACCTGGGACCATCCGAGACAAGAACAAACCGCTTTCATTTGCCACCAACCAAACCACGCGCTGCAGTAACATAGCTACCCCGTCATTTCCCTGTAATGTCTTCATTTAGTGTAAACATTCACTTTCGCAAAATGTGCCCTAGCTATTTGTGATAGAAGTCGTAATCAATAAACTTTATTTATGAATTATGCAGGTTGAGTAAATAATGCAATCCATGCATATATACCAAAATTTACAATCTATTCTGAGTTTTATGTAATTCCTAGTAAGTAGTTCTTCATTCTCAATAGCGTTAACCTAACTGCTATCGCTTGGACATAATACAAGCAAATTTTTCATAGCAATATTTTACTTCTGTCTATTCTAGTACTAGATGTGTTGCTCGCACTAGGTGTAATGGATGACATTTAGATGACCAGCAGATTAGATTGTCATTTTAATGATAATAATATGGATTGCATAATGCTTTATTTTATTTCTTTTATATTTTATATAAATGGTCTACACACTGCGTTCCACGAATAACACTAAGGCCCGTCTCCTGAAGAAACCAAGTCAGATAGAAACACGAAACCTTTTGTAACCTTCAAAGGACATAAAAGAACACATTATACTGACATGGAGAACCCCCCGTGAGGTGCGCTGCAAAAAAGGTACCACAGGTGGGGGTTGCTATTTAAAATTTTGTAGTTACCCAGTGTAACCCCTTAGGCCGTTTTCTTGGGGGATTCTCCTTATCAGCATAATGTTGGCTTTTAAGTCCCTTGAAGGTTACAAAGGGTTTCAGGGTTTCATGTTTCTATCTGCCTTGGTTTCTTCAGGAGATGGGCCTCATTGTTAAGCGTGGAACGTACTTCGACGGATGGTTGCCATGTTAGTTAGGGACACGCTAATGACATGTAGTTTCCAAAATTGGTATCTACACGTGATTACCTTTCAAACGAGATACCACTTGGTGGGGGTTGCTATTTAAAATTTTGTGGTTACCCCCCGTAATCCCCTTGAGCGCACTTCATGGGGGTTCTCCATATCAGTATAATGTTCAGTATAATGTTGTCTTTTATGTTCCTTGAATGTTACAAAAGGTTTCATGTTTCTATCTGTCTTGGTTTATTCAGGAGACGGGTTTTAGTGTTATTCGTGGAACGCATTGCATATATATGCTTAGTGTGTTAACATACAAAGTGCAGCAATGAAATTCACGGACTGATTTTACGCAGTGAAAAATATTACCTGTAGGATGGTGATTATCCTTCAGGCGTTCTATGTACACTATGGTGGTTTGGAAAATGTGATTTATTGAATACCAAGTTCTAGTAGTGCTGAAAAGTTGCGCATTCTCACGCTAATAAATGGAAAAGTATTTTTTTAATACTAGATATTATCTTCGGTTCATGCAAAAAAACTAAAGTTAAAGAAGTGCTTTAACGTTCAAATTTTAAAGATTGAGTTTCTTGAGTTCTAACCTAACCAAAATTTTCCCACCGGGTTGTAAGTGGAGGTGGTCGCAAGTTGACGATTAACTGTATTAGTTGTAGCAACTGCTCAACATTAAGCAGCAATTTCATGCAGCTTTTATTGCATTAGTTATAACTTCACGCAATTAAAAAAAATACATATGAAACGCCAAATTGATTCAGTGATTTATTGTCTAAATTAATCGTCAAAAAACAGCATTTGTTTGATTGCAAACTGGACATTTTTCTAGTTGCTCGTATTATCATCACGTTAATAAAAGATATTTGCTAAAAGGATTAAAATTGATTTTGCTGCAAACTGGACTGATTGGAAGTCGCAAGGAATCGTGAAATATATGATCAAGGTCGCATATAATATACTATCCTTCAAATTGATTTCTTTAGTTTAGTTGACATATACGTGGGACGTAAAGATTTCATTTTGGAATTGAGTTTTATTTTAATTATTTTTAGTTTTTCATGACAATTCCAGCAGTAATGCAGTTTATTGTATAATTCGTTATTATTATATTTGAATGTTTTAGTTCAGAACATTTGGTACAGTCCGCGGCTTAGAAAGTGTTACAAAAATTCTAAGTCCAAATTAATAACAAGCTCTTGTCCCGTTTTCTTATGCAATCCAGAAATACATGTCTCGATCGATTACCTATTTCTTGTATTCAATCAAACACATCACCCTCCTCCACTTCTCCTTGTCTAAAGCAGTGTGTGAGACGTAGTACACTTTTTCCATTCAGATAAAAAAAAAGAATCAAGTTTGCAACGTTATAGCTCTAAAACAGTATTATCCATTCGTTTGATCTGAAATATCTTTTAGGAGCCTAAAAATATAGTCACACAATGTCCCATAGCTTCATAAACATCTTTATTTTCATTCTTTCCCTTCTTGAAAGAGTGCAAGCTAGTAAGAAGCTCCCTAAGAAATAGTGATGAGCGCAAGAGTCTTGGTCTTGAAGTTTTTACAAGAGTCTTGCATACAAGACCAAGACCAAGACCAAGACCAAGAGGTGCAAGACCAAGATCAAGACCAAGACCAAGACCAAGACTCTTGCACAAGAGTCTTGCACAAGTACCGGCACTACTTGATTTTTTATATAATGTAAAAAAAGAAGAAGATGGATTAGTTGGCTTCAGTAAAAATGCTGATGGAGTGAATGTGTTCCCAGTAGTTTATGCAATCCTTGTGAGTCGATCTGCCCTGTAGCTTATAGCAAAAGTATGTTCTTTTCTGAATGGGTTGTTCGCGTTTTTTTGTAGATATTACTCGTTTTCAAGCCACACATATGTCATTTCGCACCATGTGAACTTTTATGGTGGACAAACACCGTGTGCGTGTGTTTTCTCGGTATTTTTTCGTTTCCTCCTACTTTCTTTCACTCCACCATTTCAGTCATTTCTCATCATCCCTGTCTCCCTTAGCCTTGGTGTACAATCGTAGGACGTTAAACTATATACTTCATTTCATATCAAAGCATATTAGTGGTGTTCTTCTTCCAAAAGAAAAGAGAAATGTAGTATTGAACATCGGTAATACCCTACACCATAGGTGTCGACTACATGGGTATGGCCTTGGCTCCGAGACTCAAACATCTGTTGGAAATTTTCAACGTGTGCTCATAAAACTAATACCGAAATAACATTTTCATGACATTGACAAAAACTTAGTGCATGTGACCGCAAGTTTGATTTTATGGGCGGGTGCTTATACATTGAATAATTGTTTATTAATATAACTTTTATTCTCCTTAGGTATACGGAACATCGAGGGTTGAACGATATAACATTATACTACAACAATAAATTTATATTATAAAATTGAAAGTGACTATTTTTGTGACTCTTAATCTCTTGAACCAGACGACCGATCTCGATCAAATTTTCAACATAGATGAAGTTTGGGCCTGGAAGGGTTTTCATAATTTCACTTTGACCATAAAGCTTAGGGGAGGGAAAAGAGGGAGTTATAAAATAATAAATAAAACAATATCTCTTGAACCAAACTACCAATCTCGATCAAATTTTTAACATATATGAGGTTCAAGCCTAAAATGTTATCTGTCAATTCACTTTGACGGAGCAATATAGGGGAGATGTACAGAAATCAATAGGGTCTATAAATAAAAATAAAAATGACTAAGTTTGTAACTTAACTCTTGAACCGATCTCAATCAAATTTTTACCATATATGAGGTTCGGTCCTAGAAAGTTTTTTTTAGAGTTTCATTTTGATGGTAGAACCTAGGGGAGGAAGAAGGGAGGGAATATATATATATATAAAAGATAAAGTAATTAAAACTTAATAACTTTTGAAACACCCGACCGATCTTGATCAAATTTTCAACATAGATGAGAATCGGACCTGAGGTGGTTTCTGTCACATTACTTTGACGGTGCAGTTTAGGGCAGAGAATGAAAGATATTAAAAATTATCGAAAATGACCGATATTAAAATGGAGTCTATAATTTTAGAGGTCGCTGAGATAAACAGTGACACTTCCGATGCTATTTAAATCCAAGTTCAGCCCCGTAGGTTGGCGGAGGGAAGAGAACATATATAAAAACGATCGAAAATGACAAATTATTGTCGAATCCATAGTTTGCCAGTTCGCTGAGTTGAATACTGACACCTCCGATACCGTTTACGACCAAATTCAGCCTCGTAACTTGGGGAGAGGGAGATACATAATAATGATCAAAAATGACCAAATATTAGTGTCGAATCCATAGTTTTCGGCGTCGCTAAGGTGAACAGTGATATTTCCGATCCCGTTTAAATGCAAATTCAGCACCGCGACTTGGGGAGGAACAAGATATATAAAATTATCAAAAAAAAAAAAAAAAACCCTTTATCAATGTCCAACTCATGGGTTTTTAGGTCATTGAGATGAACAATGCCACTTCCGATGCCGTACCTCGCAACATGGGGTGAAGGAGATATACAAGTTTATTGAAAACGACCGATATTAGTGCCGAATCCTTAGTTTTTGGAGTCTCTCTGAGACGAACAGTAACACTTCTGATGCCGTTTAAATTCAAATTCATCCCCGGAACTTGGGGAGGAGGAGGAGAGAGAAATATAAAAATAACCGAAAATGGCCGATATCAGAGAGCGCTTTACTAATAGCAAAAAGTGACTGACTAACGAAATATTATTATTATTATTATTATTATTATTATTATTATTATTATTATTATTATTATTATTATTATTATTATTAAAGTTTAACCCACGAAGTGGGCAATTGATGCTAGTAATCCATATTCAAAAGTCTGACTTCAAATAACTTGGAGTTTGATGCCGTTATTTTGTATTTCCAATACGGATCAAAAGTATTTATTGTATATAGATTGAATTTACAGAAAAGACATAGACAGTTGAATCGTTTCCAGTTTTCACTAAAGTTATTCTAAAATATTATGAGGATAGATTATAATAATCATTATTTTGATTTTCTCTCTCTCTCTTTTTAGTCAATATTACTAAATATATCATGATCTCCATAATAGTTATTCTGCCATTATTGGCAGGCTACTTGCTGCAACTGAGAAGCTTCGACGTTCGGTGGTCCTCAGCTAGTCTCTTCCTCTTGACAAGCAATTTTCTGTTTTAATAACTTCCTTCAAATAGTCTCCTTCGCAACCTCCCTCTCTTTCCTTCCACAATACCCCCCAGCACCTCTCTCATAATACAGTTCCTCCTCAGCCAATATCCTAACCATTTCCTCTTCCTCCTCCTAACAATATATAAAATTCTTTTTTTCCTACTGCAATTTTTTTTACACCTCATTCGTTTTCCGTTCGACTCAGCTAATTCTCTCCTTTATTTTCCTGCGTGATCATGTATCGAAAGCCGGCAACTTTTTCATCACTTTTGCGTAATGTCAATGTTTATGCCCCATATAGTTCATATGGGAATCAGTAAAACAAAATCTCAATATTTTATTGGAAGTTTGATTAATACAAGGATTAGCTAATTGTGGTTGAAAATAAAAATCTGACGTCTTTAAAGTGTAAAAATAATTGTGCAATTCATGGTATTTCAATAATTTGTCCCGTCTTGATTTTCTTTCATGCTCCTCAGGGGTAGCCTCTCCAGTTTGGGAACCAGTGGAGTGTTGGATCTGTTAAAAATTATAAACAGATTAGGAAACGTTGTAATTTAGGCATATCTTACATGTAGTGAACCCTGGGCACCCATTAAAAAAAGGAAAGGTCATCACCTATGTTGTACACCTATATGATATTTACACAAAGTTAAACTTTATTACATTTAGAAACATGCATTATATTTCCGTTACTATTGGCGCATTGTACAGTTTATTATCCCTTATATCCATAGTAAAATTTACCGATGAAAAGCTTGAGATTTATTAAATTCAAGACTTGCAAGACTCTTGCATGCAAGACCAAGACTGGGTGTGCAAGACCAGGACCAAGACCAAGGGTTCAAGTGTAAGAACAAGACCAACACTGGATGTGCAAGACCAAGATCAAGATCAAGACCACCCCGGTCTTGGTCTTGGCCATGCATTTGCTAATCACTACTAAGATATCCATGAACATTGCCAATAACGGCAGTAGGTTTTGTGCTTCCTAAAGTCTGTCATGCACACACAGTGCTCTAAGATATCTACTGACAGAAGCGAGTATTATTCAGTGCTTAACTTCATTTATTTTTAGTAATTGCAAACAAATGTTCCAGGGGCGTCATTTGTGTAGGACAGGAGGGTGCAATTCCCCCTCCATTGACCTTCGTAAATACATATTGTTTGATCAAATGTATAGTAATACAGTAATAAAAAAGTGAAAATCTTATGTCGGTCGAGAATCCCCTCCTCGGAATAAAAATTGCAATGACACTGCTTTCAGCAACAAACGTATAGAGTTATTATAGTACATCGCTAAGGAGCTTACATTTTGTTTCAAGAGTCGGAAGTTTGATCTCAAATAATGTGAGCTCATACTGGACGATATTGAGGGGGAGAGAGGGATATTCAAATATGGAGACAGAGAGGGATGAATTACATGTGAAAGTTTAGAATTGAAGAAAAAAATATCGGACAGCATCCATATTTGGACGAAAATTGTGATTTTTGTGAAACGGATTAAAGAAAGTTTCCGAACTTGGAGGACTCTTTTTAGAGCATCAGATGATTGTGAACGGAAAGAAAGATCTTATGATCTATGGAATTAAGAATTTAAAAAGCCTAGATATTCCGAGACGGGCTTCGAACCACGAACCTTTTAACTATCAAACCATGATTTTATCCATTCAGCCACGGAGACCTCTTTTCAATATTTCATAAAGCTTAGTTACAAGTAGTATAACGAACTTCCTCTTGTTCAGGAACACTTTTTAAGGTAATACAAATTTGTTACTACTATGTCGATTGAGTTGATGAAGTAATATCAAATATTCGGACATAATTCACCTTGTGTGAAGCTCTAGTGGAAAATAATATTTAAAAAAAAATCGCAAACATGTTAAAGTTTTGGAAAAAAAAATGGAAATCCTCAGGAGTATGTCACTTTGGTGCAGACATATAGCTTCAGAATGTAGCGTGTTTGCAGCGGTGCTCTTTAGGTGAACGGATACTCGCGTGTTAGCTGCCCAAGAGGTAACACGTCTTTCGCTGGTCGTCCGTCCAGTGTCGTATCGTGCGAGAGGCATTGAATGCGCCCAGTGTACTTTGTGTTTGCTTGGAATTTACGCTGACTTGATTCTAATATATTTCAGTTTAGTGGTAACTAGTGAGTTTATTTAGAATTATAAAATGTCTATCAAACGTGTCAATACATTAAAATTAGGATTTCGTGCGATTCCTAACCGTCCGTCCACAATAAAAATCCATGAGTTTATTCAAAATACGTTTAAGTTAAAGGAAGAACAAATACTAAGTATTGAGTTGGATATTTATCGTAAATGTGTGTATATTAAGTTATTGTCTGACTTGTTGTGTGACAAATTGTTAAGAGATCATGGCGATAGTGTTAAATTTCAAGATGATAGTGGAACATACCCAGTAACTTTAGAATTAGCTGATCGACCTTTAACCTATGTGCGAATACATGCCATTCCGACGGAATATAGTGATAATGATGTCACGCGTGCCTTGTCTATCTATGGAGAGTGTAAAAGTATAAAAGACGAAATTTATGACGATACTCATATTTATAAAGTTAGATCTGGACGAAAGATCGTGACTATGTATTTGTTTAAACCTATACCGTCCTTCCTGGATATTCGTAACCAGAAGTTCCTAGTAACTTATTTCGGTCAGGACCGTACTTGTTATTACTGCCAATCTAGAGATCATTTACAAGATCAATGTTTTCAGCGTCAAAAACGGGCCTTTGTTTCAACAACAACCATAGAACATACTGAAAGTGATAAGGAACGCTCTCGGGGTTCGCCAACCCCAGAAATTAATGTGGTTAAACCTGCTAATTTGCCTACTTTAACGTCAGATGTTGACTTTCCAAAGTTAATGACTGAGCTTACTACCCCTGTGATACAGGGCCGTTCTCTAAACACTACTCCGATAGTGCCAAAAGACAGTGTTCCTAGCCGACCATGTTCCGGAGAAATTAAGGAAAACGTCTCTCCCAAGGATATTAGTGATAGTCAGGACAGGACCTCATCTGCAGGCCCTCCAGCTTTACATGGTACTTCTTCACTTACTGAGTCAGATTTTCCACGGGAACATCAAGTTGTCATTGAACAAGATACAAAGAAGCTTTTGATAGACAGTGATTCCTCCTCCACTAGCGTTGTTGATGGTGATCAGAAGCTAGAGTGCATCTATAGTGTATCGGAAGTTTCCTCTCTAAGTCCCATTTTTCCAGTTCAGTCCAAGGAAAAAGATCATCCTTTCTCCCCTGTGAGTTGTCCTAGTGGGAAAAAAAAGATCTGATGCCCGGAATTCCCAGGAAGCCTCCCAAGACAAGAAACGGAAGAAAGCAGGAACGGCTATAGCTCAAGTAAAGCAACCTAAGAAGACGGATCAGGGACCCTTAGAAGTATCACCTAGGATCACCAGGTCGTCTGTAGCTAAATTAGTGAGTACGGAATATCTACCTGATACCACAGTTCCTTCTTCAGGTGAGTCACAAACAGTTTCTACTCCTACCTAAACATTCAGAAACACAGTGCTTGCAGCCAAATAGTGGTGTGGGATTATGAAGTGTGTTGCTACCATTAGACAACTTCCTATAACAATATTTATGTGTACTATCTTAAAACTAGCAACTATAAATATCAAAGGAATACAATCGCCAGTCAAACTTGAAGCTCTCAATGACTTTCTACTTAAATCTGAAATAGATGTAGCTTTTTCTCCAAGAAGTTGGTCCAAATATTGTAAACGTACATCCATCATATAATGTATATAATAATTGTACATATAATAGCCTTGGTACTGCAATTTTGGTTAAAGAAGGCATCCCGCTTACAAATGTAGAATTACATCCTAATGGTCGAATTATCAAAGGTCAGGTTAATGATATAACTCTAATCAATGTTTATGCGCCCAGTGGAAGCCATAATAGAAAAGAACGGAATAATTTTTATGCAAATGAGGTAGCGCCGTTTTTTAGTGGCCCAAATCATGTTATCTTTGGCGGAGATCATAATTCAAGTATAACTCACACAACAGAACCAACTAACAATTATTGCCCTACCTTAAATGAATTGGTAAAGAATTTGTCTTTGGTAGATGTGTGGGACTTCAAACACCCAGATTTAAGGGGAGACACATTTATTACAAAAACTTCGAGCTCAAGGATAGATAGGATTTATGTAAATAATAACTTCAAATCACAGGTTGTTTCTGTATACCGATATCCCACGTGTTTCACTGATCATCTCTGTTTAATAATGGAAATTAAAATTAATGACCAGAAGATTGCTCGGGGACGGGGATATTATCACATGAATGAAAGTCTGCTCAATGATGAGTCATTTTGTCAGCTCTTTTCTAAAAAGTGGGCTTATTGGCTTAAACAAAAGAAGTGGTTTAAAACATATATTGAGTGGTGGAATCAATACTGTAAGGACAAAATCCGAAGCTTTTGTAGGTGGTATTCCTCTGAAATTTATGCTGATAAGCGAAAATTTTATAATTTCTATTATAGATGTCTATTAGAGGCACAAACTGAAGCGATGACAAATCGCTCGACCCTTATCTCTGTCCGTAAATACAAAGCCAAATTATTACAATTCCATAAACAGAAAATGGAAGGGATTAGGTTACGTAGTAAAGTTCCAGGGTTTCCGGAAGAAGAATAATGCTCTCTTACACATGTGTTAACAGAAGCCAAACGTGGACGGAGGAAACTTATCACGTCACTCACAGATGCTCAAGGCTCTATTCACACTACTCAGGACAATATTCGTAACACCCTGTATGAATATTACTACCAGTTATTTGGGGTCGCTGCTGCTACTGGCTGCGAAAATAAATTACTTGACAGTGTGCCTGCAGTGCTAAATGATGAAGACAATCAAATTTTATGTGCTCCGTTTACTAAAAATGAAGTACAAAGAGCTGTAAATGCTGCAAAAAAGGAAAATCTCCTGGCCCCGACTCTATCTCTGGCCGTTTATATGTTAAATTTTGGGATATAATGGGCGATACACTAACATTGATTGTAAATGAATGGTTCTTTGCTTCAGAGACTATCAAGCGCCCTAATACAGCCGTCACGGTCTTTATCCCTAAAACTGTTCAACCATCTAATGTTAGCCATTATAGACCTATATCCCTTCTTAATACAGATATCAAAATTTTTAGTAGATGTATTAAAAACAGACTACAGGACTACATGGATAAGTTATTACAAAATTTGCAATATGTGGCTGTTAAACAGAAAACCATCTATCACCTTTTATTAACTATTCGAGATAGTATTACTGTTTGTAATGATTGCGCTCTTAAAGCGGCTCTGATAAATTTAGACTTTAAAAATGCCTTTGATAATATTGAACACTCGTACTTATGGTCTGTTTTCAGAAAATTCGGTTTTAATGAACAATTTGTTACATGGATGAAATATTTTTATAAAGACGCTCATACGAAGTTAAATGTTAACGGTCACCTATCCAACAACATTCCCATCAAACGTTCAATAAGACAAGGTGATCCCCTTTCAATGTTGAGTTTTGCTATTAGCCTTGCTCCCCTGTTATATGCTATGAATGACCGCCTAACTGGTCTAAATATTATTACCCCTGCTATAAAGGTGGCTAGTTATGCAGATGATGTAACAGTTTTTGTCTCTTCTAAACTAGATTATTCTCTCATGATGGAATGTGTTCGTGAATATGAGGTAGCATCTGGGGCTAGATTAAATGTTTGTAAATCACATATGTTAAACATAAACAATAATTAATGATGATTTTAATGATATAGATACCGTCCCTCAGGCCGACAGTATCAAAATTTTAGGAATTACCTTTTATTCAAACATAATGCACACTATTGATCATAACTATACGAATATTGTAAACACACTGCGTCATTCAGATTATGTAAATCAATCCAGAAATCTATGTTTATATTCCAGAGCTAAATTTATAAATTTTTATCTCCTAAGCAAAATCTGGTATTTGGCAAATGTATTACCTATGCCTCAACTTATAGGAAAACAAATTCAAAGTTTATGTGGTTGGTTTCTATGGAAACATCAAGTCTTTCGTGTTAAATATGATGTAATGTGTTGTTTACATTCACAAGGTGGCACCGGTCTGGTCAATGTGCAAGAAAAAGCTGCGAGTTTGTGTGTTACTCGCTCAATGACCTTGTACACAGACGAAGCTAATAGTGTAACACAACAACTGCTCACTTACGTATTAGAACGAACAGACAGGAGTCTACCCCTGTGTCTGGCTGACCTCCCTCAAAGCTGTAAGTACTTGGAAACTGTTTTGTGTGATTATATATATCTGTCTCAGCCTTTTGATTTTAAAACTTTAAGTAGTAAAAAGCTGTATGTTTTTAAAATGACTAGATTATATGTCCCACCTAAAATTGTTAGATGAGTGCTTGTGTAATTGGTCCAATATTTGGGCCAATATTAATGACTCGGCCTTGAGTGTTGCCAGCAAATCTATCTGGTTTATGATTGTTCATAATGTTATTGATACTAAAGAAAAGAGAAACAAATATTGTTTTAGTCCTGATGCTCTTTGCAATAGATGTAACAATATAGATACGTTGATTCATAGAATCACGACACGTCTGGAATCCACAAAAATCTGGTCTCAGTTACGTCACTTTTTAGCCATTCTTACTCGTAGTTCGGAACGCAATATAAATATTAGCATAGTTTTAAGACCTGATTATCGTTTTTATCCCGTTAGTAAACAACATAGTGTCAATTGGTATATAGGAACGACCGTCAAATATATTTTTAATTCCAACTTAGAAGCAGGGGGAGCCTTCTATGTACAGTATTTACAAAAAGAATACTCCAAATTAGCAAAGGATGTACGTAATAAACTATTTGCAAATTTTATAGCCAACTCATTGTTCTCGTAACTTCTTTTTTTTGTTACAAAAGCATAACCACTTCAATGTAATTGGTTCTTGAGTTACAATAAATTATCTTTAAAAAAAACGGTTAGTGTAATGTATTCCTACGCGGGTGGTCCTACGTTCGAATCCCGACCTTTGCTGTTTTTTTTCTTTTAGCTATGCTCATACTGTGCATCCCAGAAGTTCAACTTTGACCTTAATGTAGTTGCAGCTAGTTTGAGCCAGAATTATTTTCAAACATGTGATTTGTTACTACATGCTTTTCTTTTACTTGCGATGTTTCAACTTTGATATTAAATCTCACAAAATGACTTGAGAGATTGTGCGTACATTTTTTGAGCGCGTATCCGTAACTTCCTTCACTCTGATAAGGACCACCATGCACAGTTTCTCAAATTCGAAATAGGGCCTCTTGAAATTTGCATTTTCGCGAGTTTGGACAGCCCTAGCTCTGAAACTATCCTTTTTTCCTCACAAGTGAATAGGAACTATTTATCTTATTTTGATGTGAGAAATCGCCTCTTACAGTTTGTCGTTGTAATTCGTTAGCACCCTATGTATATACTCACCAATGAATATAGTTCGAGTGTGAATACTATGTCTTTGTATGGACGTCACCCACGAGGAGAATGGGGAATAGGGTTTTGGTGGGTTTGCATTTTGTTCCAAGCTTTTTGACAGGAAACTTTAGGAAGGCAGGAAAAAAATCTAAAAAAAAAAGACATAGCATTATAAAGTATGTAATAGTCCTGGCAGAATCGAATTGTTCCAATATTCTATCCACTGACAACCCTTTGTTTCTGTTGTTGAACCGGCGAACACCACTAGACACAAATCCAATTATGAGAAAAGATGTATATTACAGATCGTTAAGCCAAGTAATATTGTCACGTGCACACCATATAAATCTGTTAGGTTTGTATGCCATGAAATTTTCTCAATTAATATTGAAACTGAAAATGATATTTTTTTTAACACTTCCGGTTTCAGTAGATACACTAGAGCAGCGTTTCCCAACCTTTTTCAACTTGCGGCACACTACAGGTGTAACTTGAATTCTCACGGCACACCCATATATATATATATATATATATATATATATATATATATATATATATATATATATATATTACTATTATTATTGATAATATAAAATATCGTGGTATTTTTATGTGATTACTGATATCCTTCTTACAAAGAAGAAAGTTCGATCACTGATTTTCCCCGTGGTAAATCATTATGTTTATTTTTCATTCTAATTTTAAAATATAAAACAATTGCAATGAAATATAGGACTCGGGTTTTTAAAAATTCAATTTCTCTTTCGAAAACTGTTTCTAATCTTTAACTAAAAGGGAAGATCACTATATAACGAACAAATAAATAAATATGCTTTTAAAACACAAATGTAGGTAATTTGTATGAATGTTTACTTTGTTGAATTTATTGAATGATATGTTAAAATTTCAAATTACGAAATAGTCTGCAACAATAAAGAAGCAATAATGGTCATGACAATGATAAATACGTTTTTCAACATTAAAAATGTACAGAAAAGTAACACAGTATGAAACTTACAATTGCAGATTTATAGTAGAGGTTCATAGTAATGTGAAATACAAATATACATTTTTCCCTGTCTTGCAATTTGGTTCCTATAAAATTAATAATTTGTTTCGATTTCCTCGCGGCACACCGGTTGGGAAACGCTGCACTAGAGTGAAGAGGGAATACATTATTAGGAAACTGATTTGATTGTAGAAATCTAAGTTGAAGTACGAGCTGTCGAAATGAACTGGTTGAGAATTAGAATAAGTACCACATATGCAGAATATGTAGAATTATGGGTTCATTACACAGACAGTTACAACATAAAATAGTATGACTACTATTTTAACTTTGGTGATTGTGGTATTACTCGATGACTAAAGAATGTTAACATTCCCAAAACTTCGAATATTTTCTCTCAATATAAATACAAAAAAAATATATGTCTGGGCAATGAAGTATATAGCTACTTTATGTTGTAGGTAACTGCTGCAAAATGTTAGTGGTCAAGTCGAAAATCACCAAAATACTACTTATTTATGTTATTCAAAGGTATCAGGTAACGCAGTGCTACCCTATGATTGTATGTACTGCAATAAACATTGAACTAAAATAAATGGCTACTCTGGAGTCATACATCATACACATTTTCTACATTATGATTCAGAGTTACGACACAATTGCTACTGCAGTATAACAGTGACATTAAAATATATTTTTTGTATGTATTTATGGTCTGAACAGTCCTAAAAATCATGAACCAACTAAGATTTAAAAGTGATCCCATTGGATGACATAAAGTATACGAAAGAGCAGGGTGTAACAAAACATTTAAGGAATAGTTACTGGAAAGGTACATTAATCTGGACACTGAAAGAAAGGAAGCAATTTCAGTTTCACTGCTAAAAGCTTTCGTGTTACTTATTCTTTCATAACTATTCCCTTCTATGGTTGTACGTTTTAGTTCTGTTCATTTCAGTGTTTGGCACAATTCCAATTTTCAATGAAACTTTGGCTACAAGCCCGGACATCTATTATTGTTCTACAGTGGTTTTTGTTTTGTCTCCGATTTGTTGTACTTTCTTCCTTTTGCACTGGTTTCTTTCTCAACCTGAAATCAGATCTTCAAAACTCGCACGGCCTCAGTTGCGATTCTCCCTAGGGGAATGAAAGAGGGATTCTTGATATCCTTCATCTCAGGTTTTTCTCTCGGGTCAAGATGGGAGAATGATCGTGGGAGACAACCATTTCTACTTTTGTAGCACAATTGGATTGGAATTGTGTATTTTAGACCTTTTTCCTCAGAAAAGGAGAAGTTATTTTTCTTTTAAGTAAGACTAATTTAGGTAATGTTACAGGGCAATGTATATCAATGTTTTGAATTTCAGACATGCGTTTCTTCTGAGGATGAGCAGAGGTACAAAATATAATAATCCATTAAGATACCATGTATGGTGAAAACATATTTAAATATATATATATATATATATATATATATATATATATATATATATATATATATATATATATATATATATATTGTTAGATATAAACAAGTTAAACTAAGCGTAATTATGAGCTACTATAGCAATTTCATAAATTAAAGCAAGTATATCTATTTAATGGGTACTCATAAAGAGAACTGCGGGATCCGAACCCTTTTGACGTCTAGCATGTGACATAAATACAATGCATATTTATATGCATTGCAATGCCTATTTATATGCTAGCCTAGGTTCAGAAATTGCATTCTATGTGGACAACCTCAGTTCTCGTATTATTGATTACGAAACAACTATTGGGTTTCCACGGCCTCCTCGCTGGTATTGTGGCCAGTGCACGCGCCATTGGCGCATGGGGAGAGAGATTATTCCCAATTGGAGTGCATTGAAATTTGAATATATTAAGGTTCCATGTCTCACATAGCCTCGGTGCTAAGTAAAGAACCAGTGAACTACAACAAACAGACATATCTTGGGACTCTTACGCCTCGGCACACGCGTAAATAAATGTTTACGTTCACCACCCCGACTGTTACAAGCGAACGTCCTTGGTTTAACCATTCGGAAAAAAAAATGTTTGACGGGTTAAAAATAAAGCCACTGACGACAGTAAAGTATTAATGTGGTATTAAATTATTCACTCATGATCAGATATTCATCAATATATTTGCATGAAGCTGATGCTTTCTTGGTTTGTTTAAACATTCATTACAAGCATTACTATTAGAATAAGAACCACTTATATATAATTATTAGGACACTTAACAAAAGTTAATGACCTGGATATGCTAACTACTAACGTTCTCCATTGTATCTCCCGTATCCAGTTTATGCGAGTTAACCCTACTGTGGA
Source organism: Thermobia domestica (assembly GCF_964235325.1). NCBI lineage: Eukaryota > Metazoa > Arthropoda > Insecta > Zygentoma > Lepismatidae > Thermobia > Thermobia domestica. Next base: position 139,596,328 of record NC_137459.1, on the reverse strand, counting down.
TATTGTATCATATTTGATACAAAATAAATTATCTCTAGTAATAGTGTCCAGGTAGTGTCCTGTATCACAAATACATATTGTATCATATCTGATATTTCTCCTGAGCACATAATTCACCATATGCCCGATAGATGTCAGGAAAATGTTGCTTCAGTACAGAGAGAAAAAAGTCGTGCCCGTGCTTAGTGAAGGTGAGAATAGAAGAGTTTATGGGTCGTCTACTCTGAAGGGCTAAGGGTACGAACATGTCGAAGAGCCTTCGCGATCGAGATCGAGGTTTAAGTCGCGGTCGCATCCTCGATACTGGCACAAACGCATGGATTTAAATCAGTACAACCGAAGATGTACGCTACATCGTGACCTAGAAGTCGACCGCAAGGGTGAATTAGTGGTCGCGATGATAAATAACAGAAGTTTGTTTTTACATCGATGTCCAGCGGAAGCATCGCTTTGGCTTGTGTTCTCATTGGTACTCCCTGAAGCGCTGTACGGAATAAGGTCTTCATTTGTTTCGAATTTCGTCTGCAGAGAATTGTGTGTGTCTATGCTCGAGAGGTTTTGTTATAGTCTACTATTAAATTTGATTATGAAAGACATATTAATAGAATTAGTGAGGAATGTTCCAGCGGCCGATTCCAGCAATATGGAATAAAGAAACACAAACGACATCATAATAGGCATCGAATAGAGAATGAAAGAAAATAGCAACTGAAATGGTAATGTCAGATAAGTCATTCATATTTATTTGAAAGTTATATTGTAGCTTATTATTATATAAGGCAGTAGCGGTTACATGTAGGGTACTTTCGGGCTGAGTCCGTAAATTGCGGGATTTCTAAAGAAAAAAAGTAAGATACTGTTAATCATATCTATGCTTAAAAACTTCACGCCCCCCACACAATGCCAACGCTAATATAAAAAGGGTTTCTTTTAAATTCGTTACTTGTATAAGGCGAAGAAATACCGGTACTTGTAAAGACAGGCACGTATCCATAATGAGGAGATGTCGTATAATGGAATTGCAGAGAAGAAACTTCATTTGCTTAAGTTAATACTCCCTCCACCTCGAAACCTGAAGACATACATTTTTGTGATTTTACTGGGAAATGGTTTCTCACCTGAGTGCTGAAAGAGGGCATTTCTTCCTAGAAAATTAAAAAAAAATGTAAAAGTCTTTGATTTATTGATAGAGATGGACAAGAGATGAGACTCAAATATTTTTTCGAAAGAGGAGACGAGACTTTGGCATTTCTCATATCTCGTCTCGCGTCCATCTCTATTTATAAACTGTTTGGTCCTTTCAGTTTCAAAATGTTGTTTCGCAGTAATTTTTATCCACTGACGGAATAGTTTCACACGCGTCACAGTAATGTTTCTCCTCAAGCTGAGAACTTATAGCGAATGTGTGACCTCCTCGCTATGTGCACTCTTCATCCACCGCGACCGAGACATCGACGCAGCGACCGCGACTTAAACCTCGACCTCGATCGCAAGGTCTCTTCGGCATGTTCGTACTCTAAGAATAGTTTCGAAGTTGCAAAAATTCCAAGTTTATGAAGTAAGTTTCCTAATTGTTTTTATGTATGCTATAATTTGATTTTGTACAAGAAAGGAACATGAACTGTTGATGCATAATGCATTATAAGTGATACAAAGTATTTTTACCTTTTAGCACGAAAAATTACTTTAGGACATTTTTCTATTCGGATATTAATTAGAAGTGTCTTATCATATACATGTATATTATTTCAGCCAAATACAAAAAAAATCATGCACTGTAGGTTTAAGTGTCAGGTGTGTATTCTGTGAAACAAATAGTTTCCCAATAACGATTCTGGTTTCATAGCGACAGGCGGCTCAAAGCGATCAAGTGGTAACATGATAAGTCTCTAGTTGCTGAAACTACGTCCGACCACCAAAAAGCTAATTTTGCGTGTATCACTTTATACCACACAAAAAATCATTAGAGATCATTAGAGTCGATAACTCTATTTTCATGATATGTTTCATTAAACAAATTCTGGAAAGAAAAGAATTCACGGTTGAAGCAATTACAACACTCTTACATTAGTTTTATTTCGCAGGTTGGTTCTTGTTCAGGTTTACTAATCGTAGTATTTTTTTTTCAATGGCTTTCATTCCCATCAGAGATGGGCGGGCCGTAGAAGGCAATGCCTTCTATATTTCCAGTGATGTAAGAGAATTTTGGTTGAGGTAAGATTAGATGGTTGTCAGGCTGTAATTGAATGTTGGAAAGAGTGATATATCATCAATAGATGTATGTTTAAGTAAGTTCAGCTTTGGGTTGGCGAGTAGTGATGCATAAAATGGAATCGTGGTCCAGATAGAGCTGATTAAGCTAAATGGTGTAGAAGGCCCTGTTTTGTACCAGGCATGGTGGATGTGTGGATTTTGGATATAGATACCGTCGTAAATGAACGGACAACAACTTGTACAAATTTCGAATGAAAACTAACAGTGAAATTTGATAATCACAATGTAATAATATGCAACTTGCACATCAAATTTCGCTTTAACTTCTTTTTTTTTTTTTTTTGGTTTGAAGATATGTTTAACTTACATTGTTTTCGTGATAATCCAGACTTTCAACATACGAGTGTCAGTCTCCTAGATTTTCGTAAATAATTATAAAGATGATTCTAATAAGTATAGATCTTCCAAACAAGTACAGATAACGACCACTAAAGCTTATAATTGACTTTTTGAGAACATGTTGGTTCTAATTGCTATAACACATGACTACCTTTCCATTAAAAAAAAAATCAAGATGGCGGCGGAGGTTCGTGAGTTACTCTGCCCATTGCGTTGTCTATCTTTCACTATTTTCACGATTCAACAGTTTATTTGATGTATTTCAATAACATAGCATAGCCCTTCTCCCACCAACTTTCACCCCCTCCCCCTCCGTTTCTTATGGCGCTCAGTCGCTATAACTGTGCACATATACATATTTTCACATCCTCTATCAAGCGCACTAACCAGGGATGATATCGAAACTGCATCTTGAATTGGGAGACATTCTATATATTTCCTGATAGGACATCTCGAGCAAGTTCCAAAACAGGTGTTCGTTTCTTGCCCGGAAGTGACCCCACCTTTGCAGGGGCTAAAATATATAGAACATTTTGACCTATTTTCTATAGCAGGTGTACATAAAGTACGTTCCTACCCCTAAAAGTTGAAACCTATGCTAAAACGCCAAAAAAAAAAAAAAAAAAAAAAAAACCTGTTTCATCATTGTAAAAGCATAATTTAACGAAGTGAAAATATTTGCCCCAGGGTCTCCGCAGGGTTTGCAATTGAAAAGAGGGGCAAGTAGCACATCGTTTGAAAGCTAGTGTTAAAAGAAAAACGATAATAGAAGTCTCACAGCTCTAATCAAACTCGGTGCGAAATGGCGGAAGATTCAAAATTTGAAAACAGTCTGCAGCTAACAGTGCATGGCCACCGCTAGAATTCCAAAACTGTGATACAGGTGTCCAAAATCAAAAACATGTGTTACAGTATTTAAAACGTGCAATTTATATAAATGAAAATGTTTGCCCCAGGGCCCTCGTAGGTCCCACGCGGAGTCTACGTCGAAGTTTTCATTTGGAAAGGCTTCAAAAAGTATATCGTTTATAAGATATCGTTCTTCAACTTTCCGACGACCCGTCTGGTAGAAGCAGTCTAGAAGATACGGCTCCGTCGAATGTTGTCTGCTGAAGCTTGGCTTTTGTTCTGGTCTATGTGTGAGAGCCACGTAAGTCACACGCCACGGTCGTAGCAACGTGGTAGCTGCCGGGACTGTATCTTTGTTATGCAGGTATGAGGGCCATATGCATGACGATCACTCTACGGCATGATATTGAGGCTTGAGTGTCTCGTGGAGGAGTGCGGCCATGCTATTGTTCATGAAGAAGTGATAAAAGCACAGTGGTTGGAGACACCAACTGCACTGAATAAAACTCTTCTCCATGCATTGTTCGTCGTCCGGAATCGAACATGTCGAGAAAGCTGGATCCTTTGTGTGCAAACGGAAAGAAAAGTCTCTCGCTGACTAATAACTAAAATCATCAGGAAGGTCGATGTATCCACATTTGCCGAAAGCGTAGTTAATCATATCTTGGAATCGGGGTGATACCAACTGATTTCGTGTTACCCGAATCAAATGCGCAATGGAATACCGATTAGTCATGTCTAGCTTGTCTCCAAGTCCTTCATTCCGAACATGCTTGTGGGCACGCTTCACCATCATTTTTCTATAAAGAATATATCCCACATCGAATGACTGTCCATAGGAAGTACAGCCTGGAGTGATAGTTCCTGGATGTAAGTCAGGACACTCTTGATACAAATCCGGATCTCTCATGATGGCTGCGTCGTCCTTCAACAAAAGACACGAAGTTCCAACGTCTCGAACAAGATGTGGCACGTATTCCTTGAATATTGCCTTTGTCATCATTCCTGACTTGTTGGCTCTGATTATGACTCCAGGGATCTGAGGGATTTTACATTGGACCCTTGATCCAAATTTCCCGGATGGTTCGCGGAGCACAATGACAGTCGGGCCCACGAGCTTTCCTGATGCCAAAATCGCTTCCTGGACTGTGTAAGAATGTGTCACTTTTGATTCGCATCTTACTTGAGTTTCGACAATTTTTACTCCACGTTGAGTTAGAGTTCGTGGTGTTAGTAATTCATAATTGAATCCATTTTGTTCAAGATTCACAATTTGATCAAGATTGTAGTTATCCTCTTCAATCTCCCGCCTGATTTGTTGAACGTAGCTGTCGAATTCGTTTGAACGTTCCAGTGCTTTTGTTCTGGTTGCCATTGTCATGATTTTTGTGATTTTCCTGGAACCCCAGTTCATTTATCTCAATAGTCGGCGGATCCAGAATCGGGATGCCTTGAAACCAGTAACCCCTAGCTTCCGCGATTGTTCCAAGGCTTCCACGGTAATGCCTTCTTCAGTGATCCTGAAAAAAATCGGAGCACCGCGTTGATTTTTGCACCATGCTTTGACAGATTCTCGGAGTTCTGCTGGTTTGGTCCGTTTGGATGCCTTGTCCAGGTACAGTTTCATCCGAATGATATCACTTGTACAGGTGTCAACTCTTGCTACCCGTTTCTCATCCTTGAGTTTGGGACCAATGGATGCGTTATTATAAGCTGCAACAGTATCCCTCAATTTCGTTTCACTCAATGATCTCCAAAATGCAGTTTCCTGAGAAAGATTTGGGTCCAGGTAGTCGTAATCAGGATCGCCTTCGGTACCCGAAGCAGTTCCTTGTTGAATTGATGTCGTGTCCAAGGGCTGGAATTGAGTATTATCTTCGAACGTAACATAATCGTCTAGGCCATTGTAATGTCCTGGAGAACAGAGTTTGTCACCATCAACTTGATGAGCTTGTGAACCTTCTTTGCATTCTAAAGAATCAATTTTCTAGATGTAAGTCAACGATATTGCAAATTGACTAACACAACTTTTCATTGAAGCTAATCACAGGCTATAAGTCAGGGTTGCTGGCTTTCTAAATTCGTCATTGCAAACGTTCAATGTATAGAAATGAAAACGTAGGTCCTGGAGTCCCTATATGCGGGCAGCAGTCAAATTACACATTTTCAAATGGGTTCAGTAGTATTTTGTTTCAAAGTTTCTCAAAACAGACAGCGTATGGAACCAATCTTTCGTCTCTACGCCAATCCTGTGCAAAATGGTGGGGTGTTCACACTACGTCTACATGGTGAATCTTAAAGTCCATGACCACCTCTTACACCTAAAGCTTTGAAACAAATGTCGAACTATGTGGTTCTTCACATCAAAACGACACTTGTAAATGCAAAATAGCCACCTGGTCTACAAGTTTTTAGATCGCTTCTACCAGACGGGCTATCAGTAAGTTGTAGGGGGATAGCTTTCAAACGATATGCTACGTGCCCCTCTTTTCAATTGCCAATTTTGAGTTGGACCCCACTTGGAACCCTGTAGGGACCCTGGGGTAAACATTATCATTTCGATAAATAGCACTTTTCAAATAATGAAACAGGTGTTTTAGAATTTTGACACCTGTTTCACTGTTTTGGAATTCTAGTGGTGGTCATGCACTGTTTTGAAATTTTGAATCTTCCGCCATTTCGCACAAAGCTTGGTTAGAGCTGTGAGACTTCTGTTATCGTTTTTCTTTTAACACTAGCTTTCAAACGATATGCTACTTGCCCCTCTTTTCAATTGCAAATTTTGAGTTGGACCCCACCTGGGATCCTGCAGAGACCCTGGGACAAATATTTTCACTTGTTAAATTATGCTTTTCCAATGATGAAACAGGTGTTTTGGCGTTTTTTGCATAGGTTTCAACTTTTAGGGGTAGCAACGTACTTTATGTACACCTGCTATAGAAAATAGGTCAAAATGTTCTATATATTTTAGCCCCTGTAAAGGCAGGATCACTTCCGGGCAAGAAACGAACACCTGTTTTGGAACTTGCTCGAGATGTCCTATCAGGAAATATATAGAATGTCTCCCAATTCAAGGTGCAGTTTCGATACCATCCCTGGTAAGTCTCATCCCGCAACTCGATTTATCCATTTAGACCGTTTACTTGTCTCGGCTCACTTGCACCGAAGCGCACTTGTGAAGGCGTACATTCAAGATAATGAAAAACTAGCAGCTGCAGCTAACTACATTGTTTACAGTTTTGGTTTGACGTTCGAACGTAAACGCCAGTTTTTGAAGTTAGGCTTTGTATGTATGTATGTCTATACACATATTCGTATGAAGAAAACGAAAACTCTAAAGCTAGTTTTATCCAGTTGTTGCTCGCATGCCGTGTTTTCTAACTACATAGAGACAAGTGGATGCTTTTATTCACAGCGGTGCGGATCTTCAGGTGACGCGATCTCACTGGCGACTCTGGCATGTAAAATTTGGGAGGGACATCAAGGAAAGTGATTTAAATGGTACTACCAAGCCCACCTCTTTATTTTCTTTGATTCCATTTGTTAGCTTTCTACTTACCCTCACGGACCCTCTCAGGTATATCAATAAGTCTGTTATAATCCTTATAATCCTTTCATAGCCTGAATATTATATTCCAAATAGCGTAATTATTATTTATATGTTATTCTGTCGTTAGTAAATAAATTAGAATAAAATATTGAATATTTTGTACTTCAAAATATTAAGGGGGACGTGTCCCCCTCGTCCTCCCCCCCGCCAGAGACGCCCATGCGCGATCTGAAAATCAGATCATTGGTAGTTACGGTTCGCGGTGGTTGGTCGGTTTCTACTTGCATTGTGCCGTATGGGGCATTTTATCCACATCATTTCGGATCATGCCAAATACATATTTTATTCAATGCAGTTAGAAAACGTTGCGTTGTGCAATTACCATTGCAGCAGCATGAATAAATGGGGTGAGAACACTACTGGAGCTACGTCGGTGGATCAACCGCTATTGCAATTGCGTAGGTAAAAATGGCCTAAGTTGTCAATAATAATAATAACAAGTTCAATTTCATGACTCATACGTATGAAGTATCTATCACTTTGATATAATTTTTCCTAAGTGAAAGACTTGAAATCGTATATACAGTATATATAGGGTTGGACCCATGATTTTCTGAGTGGGGTGCATCGCAAGTAGCAAAATAAACAGTATCATTGAAACTCTTTAAAGTGACATGTGACAATATATACTATTGTCACAATATACAGTACATACTATTTGAAACTGTGATTCTTCTTTTAATATGACATCCGCCTGAATTCAAAGTAGTCTAATTTGATCTGCGTCGATAAGCTTAATTTCGAGATTAATTTTGACCTTTGACCTTTAATCTTTATTTTCTTCAGTTCTAAACTTACTTGTGCAACAAACACATTTCTTTCCTGTGTAGAAGGAAGAATACGATTGTCTATCATCCAATTTATTATATTTTCTGCACTTGTTTTCTATCTGATGTGAGTTCGTAGCCGTGGTACCTCAGCTGAGGCTCCCCTTCTTCAATGGTAAAATGAAATCTCATTTGTGCTGAGTCAGGAATCTACTGGCATATCGAGCGTCTTCTCAATTCCTGAGGGTCAGCAAAGTTCTGTTTCTGTCAGAAGGAAGCTAATAAACTTTATTGTAAGTACATGTCCGATCTATGCTGAAGATATCAACAATATTTACTTGTTTGACAAAAAAAGTTATTCTCTATACGCACATATTGGAAGGTATAAATAAACAATTTGCTAACATAATACACATGGAAATACAACTAAAATTTTAAGAACATGAAAGTTTCTTTTTTAATTAGGTCGAAACTTCAGGTTTAATTTTGTCTTTTTAGAAATTAAAATTTTTGCTTGCAAATTACATTTGGTTGGAATATAAGATCAATATATCATTAACGTAGGTAATGGGCAGAGATGGCATAGGTCAACGAAAACTTGACCCGTGACCCACTCCGAAACAGCACCCACCATAAACCAACGTGACCCATGATTCACGCTCTCCTCTCCACTCACTAATACACTTATAACAAAACAAGGCTGTGAAATTATCAGTAATCGAAGTTTGAATTTTTTCAGTCAATCGTTCAAGCATCTCTCTGTTGCAGTACTGATTGACCTGCCCTTTTGGATATAAAATAGTAAAGTGTTTCTCATACGATTAATTTCAACTTAATTATCATATATAATTATTTCCCCTCTGAATAATGCATACTTTCCATTAAAAAAAAAAAAAAAGGATGATATTCGAAAATCTCAAATCAAGGTAAAATAGACCAACGTGAGGGGAAAACAAAAGTGTAAAATTTTCCGTATAACTAAACATACCGTACAAACTTAAAATCTCTAGTAATTAAGCTTACAGTGAAAATTTTATGTCTATTTTTCTCACAACTTTATGACTTGATTTCCTTGTGCTCTGAACGCTAAATAAAATAAGTTTCAGCAATTGTAATTGAAAGCAGTGGATATAAAATGCGAAACAGTATAATTTTTGTTTCTCAATTAATACCTGTTTCTCATTGTGTTTTTCAATTAATATCCATCCTTTTCGATTATTTTTACCAATCAACCTACTTCCAATTTATCATAGGGTCTATATAGAAAGTGTCCCCCCATAGAAGAGGATTTTTTTTTTAATGCTAGGGCACGTTATGTTTATTTTAATAAAGAGTTGGTATAGTGAATTTCAACTCTGTAAGTAAGATATTAATTTTTTTCGCAAATATTCGGACCTCTCACTCCCGCTTAGAATGTGTATTATAATGAAAGCAATATGATAACATCCCAGCTGGGATTTGGAAATATAGGCCTATACCAAAAGTCATTTCACTTGACTTTGCAATTTGATCGTGATGATTATGCACGCATATTTACATTCATTTTTTTAAAATATAATAATTAATATATTTCAAAAATATACTTTTTCCAGTAGTTAGCTCCTCTAAAAACACAAAGGCTGTGTCTCGAAAGCCAAGTGGTAAGCCCTATTGCTTTTATTACAATTACAAATATTGTAACGTTCCTGAGTTCGTGTCGCTGTTCGGGCGGCTTTTTATTTGTAACCACTCCGTGTTCTGTTTGCTGTCCGTGGCTCGTGGTACTACCAATAAGTATACTCCTGATACTTTAACTTACCTGGACAGGACGATGAAGAACCTCTCCAAGAAAGGTTACAAACTGTTTCCAAATCGCTCGTCAGTCTCAATAATGAGATGAGCATTAGGCGCCGAGAGGTTTGGGTGTCTCGTCTCGAAAACCTCACGAACGATCAGACGGTCATCCAGACCATAACGCACACAAACATCACTCATACAAACAACGAAAACACACTGGATTAAATAACACTATACTTATTTATTAGAACACTATTAAAAAAAATAGCGAAGAGGAATGGACACAACACTGAACACTAGATATATGTAATAATTTTCGTTGCTGAAATCACACTTTGCCCTTTTCGAGTAATATAGCCCTTTATATGTATATATGATTATAATTCAGATATCACTACAAATGCTTCTCACACACCATTGACACACTTGGGGGGTTAGCACTGGGGAAAAGTTGTCTGGATCGCCCCACGATGAATCCAGTTGTTACGCTGAACAGTCCTGCAGCGTAAAGGTGAATCTTCAGCAAATAAACAAAAAGAAGGTCTCCACAGTGGAATACTGATATTGGAGGGCGCGTATATAACTTTTTAGCGCACTAGGTTTGTGAACCTAGGACTTCACTAGTTGGGGCTAGCCGTAAGAAATCGTCCTTCACCGGCTAAATAGCTTGTGCCTTTTCACAATAAGTCGCATCTGAAGCTCGACACGACATGCGTGGTTACGGCTTCCCGACCTGGAGTCAAACTCCCCGAGCATCCAAGCTCAAGGTACGGGTTGCAATGATCAACTAAAAAGGTTGGCAGTTCATTTCAAAAATCACTCAGTTAACTCACGTGTACGCACATACAAACAGAACACGGAAAAGAATTTATGTTAATTTTAGCCAACTGCCTATAATGCACTAGACACGGCGATAATACTGGCGTGAGAAAGTACAGATAACGAACTGCAAAAACTGTGAGGCTGGTGCCACTTTGGTTGCTGAACATCTGGTCAGCCCGTATTTCTCTAATATATTATAATGTTTCCATAAGCGATTAAAGAAAGCACTTAATTCAGTTCCCAATAACTATAGAATATATACTGTGCATATAATGAGTCAGGGAGAAACACTGAAATGGTTAGTCACTAACTGAAATGTTCTCAGCAAAAGCAATGTTTTAAATATATATATGAAAAAATGATGAAAGACTTCTTTGTCCAATTGTGTGGGAAAGGAGCAATTCCCACCGAAGAAAGAACTTATGTGCGTTGCAGAATAAAGTACAAATTGAAAATAATAATCACCGTCTTTACGAAATATACAGAGTGTCCACAAAAATCCTTCTATAACTTGGTAGTGGTTATAATATCAATATCCAAAAGTACCTGAAGTTATTATTATTATTATTATTATTATTATTATTATTATTATTATTATTATTATTATTATTGATCAAAATATTCAATATGTTTCAAGCAAAAATGTTCTTGTACTCCTGATATTTGGAGAACTACATATAGTGTAGCCAAACCCAAACAATTACTTAACTCAGTGTGATGCGCCTATTTCGCACAAAATATGAAAGCTCAATTTAGGGCCCCTTTGAAATATTTTGTGTCCCCGGATCAAAAAAAAAACTAATTATTGACCAAGATCGCAACCTTTTGATCAATTTTTTGATCATTTCTAACATCATTGGCCTGATCACAATCTGCTGATCATTTTTTTTGTCGTTCTTAAATTTCTTGTTCACTTACGAGGGAAGGGCGCGATGTCACTCAGAGATAATTGCACCAAATTTGGTGTAGGAATAGACAATGGGAATATAAAATAACGTGTGGAAGCATTCGTTTCACAGGCGTTCGGAATCACAAATAATGGGCCCTACAGTTCTGAAGAAATGTGGCCTGTCAATCAGATATTGATAGGACGGAGCCTTTGCTCGCTGTTGCGGCCAACGCAGAAGTTAAATAAAGTAGAATGAAAACAAAAAAAGATAAGGTGAACAGAATATGGCCCAATGTCCGCCCTTAGTTCCACCAGGCGAATGCCGGGATATTAAACCATCAACTGTCCTTGCCAAACCCACCTTATCTTTATAAAGGGGAACTGAAATAAATCTTTAAAGAGCAGTCTCATCTGTTTCAGGCTGAACGTGCGTTTTTTTAGCTTATTTATTTATTTATTGAATACAGTTCCTGATACTATGTGTGCTTTTTATGTTTTTAATGCTTCTGTTAGCAACTGATTCCTTATGTAAAGAAAAGTTTATAACTCGCTGTACGATATATTAAGGTTAACTGCACTATTTTCTAACCTTGTTGGGACCAATTTTTAAGGTAACTTTACGAACACGGCATGTATGAAGGCTATGAAGACGTTCTGTCTTATGTGTACTAGGGAACAGAAGTGAAATGCTCAAGTTCATTTTGTGTTCACACTATTAAAGTGCAGTGTTTGTGAAGCATGTGTGAGTTACATTTGGAATCTTGAATGCAGTTGTTACGAGGCTGTTTCTGTCCAATACATTTTGCTGCTTTCTAGTGATGAGTAAATCAAATTCAAAAGTTTCCTTTATCCTTTGCGTTAACATAGTTGTGTTATGGAACTGTCTTGTATATATCCAAATAGTTATTTTTGTTATGACCGTCCACAGTCGGTCCCATTTTAAACGTTACTAATCCCGAAATATGCATTTAAATTCGCCTCACAAACACGCAATTCTTTATTTTTGGTAGGCGCCAGATCGTAGATATCAAACACCCGTACAAATGGAATCAGTTAATATTGGTTGGTTTCAACATTTAATATTTGCGTACTGACAGCATCTTATACTGTGAAGAAATACAGCAACTTCGTTTCGACTCCTTCCCTGGAAAACTTCTGCCGATACCCATGATTAATTTATGTATATATTTTCTTTACTTTTTCCAATATAATTTCATTAACTTAACTGGTGATGCATACCCAATTGGTAACGGCAATGGCAGGGCAGTTGAGAGATTTAGTATCCTGGTATTCACCTATTCGGACTGAGGACGGACATTGGCGCATTTTCTGTTCACCTCATATTTTCTGTTTTCATTTTACTTAACTTCTGCATTGGCCACAACAGCGAGCAAAAGCTCCGTCCCATCAATATCTGATTGACAGGTCATACTTCTTCAGAATTGTATGGCCCATTATTTCTGATTCCGAACGCCTGTGAAATGAATTCTTCCACACGTTCTTTTCTATTCCTATTACCTATTCCTACTCCAAGTTTGATGCAATTATCTCTGAATGACACAAGCCTTTCCCTCGTTAGATATACTCATCTCAGGTCAGTAAGTAGAAACAAATGAAAAATGAAGAAAAATGGAGGCCTTGAAAGTAAAACGTAGAAAAAGTTACCAGTGTTCAGAAGATGCTGTCTGCAACGCACTGAGCAGAGTGGTTCGGTGGGTTGTAGTGGGTCGGTAGATCAGTCAATAGCAGTGGGTCAGGTCATGTTGACCCGGTATACGGACAAAATCTCGCGGCCGAAACATCGCCGCCCAAAATCTCGCCGGCCAAAACCTCGCGGGACAAAATCTCGCCGGGCCAAAACCTCGCGTGGCCAAAACCTTGCCGCCCATAACCTCGCGGGACAAAATCTCGCCGGGCCAAAACCTCGCGTGGTCAAAACCTCGCCGCCCAAAACCTCGCGGGACAAAATCTCGCAGGGCCAAAACCTCGCGTGGCCAAAACCTCGCCGCCCAAAACCTCGCGGGACAAAATCTCGCCGGGTCAGAACCTCGCCGTGCCAAAACCTCGCCACGAATGAAACTTTTCTTTAAAATTTACCCAATGTGTTTCCTAATATGCAATTCCACATTACAAATAATAATAATAATAATAATAATAATAATATACAAAACATCGTGTGCGTGGACTTTCTCGGGTTATTCCCGTTTCCTCCCACTTTCTTTATTCGATCATTTCCTTCATCCTGGTCATCTACATCTCCTTTAACCTATAAGACATAATCAAGGGACGTCGTAAAAAACTCATATATTGTTTCATATTTTCATAAATATTATTAGATTTTTGTTAAAATTTTAAGTTTTTGGATGTTCCAAATTTCACTAAACTAACCTCGTTAGTTGTCATTACTTTCCTTATGCAGACTTTCTTTCCCTATAACCAGTTTAAAAACATCCTGTCGCCCTACCTTCACATTGAAATCCTCTAATACAGAAATATAATTTTCATATGGTATCGCGGGACTTGGTCAAATACCCGTGATACTTCTTCTGAAACACCGTCTTTTATACCGTCATCCTTATCATCTGTTGGAACATTTACATTTTGGCCAGGCGATATTTTGGGGCGCGAGGTTTTGGCCCGGCGAGATTTTGGCCCGCGAGGTTTTGGGTGACGAGGTTTTGGCCAGGCGAGGTTTTGGCCCTGTGAGATTTTGGGCGGCGAGGTTTTGGTCAGGCGGGGTTTTGGCCCGGCGAGATTTTGTCCCGCGAGGTTTTGGGCGGTGAGGTTTTGGCCAGGCGAGGTTTCGGCCTGGCGAGATTTTGGGCCGCGAGGTTTTGGGAGGCGAGGTTTTGGCCAGGCGAGGTTTTGGTCCGCGAGGTTGTCGCCGCGAGGTTCTGGCCGCGAGGTTTTGTACCCAAACCTGTTGACCCATGGTCCACTGGCCCATTCACAAATCATGACCCACTCCATCTCTGTTAATAAGAGAATAAAACATAGTATTCACTGAATTTGCTTGCATTGAAGAACGTGTCTATCGCTGCAAGATTTTTAAATGTACCTAGAAACAAGCTATTTTATAGTTTAAGTGCTTGTCATTAAATTGCAGCACATTATGACCTACAGAGTAGATTGATGTAATTTTCATCAAAGTAACACTGTCATAACAAAGATCAATGATTGCTAAGTTTGCAAGCATGTATTATTTTGTAATCATGTTGTTTGCTTGTTGAAGCCTATAATAGCCCCTTTTCAGTACCGATAATATATGTTAGGTGGATCTATGCAAGGGTGGAATCCAAACTAACGCAATGCGTTCAAGAGTGCTCTATCAACCCTGACTAAACCAAGGGTCACGCTCACCAAACACTCGCACATTAGCAATCCTACCTGTTCCGTGGTTCTAAACGGCCAGAAACTGCCACATTGCGCATGCACAATGATATACATGAGATGAGTCAAAAGTCCTTTACTATTCCTATAAAATGAAAGCAAGTGTAGATACGCGAAATTGGTAATTGTAGGAACATGTTGAGTCAATGGGAAACCTTTATGGTTAGTGTCATCTTGTTTTCCGCCATTTTCAATCTCGTTAAAAAATAAAACATATGTGAGAATGATATAATGTGATATATTTAAGAGGGCAATACTTTTAAGGGAGTTTGAACGGTGTAATCAGATTTAACATATCTGCTAACTTTGACGTTATAACCACATGAAACTCAAATTTATCTTTTATTTCCAGGTGCTGAACAATGCCATTATCCAAAACCGACCACATGAAAATCGTCGGGGTGTGGGATGAAAGAAGCACCCGTGCTGTAGCTCATGATTTCAATGAAAGGCATCCTGAACGTGATCCAGTTTTGTACGCTGAATTGGCACAGTTACTGACCAAGTTTGGAGAGACAGTACAGTCGAGAACGGGCCATTATCAAGTAGGCTCAAACTACAAGTGACGAAGTAACAGCTGCAACCGTGCTCGCATAGTTTGTTAAGTCTCCACAGCGTAGCATTAGCCGATTGTCACTGGGATGCCTCGGCAGTCACACCTCTATTTGCAGTGTGATAACGACACATATGGACATATGTGCACTGTGGACTTACAAGCTACATCTGCAGGAGTTCAGTTGATTTTGAGTTTCACGCCCCTTTCAGCAGCGCGGCTATATGAGGCGGGACCTACTGATTGATGCGGAATCCAAACCACATGAGCTCCCGCAGCGAATCGAACCCGGGTCCCCCATGCTAAAGGCGCGTGCGCTAACCGCTTAGACACGAATAAGCTCTATGCTACATATGTAGGGATATCTGTTTCAGGATGACCCTGATCGGAGAGTGCACTTTTATGAGTCTACACTGAAATAATTACACAGGGTTTCAACTTTGTGATGCACATTTTACACAACGATGAAGCGGTTTTTTATGTTAGAGGGGTTGTAAACAAACAAAACGTTCGCTACTGTTCTCCAGACAACTCCAAGTGGACAATCCTAATAAAACTGTTGATTACAGGATAAATTATGGTGTGAACAGGTATTTGAAATATACATATCATTGGCTCATATGTTATTTCTGTACCTTAACTGCTGAGCGTTGCTTCGACATGCTAAGCAACTCATTCTTCCTCAGTGTCGACCCCAGATAGCAGTTTTCCTTCATTTTACCAATATGATGGAGTACCATCTCATTATAGACTGTAGCGTCATCAGTATCTGGTTAACAATTGTATATCTGATAGGTTGGTCAGCGTGAGCCAATTCAATACCCTGTCAGATCACTTGATTTATCACCATTGGACTTTTGTCTGGGGGATCACCTATATTCAGTGGCGAATAGCGAAAAGAAAAGGGATATGGATCATTTGGAGCAATGGGTATAGGATGCATATACACAAGTTACACATGAAAAATTTTACTGTGTTAAGACAGCTTGGGAGAGCATGCATAGTGCAACAAGGCTAGCACATTAAACACATTTTATTAGAAATATTCTGAGTTTCATGTAATGCTAATTTCATAGTTGTTACAGTTGCGTTGTCTTTAGTTGTACCATTGAGTTTCTCTTAAAATTATACTCACGAATCAAATATAACTAACCCCATTAGTAGTAGAAAATTGATCGAACTGGGCCAACCTAGGCCATAAGAGGCCAACTCAGGAGCCCCTGGGAAATTGAGCACCTTACACCGTGAACCCACGGTCTTTTACGACCTCCATTTTAGGGGTGAATTTGTTCCCTTTTATGAGCACTTTTAAGGGGTGTACTCGTTCCCTTTTATGAGCATATTTTAGGGGTGAACTCGTTCCCTTTTATGAGCATATTTTTCAACCCATATTTGAACATAGCAGAAATTACGAACACATAGAAGATAATACTTAAGACTACAAAACATAGCAAGGGTGTACTCGTTTCCTTATATGAGCATATTTTCCAACCCCTATTTTGAACATAGCAGATGACACATAAGATTACGAACACATAAAAGAGCAGATAACACATAGCAGATAATACATAAAGCAGGGGTGTACTCGTTCCCTTTTATAAGCATATTTTCCAACTCCTATTTTAACATAGCAGATAACACATAAGATTAAAAACACATATAAGAGCATAAGACTTCGTAACATAGCAAGGGTATATTCAACCCCTATTTGAACATAGCACATATTACATAAGACTACGTAACATAGCAGAGCTAATACAAGAGTATTGCTTATTTTCCAACCCCGATTTTAACATAGCAGAGAATACATAATATTCATTCCCTTTTACACCCCTTATTTTACCATAGCAGAGAATACATGGAGACAACGAGCACATAGTAGAGCAGATAATCTTTTATGAGTACACCACCCCTATTTTAACATAGCAGAAATAGCACACAATGAGCAAAGATTACAATCGAACACCCACGGTTTACAGATAGTCATTTTAAGTGGTGAATTCATTCTCTTTGATGATCACTTTTTCCACCCCTAAGAAAAGAATACGAACATAGCAAATTCGTTTCCACCCCTTATTTTAACATAGCAGAGATGTAATCGTTTAGGGGTCTATTCATTCTCTTTTATTAGTACTTTTCCAACCCCTATTTTAACATAGCAGAAATTACATTAAATTCATTCCCTTTTTCAACCCCTATTTTAGCAGACAATGAATACCTATGTAACATAGCAGAGCTAATAAAATACTATGGCTTATTTTTCAACCCTTCTTTTAACATAACAGAAATTACATAAGAATACGAACACATAGAAGAGCAGTTGACACTTTTTCAACCCCTATTTGAACATTTTACCATAGCAGAGAATACATGGAGACTACGAACACATAGCAGGGATGTACTCATTCCCTTTTATGATCATTTTTAGGGGTGTATTCGTTCTCTTTTATGACCACTTTTTACAACCCCTATTTGAACATAGCAGATAATACACAGACACTACGAACAAATATTTTAACAGCACTCATATGTAATAAGGAGGTGAACTCGTTCCCTTTTATCAACTCCTGTGTAACATAGCATTCGTCAATTACTGCATGTCCCAAAAGCACTGACCATCGAGGTCAAAAGTCAAAATACTTAAAAACCAATAACTCGACAACGGAGCCACATTTATTAATTGGTCATCAGGTACTACAAGTTCCAAAAATAATGACCATCAAGGTCAAAGGTCAAAATACTTAAAACCTAATAACTCGAAAACGGATCTACATATTGAGGTGGTGTTTCCACATTTAGTAATTGGTCATCAACCACTGCAAGTTCCAAAATAATGACCATCGAGGTCAAAGCTCAAAATACTTAAAACCTAAAATTCGAAAATGGATCCACATACTGAGGTGCTGTTTTCACATTTAGCAAGAGGTCATCAGGTACTACATGTCTCAAAATTAGTGGCCATCGAGGTCAAAGGTCAAAATACTTAAAACCTAATAATTCGAAAATGGATCCACATACTGAGGAGCCGTTTTCACATTTAGCAAGAGGTCTTCAGGTACTACATATCTCAAAATTAGTGGCCATCAAGGTCAAAGGTCAAAATACTTGAAAGCTAATAACTCGAAAACGGAGCCACATACTGAGGTGCTGTTTCCAAATCTAGTAATACGTCATCAACTACTGCATGTTGCAAAAGTACTGACGATCGAGGTCAAAGGTTAAATATTTAAGCCTTAGTAACTTATAAACAAAGTCTATGCGACCTCTTCAGTTTTTTGTACCAAGCAGAAACAAGTGAAGAATGAATACATTTGGATGGCATACTTCGAGAAAGAAAGCAAAGATATGCCATTTTAACTATTTAAACAAACGAAAGGATAAATTTGAATGACCTATTCAATTTTGTACCAACGAGAAATGGCATTTTATCTAGCTCAGAATTTTATATCATTTTGTACTACTCAAATAAACAAAAAACCGAAGAAGGCTCATTTTAACTAACTCAGACTTTTATACCATTTTTGTACTACTCCAATAAACGAAGGAATACCAACCAGAAAAAAATAGAAGTGAAAATTAGGTGGATTATTTTCTTTTGTGCCAACTGGAAAAGAGAAGAAGAGATACTTTAACTAGCTCATTATGTACTGTTTAAACAAACTAAATTGACCATTATGTAACTTTTGAACTACTGAAATGTTCTATTTTTTATCAATAAGAAAAAAAAACGAAGAAGGATCATAATTTCTGTAACGAAAGAATAATTTCGATGTTCTGCTTCTTATACCAACGAGAAAAAATGAAACAGCTGAATATACGAAAGAATAAATTTAAGTGACCTATTCAATTTTGCACCAATGAGAAATGCCATTTGAACTGGCTCAGAATTTGAGTGGTCTAAAAAAATTGAAGAAGGACTATTTTATATAAGTTTACTACTCAAATAAACAATGGAGTATTTAGTTTTATACCTCCGAGAAAAACAAAGAAATTGCATCATTTTGAAGTATTCAAATAAACAAAGGACTTATAATTTGTGTCAACTCTAAAAAGGGCCATTTTAACTAGCTGAATATTTTATACAATTTTGTATTATTTAAACAAACACAAGGAAAAAGCAAAAAATGGTCATTTTAACTAGTCTAATAAACGAAGGCATAAATATGAAAATGAAATGAAATGAAATCTTTAAGTTTTACGTCCCACGGTTATGCCGGTGAGGCTAAAGGAGACGGTGATAATGAGAGATGGCATAAATATGAGTGAGCTATTTAATTTTGTAGCAACCAGAGGATCATTTTATACCATTTTGTACTACTCAAATAAACAAAAGAACAAAATTGTACTAACCAGAAAAAGCGAAGAAGTCCCATTTTAACTAACTGAGAATTTCTGTACATTTTTGTACCATTTAAACAGACGATGGAATAAATTTGAATGGCTTGTTTTTTGTACTAAACAGAAAAATCGAAGAAGGTACCTTTGTACTAGCCCAGTGAACGAAAGAACAAATTTGGGTGTTCTACTTTTTATACCAAACAAAGAACCATCTTAGCTAGCTGAGTAATTTATACCATTTTGTACTACTCAAATTAGCAAAAGAAAAAGCGAAAAAAGATCATTTTAACTAGCTCAAACACAATTTTCACTAGCGCAGAATTTCTGTACCTTTTTGGGCTATTCAAATAAACTCAAAAATTAATTTGGATGGATTAACAAGAAAGAAAGCAAATATATGCCATATTAACTATTAAAAAAAACGAAGGGATAAATTTAAGTGATCTATTCCATTTTGTACCAAGGAGAAATGCCCTTTTAACTAGCTCAGAATTTATAAAAAAGGAAAGAAGGTTCATTTTAACTATTTAAATAAACGAAGGGATATATTTGAGTGGTCTATTCAATTTTATACCAATGACAAATGCCATTTCTATCTATCTCAGAATTTCTAGTGCATGTTCTATTATTTAAACAAAATGAAGGGCTAAATTTGAGAAAGCGAACATGGACACAGAATTTTATATCATTTTGTACTACTCAAATTTGGATATGGGGGCGCGGTAGCTCAGTGGTAGAGCGTTCACCTCTGGTGCTTGGGGTCCCGGGTTCGATCCCAGCCCCCGCCAAGTTTAATTTGTGGTGGACAAACACCGTGCTCGTGGGTTTTCCCGTTTCCTCCCACTTTCTTCATTCCACCATTTCACTCATCTCTCATCATCTTCGTCTCCTTTAGCCTAACCGGCATAACAGTGGGGCGTAAAACTTAAAGATTTCATTTTTTTTTCAAATTTGGATGGATTATTTAGTTTTGTACCAAGCAGAAAAAAAGGGAACAAAGGTATAAATTTGTACTGACCTGAAAAGCGAAGACATTTTAAAAAAATAATAATAAATTTATTGAGGTGTCCTATTTCCTTTTGTACCAACGAGAAAAAAAAACAACAAGGATCATTTTTAACTGGCTTAGAATTTTATATCTTTTTGTAAAATTTGTACCAAACCGAAAAAAACAAGGAAATGCCATTTAACTAACTAATAATTTTTGTGCTAACTAAAGAAAGCGAATAAAGACTATTTTAAATAGCTCAGCATGTTATAACTTTTTGTGCTTTTGGTCTACCCAATTTCTTGACCATGTACTATTTAGAGAAGCGAAGGGATAAATTCAATTTTTCACCAACGAGAAAACCAGTTTAACTAAATCAGCATTTTATACCATTTTGAAATTTTGTAATAAACAAAGGAATATACTTATACTAACCAGAAAAGGCAAAAAAAGAACTTTTGTACCACTCCAATTAACGAAATAATAAATTTAGGCGTTCTACGTTTTATACCCACGAGACAAAATTAACATCCATTTTATTTAAATAAACAAAAGAATAAATTTGTACTAACTAGAAAAAGCGAAAAAGGACTATTTTGTACTATTTACGAACTGATAACTTTTGAATGAGCATTTTAACTAACTCAGAATTTTATAACATTTTTTAATATTAAAATAAAAAAAGAAATAATTTCGGATGGAATATTTAGTTTTGTACCAAGCAGAACATGGAATCCAGCAAAGGCGGAGAATGTCTATTTTAACAAACTCATCATTTTATACCTTTTTATGCTATTCAAATAATCAAGGGAATAAATTTGAGTGACCTATTGAAGAAGGAATAAATTAAAAAAGCGGATAAGGTCTATTTTCAAATAGTTCAGTATTTATGTACTTTCTGTACCAACCATAGAAAACCTAAGAAAGACCATAGTCTGCTACTCAAAGAAACGAAGGAATAAATTTGTGTGACCTATTCACTTTTATAGCAAGCAAAAAAGCCCCTTTTAGTTTTATACCAACCACGAAGGTCCATTATAACAAGCTCGGTATTTTTATACCATTTTGTATTACTCTAATAAATTTGGGTGGTCTATTTCATTTTTTTGGTAACAATCAGAAGAAAAGCTCAGAATTTTATACCTTTGTGGTGTTACATTTTGTATATTTTTGTGTCATCCAGAGAACAATTTAAATGGACTCTCACTGACAATTCAGTTGCTTTTAATTCAGTATTTTAGCTCTAACTATTATTTAATGTGCTAGTCCAATGTTTGTAATCTATTAAATTCTTAATATTACAATACTACAAATTGATCTATTTATAAAATAATATAGTTAGCAGTTCAATTCTCTGTAACCCTTTGTAATTTTAGCCTTAATATTTTCTTCTATTCATACACAATCAAATGCATATGCTACATTTCATTTACAGAATTAAATGATTGTTTATCTTTCTCTAAAAACATTTCTAGTATTTCTTTGATATAATAATCACACTCTGTAATGTATTCATATACCAGATTAAATTTTTTCTCCAAAGTATAAGTATTCTTAATATTACAACCTTTAAAATGCTTCTTTAAATAAAGTTTATAGATTTTCTCTCTCATTTCACGTTTAATTAAGATCGTCCACACTTTTTGTACTAATTCGTAATCATACTGCAGCAAACAGTTGTGATCTTTTTTCATTTTCATTATGTTCAGAACATGCATCGCATAATAATACTGAATTTGGTTTGTAGTCATTAAATAATTGTAGAACACATGTATCACTAATAATTTCACTATTACAATCGCACTCATTAGCTTCCATTTCAAAACAGTTAATATTTGAAACACTGTCATCATCACTTTCAGGGAGTATTTCATCATTATATCTATTATAGCGTCTAAAATAATACACTTCTTCTATTTCTTGTGTTGGATTTATGATTCTTATATTATCACGTAATTCATCTGGCAACTCGGGGTCAAACGGGTGAGTTAACAGTATAGGTTTTTCGTTTTCACGCTGAATTTCTTTTTCTCTAGGTGAAACAAACAATATCCATGCTTCTCAGCCAAAACGAGTCAAATAAATATTTTTTCAGGTGTTCTCTGCATTCTCCGTCTTATATTACAATCAAATAATATGTTTCAAGGCAATACAAAACAATTCGTTAATATAACATCATGATGTATGTTCTATTATTTTCCCAATATATTTCATAAACTTATATTCCATTATAATAAAATGCAAAAATATATATTTGTCTTTTTGAACTTAGACGAGGAAAGAAAGTTTACAAAACAATTCCATTAATCAAATATAATTGAATCGTTGAGCAATACGCAATACCTTACGACCCTCACTATACTAGCAATACAAATGTTAGGTAACGCATTCGTAACGTTGATTAAATATCTGCAGCACTCTTTATAGATGGTATGGGACATGGAACTTTGAAACCTTTACTTACTTTGATATGATCTCTTCTGCTGTGAACAAAAATGGCCATGCATGCTGTCATAATTCGTCGTCATTCATCAGTTTTCTTTAGTACGCTAATTGCTATGGAGTCTGTTCTACACAATTATGACGCAACTCTGGTTTGTTAAATCTCACTTTCAAATATTTTATGAGCCTTATTTAGTGACGGGAGAGTCAACTTAAATTGTTCTCTGGATGACACAAAAATATACAAAATGTAACACCACAAAGGTATAAAATTCTGAGCTTTTCTTCTGATTGTTACCAAAAAAATGAAATAGACCACCCAAATCTATTAGAGTAATAAAAATAGTATAAAAATACCTAGCTTGTTATAACGGACCTTCGTGGTTGGTATAAAACTAAAAGGGGCTTTTTTGCTTGCTATAAAAGTGAATAGGTCACACAAATTTATTCCTTCGTTTCTTTGAGTAGCAGACTATGGTCTTTCTTTGTTTTTCTCTGGTTGGTACAGAAAGTACATAAATACTGAACTATTTAAAAATAGACCTTCTCCGGTTTTTTAATTTATTCCTTCTTCAATAGATCACTCAAATTTATTCCCTTGATTATTTGAATGCACAAAAAGGTATAAAATATTCAGCTAGTTAAAATGGCCCTTTTTAGAGTTGACACAAATTATAAGTCCTTTGTTCATTTGAATACTTCAAAATGATGCAATTTCTTTGTTTTTCTCGGTGGTATAAAACTAAATACTCAATTGTTTATTTGAGTAGTAAACTTACATAAAATAGTATTTCTTCAAATTTTTTAGACCACTGAAATTCTGAGCCAGTTCAAATGGCATTTCTCATTGGTACAAAATTGAATAGGTCACTTAAATTTATTCTTTCGTATATTCAGCTGTTTCATTTTTTCTCGTTGGTATAAAAAGCAGAACATCGAAATTATTCTTTCGTTACAGAAATTATGATCCTTCTTCGTTTTTTTTTCTTATTGATACAAAAATAGAACATTTCAGTAGTTCAAAAGTTACATAATGGTCAATTTTAGTTTGTTTAAACAGTACATAATGAGCTAGTTAATGTAGCTCTTCTTCTCTTTTCCAGTTGGTACAAAAGAAAATAATCCCCTAATCCTCACTTCTATTTTTCTGGTTGGTATTCCTTCGTTTATTGGAGTAGTACAAAATGGTATAAAAGTCTGAGTTAGTTAAAATGAGCCTTCTTCGGTTTTTTGTTTATTTGAGTAGTACAAAATGATATAAAATTCTGAGCTAGATAAAATGCCATTTCTCGTTGGTACAAAATTGAATAGGTTATTTAAATTTATCCTTTCGTTTGTTTAAATAGTTAAAATGGCATATCTTTGCTTTCTTTCTCGAAGTATGCCATTCAAATGTATTCATTCTTCACTTGTTTCTGCTTGGTACAAAAAACTGAAGAGGTCACATAGACTTTGTTTATAAGTTACTAAGGCTTAAATATTTAACCTTTGACCTCGATCGTCAGTACTTTTGCAACATGCAGTAGTTGATGACGTATTACTAGATTTGGAAACAGCACCTCAGTATGTGGCTCCGTTTTCGAGTTATTAGCTTTCAAGTATTTTGACCTTTGACCTCGATGGCCACTAATTTTGAGACATGTAGTACCTGATGACCTCTTGCTAAATGTGAAAACAGCACCTCAGTATGTGGATCCATTTTCGACTTATTAGGTTTTAAGTATTTTGACCTTTGACCTCGATGGTCATTATTTTGGAACTTGTAGTAGTTGATGAACTATTATTAAATGTGGAAACAGCATCTCAATATGTGGATCCGTTTCCGAGTTATTACGTTTTAAGTATTTTGACCTTGATGGTCATTATTTTTGGAACTTGTAGTACCTGATGACCAATTACTAAATGTGGCTCCGTTGTCGAGTTATTAGTTTTTAAGTATTTTGACTTTTGACCGCGATGGTCAGTGCTTTTGGGACATGCAGTAATTGACGAATGCTATGTTACACAGGAGTTGATAAAAGGGAACGAGTTCACCCGCTTATTACATATGAGTGCTGTTAAAATATTTGTTCGTAGTGTCTGTGTATTATCTGCTATGTTCAAATAGGGGTTGTAAAAAGTGGTCATAAAAGAGAACGAATACACCCCTTAAAATGATCATAAAAGGGAATGAATACATCCCTGCTATGTGTTCGTAGTCTCCATGTATTCTCTGCTATGGTAAAATGTTCAAATAGGGGTTGAAAAGTGTGTTAGCTGCTCTTCTATGTGTTCGTACTCTTATGTAATTTCTGTTATGTTAGAAGAAGGGTTGAAAAATAAGCCATAGTCTTTTATTAGCTCTGCTATGTTACATAGGTATTCATTGTCTGCTAAAATAGGGGTTGAAAAAGGGAATGAATTTTATGTAATTTCTGCTATGTAAAATAGGGGTTGGAAACGAATTTGCTATGTTCGTATTCTTTTCTTAGGGGTGGAAAAAAATGATCATCAAAGTGAAGGAATACACCACTTAAAATGACTATCTGTAAACCGTGGGTGTTCGATTGTAATCTTTGCTCATTGTCTGCTGTTTCTGCTATGTTAAAATAGGGGTGGTGTACTCATAAAAGATTATCTGCTCTACTATGTGCTCGTAGTCTCCATGTATTCTCTGCTATGGTAAAATAAGGGGTGTAAAAGTAATGAATATTATGTATTCTCTGCTATGTTAAAATAGACGTTGGAAAATAAGCCATACTCTTGTATTTGCTCTGTTATGTTACGTAGTCTTATGTAATATGTTCTATGTTCAAATAGGGGTTGAATATACCCTTGCTATGTTACGTAGTCTTATGCTCTTATATGTGTTCGTAATCTTATATGTTATCTGCTATGTTCAAATAGGGGTTGAAAAATATGCTCATACAAGGGAACGAGTTCACCCCTAAAACTATGCTCATAAAAGGGAACGAGTACACCCCTTAAAAAGTGCTCATAAAAGGGAACAAATTCACTTCTAAAATGGAGATCGTAAAAGACCGTGGGTTCACCGTGTAATGTGCTCAATTTCCCAGGGGCTCCTGAGTTGGCCTCTTATGGCCTAGGTTGGCCCAGATCGATCCATTTTCTACTACTTCCATTCCATATTGTGGCATTTCCAGACAAATGCCAACGTGTTATGGAAAAAATGAAACTGTTGGCATGCACATGTACACTCAGCCACAAAAGTATCTCCCCCTAAGCGCTCTAATTAGATTGCTTGTGGTCCAGGTAATTTGCAGTAGTGAGAACGCCTAGACAGATGCAACCCAACTTATACGTAACTTTCCTCGGCACTGACAGCAGTTGGTAGACCTGATCCAGGTGTTTATTCAGGTAAAATTGTGAAGTAGGTGGCTAACGAAACAGTTCTCCATTCTAATATGAATCTTTATGGTTCGGATCGGGTTTTCCAAAGAACACCATGTATCAATCTCAATATTGCAGGATATGCAATGTATTATTTCTTTATATACTGTATGTTTACAGAAATATAAATACTGACCATACATTTATCAGGAAATGCTTGAAAGTACCTGAAAGTATCAAATCTTGAACAACTTCTGGAAATAAGTTTGTAAATGATTGCCTCCATTGAGAAACCTCCAATTCTCCTCACTCCAACATCATTTTCTCCCTGGAGAAGAGAAAATCTTTCTTATCGCACTGAGTATGTATTGAAATTGAAACATTTGAAAAAAATTTCAACCCTGCCGGGATTCGAACTCGGGTCCGCCGAACAGTATCCCACTGGCGGCAGGGTTTCGTCGAGTCGAAACAGATATCTCGAGTCCGGGAGTTGAAGTTACCACTGAGTAGCAGCGATGACTTCGTTTTGGCCAGTGTTCCTTCGATTCGTCGTGGAAAATCGCGAAGGGACCAACACGAACTATCGCCAGTCATGTGCATTATTTTTTCGTGACGAATTGTTCTTAAGGCGAGCTCCGGGGGTAAAGAATAACCTCTGCCTCAACATGATGCAGTGAAACATTTTGAGATAAGTGTGATAATTGTATGGATTTAGATGGCAACTGTCGTCGATCATTAGAAAGTGAGTATGGGAGAACTATGAAATAAAGTAAATAGACACGAGTCATTTTGTTGTAAAATTACATGGCGAACGCATTTTATCTTATCCCAAACAGTTATCGCCTCATATACACGGTTAAAGGAGCACTCTAATTGACCAAATTAAAAAGATTTCAACAATTTATTCCTTTACAAGCGACGTTACCTTCATCGCCTCCGTGGTGAAGTCGGAAGAATACCCTCTCAGTAATCAAAGATTGGTGATTCAATCCCTCTCCCGGGCACTTTTTGGTACTTTTTAGTGCTTTTGGACTCACCTCAATGTAAAAAATGATACATATAGACGATTTAACATATTTTGGGGGAGAAATTTTGTGGTTCTTTGGCGTTTTGTCGCACCTCTGCCACTGGTGGGCCGCTGGTGGTATAATTTAAAAACGGAAGAGGGGCCATTGCGGATCGTCGCCGCGGGGCCGCCAAGTTTTGGCGAGATGTCACTAGTTGCCCATTCGTGTTCGACTGACGCTTTGGGCATGAAGTACGGATTAACATGAATCAGAACCACATGAGCTCCTGTCGGGAATCGAACTCGGCCGATCGTTTTCGATTATTTTTACAAACTAACCCACTACATGTTTACCATATGTAAAAAGTGCACCCCTCCCCATAAAGGAGAATTCTAAAAAAAATGCTAGGAGGCGTTCTGTTCATTTTCAATAAAGAGTTAATATACTGAATTTCAGATAAGTAAGTTTAACGGCTTGTGAGATACTCATTTTTTTCGCAAATATTCGGATCCCTACTATCTTTTAGGATATTATTATAATGAATGCAATATGATAACATTACAGTTTGGATTGAGGCCTAACTATATACCTAAATCCATTTTATTTGACTGCAATTTGTCCGTAATGATTGGGCACACATAGTTACATTTGATTTTCTTATATAATCATTTATATATTACAGCGATTCAAAGATGAATTGTTTCCAGTACTTAGCTTCTCTAAAACTCAAAGGTTGTTTGTCTCGAAAGCCAAGTAGTAGTATACGTCTTTTTGCTATTATTACAATTACAAATATCAATATCCAAAAATGCCTCAAGTTATTTCTTCACTTACAGATTATCATCTCAGGTAAGTAAACAGAAACAAATGAAAAAGGGAAATTGAGACCTTGAAAGTAAAACGTAAACAAATTGACCAGTGTTCAGAAGCATATTTTTTAAATAATGCTCGAGCCTACTCATAGGAGCTAAATACGTGGTTTTGATAAATTGGATTTATCCGTTTGGCGCCACGTACCAGAACTAAAGCAAAAATGTAGTTACTGGTCTGTTGTCATCGTCTGTTGACTGCAAAAATGTAGTCTGTTACTGGTGGTCTTCGTGGCCGAAAGTAGTAGCTCAATGTGCTAGTAATTACAATTGCTTTTGGTGTGGGTTTAACCCGGGCCAAGGAAAGTTTATATATATATATATATATATATATATATATATATATATATATATATATATATATTCATTTATTTATATTTATATTATTTTTAAAATTTTCAAAACTTTTTTTCATTAAAATAAGATGAAAATAATACTCAAAAAAATGATTGTGTTACATGCGCAGGTTTGCTATACGAATCCACAGTATAAGTTGTAGTAGTAGTAGTAGAAAAAGGAGAAGCGGGTTAGAAACCCCGCAGGGCTCGTTTTGTTAAGCCTTGACTGCCACGATACAAATTTAACCTCAACTGTTTCTTCAATTTTCTTCTTCAATTCCAACAAAGTGACAGTGTTCTTACAATAATACACAATACAGACGCCAGAAGGTTCGGACAATCGCAAGCTGTAACCAATCAGAAACGTGTTTTTAGTTTCTATGGCTAGGGTACAGGGTGAAAAAATATGCTGTTCACAAGATGCTGTCTACAACGCAGTGAGCAGAGTGGGTCAGTGGGTCAGAGTGGGTCATAGTGAGTGGTGGGTCGTAGTGGGTCACATGCTGTTGACGCACTCACTCATGGGGCGTTTACACTTGGTCGATTTAGTCGCATGACTAAATCGATTTAGTCGCACGACTAAATCGACTAGCTGCATTTGCCACTAAATCGAAGCAACTAGGCCGAATCAGATTAATGGATGTGTTCAATTATTTCAACCACAGAAAATAGAACGTCTTTCAATTCAGTTGCCAGTCGATTAGTCGCCTTCGATCAACAAGCGATTAAGTTGAAATCCCGTTTACACGGTCGATTAAGTTGAAAGTGACGTCAATTCAACTGAATCGAACACAAATCGACTAAGTGTAAACGCCCCATCACTCAGAAAACTCCATCCGTTTCACCCACTGACCCACTCCAACTCTGGATTTGACACCACACAGAAAATGGAAGAGCAAAAATTGCATGTTCACCATATTTTATTGTTTTACTTCAGGCAAGAGAAGAACGCGCGAATAGTGTTTGTGATTTTTACTGTACTCAATGTTTCTGTGTTCTTGTCCCTGTTTTTAAAGAGTTAGTGGGAAAACTGTAAAAGTTAGTAAAACGCGTAAAAATTGGAAACAAGGTACCGAGGAAGGTTCATTAAGGTTAGTCTAAAGGCATGAAATAGTGTCGTCAGAAAGAAGTAGAATTTTACGTTCGCACGGGGCATAGTTTTCAGTTTTTACGAAACTTACAAAAACAGATGGCAGTGTTGTCAAACCCAATTTGGAATACAAGACAAGACCTTTAAGTTAGTTCATCTCCATTTCTTTATTTTTTTCTCTCGCGAAGGATAGGGCAGAGGATGTGGGATGTCGTTTGTCTGTGACCTTCGTAGGAATTTTCTTTTTCTATACTTCCATCCCTCTAAGTAACCTGACACCACTGGCCACTGTATAGTAATCTGCAGCTTGTGCGGAAGAGAAGTTTGAAGCTAATCGTTCCATTTCTTGTAAAGAACGATGAATAGCGAAAATGCCGATTGCTGAGAACACATTTTACGGTATTTGCAGTATATTGCTTGTCTTTGTTCACATGATACTGGAATTGCAATTAAATACATTTGCACAGCACAGATTTAATCAAAGATGTCATAAATGGTAACTCAAATTGAATACAAGAACCTCCAGTGGCGTACACAGTACGTTTTAAAGAAGAGTTTAAGCACCCAAGTTCATATCGTATGCCATTGATCTGTACAATATATTAACGGATAAATTACAAAAATTCGAATTGTTTATCATGTATAGGAGTTTTGAAACGCGTTACTCCTTTAAAACTTCATGTACTGTCGGTGTGGAGTCATAACGCTATTTAGCGATGAAGACAATATAAAAAGGAGAGAAAAAATGGAAAATAGTTTTAACCACAAGATTAGCAAGAGAGAGTAGTGTTGTATTTACGAGGATACAATAGTTATTATCAAATATTTGGAATTAATGAAAGAAGTGACTAAATTGTTAGTCCATTTTAGAGTGGCATGTTATTTACGAAATATCTATATAACTTATAAGTTACAGCAAATCACTTCGTAAATAAATATTTAATTAGATTCACCACAATATTACATAAGTTATTTCCCATGGAAAGGAGCAGTATACAATTTAGGATGAGTTTTCTTCTGACGTAGTTTTCCGAAAACGTCTATTATGATTTTGTTCATATTTCGTTGTAATATTCCAGTATTAACTGCAGCATGTAGTGATTTAATTTTAAAAATCGGTTTGGGTTTGAAGTTTTGTGTTTTTCGTTCTTATGCAACAATGCAACTTAGAAATTATAAAGGATGGAACCAACTATTAATTCCGAACCAGAAACGGCTTTAATGCTGCGTAATTGGCTAGTGCATAGATCAACGTGAAAGATCGATCCTCACAGCGTATTCCATTACCCATCATAATCTCACGTCCAGGAAATATAAGGTTGAACGAGACCCGTGCTTTTTATTATTCTTTTTTCGGATAAACAAAACAAGTATAGTGAGATTTCTTGCTAAGTTTGTTATATATAAAATCTGTACTCTTACATGTTAGAGAGTATATTTATATATACGAATTCCTTCCTATGCATTATGAGATGGAAAAAAAAGAAAAAAAAAGAAAAAGAAAAAAGAAAAGAAAGAAAGAAAGGTTTAAATTCTATTTTTTTTTTTTTTTTGTTAAGAAAGCATGTAACGTAAATACATGCAATGAAGCTATAGGGTGGGCGTCAGTGTTGTATTTATAGAGAAAAGAGCTGTTACAGTGTATCTTTTTTTTAAGTAGTAATTTAGATACTATATGCCTAAGCTATGTAAACGCAAAGTAGTATATCAGCTATTGCCTATATGCTTAGCGTAACCGTCTTCGACGCAGGAGACCCAAATTTGATTCCCGGTGGGACCACATATGGTTTGGATTCCACGCAAGCCGTAGATTAACGCCCTTACTATTATCAATCCACCAAAAAACGTTCTATGGGAGCATATCAACTGAAGAGTGAAGCATCGGTATACATCATACGATTCACCTAGTTGCGTAAAATGTAGTATTTTTTCATTTTACTCGCAATTTTGAATATACGTATGCACAGAATGATAAAGCTGTTGTACGACTGTATAAAAATAAAACCATCAAAAACAAAATATCGGTATTTTGATGTGTGTATGGAACCTCTAACCTTTTAAATTTCGATTCAAAACCAAAACCAATCCTTTGTTATTGACAGTTTTTTTAATAGTTCGTTTAAAAAAAAAATCAATATATACTTACAAAATGAAGTTGGTGGACAACTTCACACTGATCCCACTTTTAGACTTCCAAACTATACTATGCATAAGGGGCGCTGTCCGTCTGTTGACAAATATCAAAGCAAAAACGGCAAGAGATATCGAGATGCGATTTTTTGCAATCGATTCGGCATACCAAGGATAGTTTCCGTCCCCTCTGTTAACTCTCTATCCAAACCGGAAGTGGTTAAAATTAGACACTTCGCGTTACAACTTTATCGCCATAGAACGAAAACGGTAACATATATCGAAAAGCGGTATTTCGAAAACGATTTATCGTTTCAAGAGTAAGTTCCACTTGCTTCGTCAACTATCTTTTAGTGCTGGAAGTGATTCAAATTAGTTATTTCCGGTTTTGGTTTCAACGTTTATCGCTATAAAGGACACGGTAACAGATAGCACAAAGCGTATTTTTTTTTTTTTACTAACGATTCAGGATCTCAAAACAACATAACATGACTATTAACAACACACAACCAAAACCGGAAGTGATTAATTTTTACAATTACTTCCGGTTCCAACATTTATTGCCATATATGGAAATCGGTAACAGATATACAAAAGTTTTTTTTTTTTTTTTTTTTTTTTTTTTTTGTAAACGATTAAGCTTCTGAAGACAACGTATCACGACGAACCACAACAGTCTACCGAAACCGAAAGTGGTTAAAATTTA
Source organism: Thermobia domestica (assembly GCF_964235325.1). Classification (NCBI taxonomy): domain Eukaryota; kingdom Metazoa; phylum Arthropoda; class Insecta; order Zygentoma; family Lepismatidae; genus Thermobia; species Thermobia domestica. The sequence goes on along the minus strand of NC_137459.1, from coordinate 139,563,821 downwards.
CTGGTCCTTTCGGTTTTAGAATTGATTTCCGCAGAACAAAAACAGCATGCTATCAAGATGGGGTTTTCTGCAATCGATTCAGCTTCCCAAGAGTAAGTTCCATGTGCTTTGTTAACTCCCTATTGAAACTGGAAGTGGTGAAAATTAGCTTTTTTCCGGTTCAGGTTTCAACGTTTTCACCGTAGAACGAAAACGGTAACAGATAGCATGAAACGGTTTTTACAAACGATTCAGCGTCTCAAGACAACATAATATGACTATCCACAACACTTCCAAAACAAGAAGTGGTTCAAATTTACTATAACTTCCGGTTTCATTGTTTATGATCATTAACTTATGTCGAAAACGGTAGCACATAGAAAAAAGCTTTTTCTTTGGGTGGGGGGACGACTGAGCTTCTCAAGACATGTTATGACTATCCCCAAAATCTACCAAAACCGAAATTGACTAAAATATACTATTACTTCCGGTTTCAATACTGATTTCCGTAGAGCAAAAACTGTAAATGCTATCAAGATGTGTTTTTTTGACAATTGATTAAGTGTCCCAAATATAGGTTTGGTCTCCTTCCTTAGGCCTCTATTCAATCCGAAAGTGGTTGAAATAAACAATTTTTAGTTTCAAGGTTTATCGCGATAGAACAGAAAGAATAAGTGACAGCGACTAATGGGTTTTTGATATGTATTCAGCGTCCGAGTAACAGGTTCTATCTTTGATCTTATTACTCTATTCTAGTAGCTATAGATGTAGTACTTGAAGTACGAGCATTGAATTCACATAGTTTGGAAGTCTTAGTTCAACACTGTGAAATGATATTCACCCATTTCCAAATTTCGATACAAAGCCCAAGCCTATCTTTATATATATATATAATGTCAAAATTTACTTTTATATTTTTCAAACAAACGGTGGATTTAGATTTTGAATCCGCCAAGTCGAAACAGCATTTTCTCGATACGAGTAGAGAGAGACTTAAATTTCGACTCGTCTCGTCTTGTGCGCGTCCCTAGTTTTGAGTCAGATTTTGAAAATTGAGGTGAAATGTGAACTTTATTTTAAAAAAAAACATTTATTTTTTTTAAAAAAGAAACTATTATTTCTTCAATACAATCAATCACAATTAGAATACAAATGATTGATTTTGGCTTTGAATCGAAATTTAGAAGGGCGACAATTTCACACACGTGCGTCTGACATTTCTATTTTTTTTTTTTTTTTTTTTTTTTTTTGCTTTAACATATTTTAATGCGTTATAAAAGTTGTACTGTCTATTGATTTCAGTCAGTCATCAACTGTTGCCAAACTACTTGTGTTAACTATCGAAAGTTGGTTTCGACAATGTTATTGTTGGATAACATTACGGTACAAATAATATGGCCAGTTTTTACAATGCTGTTGTATTATCGCTATTTCAAAATGAGGAATCAACATATTTGTAACAGCTTACGATGTGAGGAAATGCCATAATTTTAGTAAGGTCAGGAATATATAACACATACTAATTTTCACAATTGAAATGGTGATAAAATGTTCGGCTTATATTATGGTCAGTACTGTATTTGGTTTATCATAATGCGAGCTTGAGTTGTATTTGATGAAAAAGCAAAGATCAGGTAGAGAACGTCACTTGTTTTCCATATTTAATAACAAAGTTAATTATTGATAGCACACAAATTGAATTATCACGGGTTCATAAATCACAATAATTCTGTGGTAGAAATTCTAGTTTGAAGACCAAGCCAAATCACGAGTTTGATACTAGACAGTGTATTTGAACACCATTTGTTCGGAGAATGCGAGAAGGAACTTATATGAGACGTGTGGTTACATGCTTATCTGCATCCTAACTAGGGCTGCGCAATATTTCTATATATCGGTCCATCCATAAGATATTTTCGAATATCTAAACATCAATACCGAAACATCTACGAATCGATGTTTTCGGTATTTGATATTTTTAATATTAAATATTTTCGATTTTTTATATTTCAATATATTTCGATATTTATGTTTTTTTCCATTTTCTTATAGCATGTTTGGTGTTGCCGTATAGATAGTCTACTACTGATGGAATGGGTCACGAACTTCGTGAAACATGACTCGAAAGACACACTGCAATCAAACCCAGAAAAACCCATGACTGACCCATGATCCGGAGTAACCCGATGACTCCATAGCACCTAGAAATGGAATGTCGTCATATGCATGAGAAGTATGTGTGAGGCTACTAATGCAGTTCTAACAAACCTAATTCTCTCATCACTCATAGCTTTTAAACTAAGGATAATTTTATTTTTCGCTTGTTTGCTTCTGTGTGTCAAGTATTGTACTGACAGATAACTACAACGTTTATAAGGGTACCAACATTCAAAACCGCAAAGAAAAGAAAAGTCACATGTTCCTCTTATGAGAGATCGTTAAAGTTTAATCGACCTGTAAAGCTCCTTGTTAGAATTTTTAAAAAATACCGCTGAGGTTAATCAGTTTTTTATTATTTTTTTCGTATAGGCCATAATCAAACACCGCATGTTTGAAGACGAATAAACATGAAATTATATTTGAAATATTCAAAACATGCTGTCTTGATTAAGAAATGTCACGTCAAGAATCGGGTAAATGAATATTCGAGCTCAAGCAGTTAACATCATTAAGAAAGTATAGAATAAAATTTTGCAATAATTCTCCAGAGCTATTTCGGTTGCTTCTCAGTCACCTGGTGTTTCTGAGTTTCCGGGTATTACTGGGTCTCCAGGTTCGTTCAGTCACCGAGTCAGACTGAGTCTGAGAAGCGAGACCCAGACCCGGATGAGTCAGACAAAAGTCGAGATCCAAGTGACCCATGTCCCATTCCATCACTGCCATATGCATGATCAAATAGTCCGATTTCTCAGTAATGCTTTAATTCAACAACACTTTTGGCTGCTTTCTGGATATTTTTTACTTTCCAGTAACGATAAGAGATAAGAAAACATGCTGACTGTAATGGAAGTGAATGATTATGATAGAATTGTGGAATGAGAATGTTTTTGGAAATGGAAAAGCCTCGAGAAAATTACGGCGACAGTGTTGTTCACCACAAACTTGCGTTGGAGGGACCAAACCAGGGACGCCTCACACTAGAGATGAGCGCTCTACCAGTGATCCATCGTATCGTCCTCCAAGCGACAAAGATTGAATTGAAATTGGAAGTGATTACTTATCTTACTAAAATCTTATGATCTCAGTCTCTAAGCGTGTATATAACTGGAAAAGTGTACAGATTATTATACGAACAATACTCGAACAAAGAAAAGGCTTGGAAATTCAAAATTGAAGAAGAGTAAAACATTTATTTTGATTTGTCTTTTGATAGTAAGTGCATAAATTTAACGCGGACATACAGCGCACAAAGGGACTACGCTAAAAAGAGCCGATTAAAAAAAAAGAAGTTGATGAGGCTAAGTACACTTCGCGAAATGAATGCATTTCATTAATTGTCAATTACAAGTAATCTTGGGAAGATTAATATATTAACTGATAATGCTTTTGAATACAAATAATTCTGTTTGAGGAAATTTCAGAAATATAATTAATAACTTTTTATTAAAGATAACAAGCAAGTGTAAATAATCCTTGGTTTAGTTTTATTTCTTTATTCAAGTATTTTTACATAATATCATAAGATCAGTATAGCGGTGTAAAGACAAAATAACTCAAAGATTTATGCTGTCAGCGGTTTGTCCAATCCGATCAAGTCCATATACGTAAGTTTTATGGATACAGTAATAAGACATTGAAACAATATTATGTTTTCCATCAACAACACGTGGCGAGTTCTTGTCATAGTATCTAGCTGCATTTGCTTGCTCGAAAAACGTATTGATTGTATTTATCTAATCTCTAATTGAATTTTTTTAATATCTCAGTTTCAGAGTTACATAATTATTCTAAATTGTTTGTAAATGTTCCTGAGAAACATTTTAGTGGGTGGCATTTGTTTCCACATATAATGTGTAACAGAAAGGTGCGTTTGAATGTATAGTTATATTTAGTATTTGTGTATGTGTGTCTGGTGTTCAGAGACAAACTCACAGGACGGTCTTCTCCAGTGTCTACCATTCTTTAGAAAAATATCCCTCCCCTCAAGGATAGTGAAACGAATTGGAGGGAGAAACGAAATTAGAGACTTGGAAAGGAAACAGATGTGAAAGAAAGGGGGGAAACTGTGGAAAAACATGGGACTAAACTGAAGATGTCCATGTATTATAATACCCAGAATAATAAAGACATTTTGCACAAATTAAGTTGATTCACAACAATGATTGGTTTACAAACTTACAACAATAAAAATAATAAATTGTAGTAAAATTTTCATCTAAAATTCATATATCACTTGGTCCTGTACTAAATGACAGAATTTCAGAGACCTGGAACAAGCGATAACGGGAGAGGCATCTAATTCCTCTACAACAATTAATAGCTTACAACAATTGGAAGAACAAAATATCGAAAAATAATTACCTTATGAATCATACACTACATCACGGTATAGTAAATGCGGAAATTTCAGAACCTTAGAATCAACGATAACGGGAAAAGCATTGGTTTCCTCTGCAACAATCAAAAGCTTACAACAATGGAAAGAACAAAATGTAAAATTTTCGCCTTGAGGTTAATATATTACTTCATTCTGTACTCAGTGACAGAATTTCACTGTCCTTGTGCAAATGATAACGGGAAAGATATCAGATTTTTCCACACCAATTAAAAGGTTAAAACAATAGAAACGAAAATACCTAATAAAATTTTCGTCTTAATATTCATACATTTCTACATTTTTTGCTAAATGCCAGCATTTCAAAGTCCTAGAACAAGCAATAATGCGAGGAGCATTGGATTGCTCTACAACAATTAAAAGATTACAACAATGGAAATAATATTTTTTTTTAAAAAAATGAACTTGTGATTTACACGTTACATTACGCTATACTAAATGCCAGAACGTCAGTGTCCTAGAACAAATGGTAACGGGAGAGGCATAAGATTTCTCTGCAACAATGGAAAGAGCAAAATGTCGAAAAATTGTCACCTTGGAACCTATAGATTACATCATGCTGTACTAAATACCAGAATTACAGAGTCCTAGAAGAAATGGTATGGGGACAGGCATTCAATTCCGCTGCAACAATTAGTTGAACTCAACAATGAACGAGTCAACAATTCCAAAGTCTGCAAGAACAGTTGCTACTTATAATAATTATCTTCAAACAGACTGGCAGTGAAGAACATAGTTCAGTATTCGTAAAAGTCATTAGTCATTTTTTGAATATTAATTTACATTGAAAACAAAGGGCGATATCAATGACATCTTTAACCACATAAACAAACTTTGTTGTGGTTTTACACTGTCCTCAAACTAGTTAACTTTAAAAAATAATAAAGTGTCATGAAACGCTAAATTCCAATCAATATGAGTATCTGTGCAATGCCGTGTCGTCAAAAATCAGGGCCCGAGGCGAGAGCATACGGCAGCGCCTCCGCACATATGAGTTGTCAATTTAAAGTTGACTTCTCTGAACTATTCTTTCTGCATAATTCTTTACTATTTTATCATGACTGAAATCAGAAAGTTTCAGCATTATTACACTGGAATCGTAAAAGTGTGTAATTACTAAATTTACTGCAGCTCCATATTTTCCTTCTCCCAGAACAGTGATGTCTTAGACTAGTGGCTTAAGCGTTAGTTTCGTAATGTTGGGGACGTAAGTTCGATTCCGGCTGTGGCAATTCAGTAAATTTTTATAATCTACAAAACTGACACTTCTGATGTATACTAACATGAAAACTATTCAACTTCTCTGGGTCTAAGAGTTGAGACGACCTCCTTCACAGGTGAAATGCCAACAACACAAAATTACGTCATCCATATCAACTTCATTCGTAACCGTCTGAAAAATAACGTGTTTGGGCAAGAATTGATCAATACATAAGGGCTAAACACGTCCTTACTGCTGTAGTATGGGGAAAAAATGAGTTCCAAGGAATTGTTCCTAGCTGTGCACAAATTGCAAATACTGATCGAACTTACAACGCTAGTCACAGGAATGATCCTATTTAAGATGTCACCTCACCTTTCTTCCTAGAAGAAGAGCGAAACAAAATGCATTACTGTTATCAGCTAATATATATTTATATTATATTTCTTCTTGTCATAAAATGATAATTCAATCTGTAAATCCATAAACGTATTAAATTTATTGCGTCCATGTGTAAACCTAATAATCATCTGACATACTGTATATATTTTCTGATCCTATGAATACCTTCGACAATGTTACTTTTTCTTTCCTTTTGTGGTAATAATAATAATAATAGTAATAAAGGAATACCATAATTACAATACCAATTACATAAATATTATTTTCCCATTCAGAAAAAAAATAACAATTGTCACGACGGGATTTGGGCCCAGGTAGCTGCAATGGGAGTTTCCTGCTTTCACATTTTTTTAAACAAATCGCCCCAACCGGCGTATTGTTCGCCACTGGCACCTCATATCCTTTCGACGTATTCTAAACACTACGGGACACGAACACAGAAATACTAAGAACAGTTAAAATTCTGATCTTGCTCTTCAGAGGAATTCGAAACCCTAGTGGATTGCCCCTCATGATCAGCAGCCTCATGATTATGTGGCCTCAATTTGCCACAAATTCCTCATATGAACATAAGAACATAAAGTAGTAGTTCTGGAACATAAACGTAGAACTATTTCTACACGTGTTCATACAATTTAAAGAATGTGAAAATAATTTCTGTCGTCTTTTCTTCTTTGTACATTAGAAGTTATGGTAAAGACGAAATGTAATGTAAATCGGGACAATCCCTGCAACCGATGACCAGCGTCGTAACTTAGATTCATTCCTGGGGGTCAAGCATTAAAGCTTATTTGGGACCCGTAGAAAATGTTTTTTCTCATTTTTGGAACCCATTTTTCCAACTTTCTCTTAATCTTTATGGACCCCCCGGAGCCTGTGGGCCCTCCCGCACGGGAAGGTCTGCGATTCCATTAGTTACTCCCTGGGCCCTTTCCATACTTGACAAAATTATTGAGGGGACAATATTGATAAATCTCAAAGCCGTACGAATAAATGTTATCTTTAGAGCCCCTAATAGTAGACATTTTTTACTGAAACATGCCCAAGACTCCTTTTTGTTCTATTTACCTTTTGTGTGATGTTTTGTTTATGTAATGTAGCGACCGTATTTGATGCTTCATTCCTAACTTAATTTTCCTATGGTATATGGAGTAAGAAACTTTTGTCTCAAAATGGGTCCCATCGAACGGCGGGAAGCTTCTCTGGGGGGTGCAGTTGCCCCCTTCACCCCAAGTTATGGCTGTGCCATAGGCGTAGCCTCAACTTGAAGAACGTTTCGTGATATTTTCCTCACTGAGGAACGTCTATACAACTTGTTTCTGACTTAAACAAGGAAATCTCGAGTAAGTCATTAAGACATTCACATAAGTTGCTCATATTTTCTTATTTATATTTTTGTTTATATTTGTTTTTGTTATATTTGAGTATTTTGTTTATAGTTTTCTATGAAACGATTTTGATTAGGTATTAGTTTGGATTGAAGTTTAAATGGCGCGGAGGGTGAGTGGTTTAACTTCATAACACTTGTGTTTACTATTCATAATTGTCAATTGTTCCTTCTTTCTTTATTTTATTATTTTTTAAAATTTAATTTATTTTTTTCTTTTAATTTGTTCCAATTTACCTTTCTATATAGTTTTTTTCCACCACATTGCTTCTGTATTACTTTTGTAACTGCCTACTGTAACTGTAATTAAATTGTCAATAAAGTCTTAAAAAAACAAAAAAAAAACGGTTAGCGCATTGAAATTTTATTTGGTGGACCCGGATTCGAGTCCCGGCCAGGCTGAAGCTTTTTCAAGTTTTCTTGTTTCAATTTCAATTTCAATCCATACTCAGTATGGTAAGCAATATCTTCTCTCCTTCAGAAAGAAGAAGATGTTGGAATGAGGAGAATTGGAGAAGGTCTCTTAATGGAGGCAATCTTTTACGAAGTTATTTCCACCAGTTGTTCTAGATTTGATATTTTCAGCTACTTTCAAGCATTTCCTGGTTCATATGTGATCAGTGTTTTTATTTCTTTGATTATACAGTATATAATGAGAAAATACATTACATACACAACAATAGTGAAATTAACATATGATTTTCATTGGACAACACGCTCTGAACCAGAGAGATTGATCTCAGAATGGAGAAATGTTTCGTGCGTCATCTACTCACAATTTTGCTTCCATACAGACTTAATTCAGTGCTACCAACTACTGTCAGTGACGAGAAAAGCTATGTGTAAGTTGGGTTGCATCTGTCCGGGCATTCTCACTACCACAAATGACCTGGACTTCAAGTAATGGAATTAGAGCACTTAGGGGGAAATTACTTTTGTAGCTGGCTGTACAATATATCATTTGAAAGCTAATTTCATATAGGATCGAGAACAAAACTGATTAATTAACACAATTTGCATTTCACTGTCAGATTCCTGATTTTTGAGCCATAGTTTCATAAAACATCAACTATAAATATATTTTGCTAACACCAAAGCAGACACTCCTCGTGAAACCATTGTTTTACAAATGTATTTTGCTGAAAATTTCACCTGTAAGGAGCAGAATGAAATCCAGTCAGCCCACTGGGTTAACAAACAAGTGTCAGTCTTTACAGCTGTGTCGTGGTTCCTGGATAATGGCGGTCAGCGATTGCAGATGAATTTTGCTTTTGTTTGCATTGTTTGAAACACATACACACAAAAGATATGCAGTGCATGTTTATCTTAAACAAATCTCTCTTGTTGAGATTCAGGGTGTATTCCATGAACTTTGAAAATCTTCTCTGATGGCATATAACCAGTTTTATCATAAGTTCATGTTGGCAGATATAAGAAGAATGGCTCAAATATTTGATGTCGTAGAATGGAACATGTTTGCAAACTCCCACGGGAAAGGAACTGTAGGTGGTTGAGTTGATTTTAACGTTCCATTCACACCGAGGCTACATGAGTCGTGGACCTAATGGTTAACGTTGAAACCGAACCACATGAGCTCCCGCCGGGAATTGAACCGGGTTTCTCACGGCAAAGGGCGTGCGCTAAATGCTTAGCCACGAAGGAACCCGAACTGTAGATGGTATAGGAGGTAATGCAAAGGGGATTGCAAAAAGAGCCATGTTAAGTAAAATATATATATTAGAAATGCACATGATTTCATGAAACAACTTGAAAATAGGGTGAAGCACATCAATGTTTTTGAAGTGCCAGTGGATGAAATTGATTCTAACAATGGACATGTTTTGGTTCGAACGCGGGGATCAACATAAAACTTGGTAGACATATACAGGACAAAATACTGACCACTGTAAGCGGAGTCATTCCCGTGCAAAATTCGTTTTCCGCCGACAGCGACACCTATCCTTCGAAAGACTGGCAGTTAGATTCCGCGTTCTAGGCGCTGAGTGAAGATCAGTCAGGTGCATCAGTGTGTGGTAGTAAGCTCCAATTAGTGTTAGGTGTGGTAGTCAGTGTAGAAAAATGGAGCGAGCTTTTGGCATTAACCTCCTTCATGTAGCTGAAGTGTTAAAAGGCAAACTAAGGCGCAAATTTAAGGATCAGACGTCAGTTGGAGTGAAAGATGAGTCACTGGTGACATTTTTGTGCAATGTAATTATATGTGAGTATGAAAATGAAGTAGAAATGATATACACATCGACACTCTACAGATATTATGAATCGTTCGTTAAATAATTCTTGTTTGTTTCTAAAGATTTTCAATGAAAGTCGGCGACACTTTGAACTCCGATAAGCCAACTTCTTTTGAAGCTTGGAAAGCCCAGCACTGTAAATACCAGTAATTTACTGATACTCCATGCTCTCTGATGACTTCACATTTCACTGTTTGGAGTTTAATTTCCCGATTTCCTTTGAATGAAGCAAAGTTCGTAGACAGTGCGTATCCATAATCGAAAATGCAGTTACTTAACGAAATAAATTCCAGAAGCTTCCAGAAGCTTCCTATATGAGTTGTATCCCCATTCATGATATTCTTTGCAGATACTCCGGATTTCCTCTTCCGTAAACTTTTTAAAAAACTGTAAATTTCAGTTTACTTCTGGAGATACGTCGTATTCACTTTAACTACTGTCTTGTTCCCGCTCTGGAATACTGTCTTGTCCCCATTCTGAACTGCTATCATTGATGTCTTCCTGTCCCCTGATATTTTCTTCATAAAATCTGTAGAGTGTCGATTTGTGTATCATTTCTAATTTATTTTCGTACTTACTGATAATTAAATTGCACAAAAATGTCTCAAATGACTCATCTTTCACTCCAACTGACGTCTGATCCTTAAATTTGCGCCTTAGTTTGCTTTTTTAAGAGATCAACTACAGGAAATGGGTTAATGCCAACAGCTGGCCCCATTTTTCCACACTGACTACCACACCTAATACTAATTGGTACTTACTACCATACACTGACGTACCTGACTGATCTTCAATCAACGCCTACAGCGCCTAGAACGCCTAATCTAACTGCCAGTGTTTCGAAAGATAGGTGGCGCTGCCGGCGGAAAACGAATTTTACACAGGAATGACTCCCCCTACAGTGGTTAGTACTTAGTCCTGTATATGTCTACCAAGTTTTATGTTGATCCTTGCGTTCGAACTGAAAGATGTCCCTTGTACGAGGATCTTGATGAATTTTGGAAAGACGTACTGGCCATTCCGCGACTGCGTGAGAAACATTCCTTCAAGGTAATAGGATATTGCCAAAGTGAATACGCCAGGTATCATGCATCGGAAAAATGGATGAGGCACAAGTTTTTACGCCACAAGACACTTCAGCAACATTTGAGGAAGTATCTCTTTAAGAACATATTTATTACACTGTATTTTATGAGCAGAAGTTCTACAACGGCAGAGCTCACAATTGGAGCAAAGGTGGTAGTATTGTTACAATTAAATTCTTAAAGCATATAGAACAGTTCTCGTTGGTTAAAAAAAAGAGAAAAAAAGTTGAAAATGTAGCTCGGCAGTTTGTTTCATGGTCATTGCAATTAGCTGGTGCTGACCCATTTAAAGTGGAAGAACTAGAAAATGTGCTGAAGAAGTATAACATATTGAAAAAAAGATTGTAAGAATTACAATATTATAAATTTGTAGTCAATATCGTCCTACAGGGTAAGTTTCTTTTTTAAGCTTTTGTGGCCAGTTTTGTAAGCTTAAATGCTTATTAGCTTATGCACACATGTTTTAAATGCGGACATATATTACTTTGTGCACAATAGTATGCTCATTACACTCGTATACCCAGTATCTTAGTTTTATTTCATAAGAGTCAGTCCGGAACATAGAAATGTGAGTCCGGAACATGGCTTATAAATTCAATATCTTTGTCATTATAAATTATCTTCACACAAAAAATTATAGTGTAATAACACTTGTCTACTGTAATTTAATTTGCAATATGGCACACTATCTGATTATTTGTACTTTTAGAGAATTAAAATGATGAGTCGTTTCATATTGAAACTAAGGTTGCAAAACTGTCAGTCCGGAACAGTAATTTTAATAATCAATTTTTATTTAAGTACGTTCTGTCATTGGAGAAATTGTATTCTAGTCGAATAAAGGTCTTGAAATGCCTGATAGCTAAACAAAGTTACAGCATCCTGGAGCTTTTATTTCAGCAAAGATATTAATAAGAAGTTTAATATGTTTTCGGAACTGTCAGTCCGGAACACCTGGAAATGCCTTTAAACGTTTTTGATCAAGATTCAAAATGGCGAACAATAAGTTGGCAGCCGTTTACCTGACACGGACCATAAAGATCTAACGTGTCCCTACAATTACCATTTTCGACTATCTGCACTCGCTTCAATTTTATGAGGAGTGGTAAGCGACTTTTGATTTATCCTGTAGTGTTCTATCTTAGCACACTACATATTAGCCGCTAACTCGATGAGAATGAAGAAAAACTATACTTATTGTCGTCGTCATCTCCTAAGATCACTACAGGAGTGAAAGTTGAACAATTGCTACAGGATCAGATAAGTTTCTTTCACACAAGGTAATTTCACAACAAGCAAACAGTGATATCAACAAAACGGATCAACCAATCGCACCGCTCTAAAATATCTCGCCATGCTACAGGTAAATTTTCAGAACCAATCATTTCACATAGTACTTACTGACTTGCAATGTCGTTCCTTTTCTCGGGATACGCACAAAATCTCGCGACCGAAACATCGCCGCCCAAAATCTCGCCTGCCAAAACCTCGCGGGACAAAATCTCGCCAGGCCAAAATCTCGCGTGGCCAAAACCTCGCCGCCCAAAACCTCGCATGGCTAAAATCTCGCCGCCCATAACCTCGCGGGACAAAATCTGGCCAGGCCAAAATCTCGCGTGGCCAAAACCTCGCCGCCCAAAACCTCGTGGGACAAAATCTCGCAGGGTCAAAACCTCGCCGCGAATGAAACTTTTCTTTAAAATTTACCCAATGAATTTCTTAATATGCAATTCCACATTACAAATGATAATAATAATAATAATAATAATAATAATAATAATAATAATAATAATAATAATAATAATAATAATAATAATAATAATAATAAGCAGAAGAAGAAGAAGATACAAAACTTCGTGTGCGTGGGCTTTCTCGGGTTATTCCCGTTTCCTCCCACTTTCCTTATTCTATCATTTCCTTCATCCTGGTCATCTACGTCTCCATTAACCTACAGGACATAATCAAGGGACGTCGTAAAAACTCATATATTATTTCATACTTTCATAAATGTTATTAGATTTTTGTTAAAATTTTAAGTTTTTGGATGTTCCAAAGTTCACGAAACTAACCCCGTTGGTTGTCATTACTTTTCTTATGCAGACTTTCTTTCCCTATAACCAGTTTAAAAACATCCTGTCGCCCTTCCTTCACATTGACATCCTCCAATACAGAAATAGAATTTTCATATGGTATCGCGGGACTTGGTCAAATACTCGTGATACTTCTTCTGAAACAGCGTCTTTTACACCGTCATCCTTATCATCTGTTGGAACACTTACATTTTTGTCAGGCGAGTTTTTGGCTATGGCGATATTTTGGGGCGCGAGGTTTTGGCCCCGCGACGTTTTGGGCGGCGAGGTTTTGCCAGGCGAGGTTTCGGCCCGGCGAGATTTTGGGCCGCGAGGTTTTGGGAGGCGAGGTTTTGGTCCGCGAGGTTGTCACCGCAAGGTTCTCGCCGCGAGGTTTTGTACACAAACCCCTTTTCTCTACACTACCTAATGCCTGCTTATGATGAAATTGTGTTCCACTGTGAAGATCCACAAATAACTGTGTTGCATTACTTCTTAACATCGTCTTCTTTTACAGGAGTCTAAAGCAATTTCTGCTCTGGGATATATGTGCGAATCTGCTTTAGACGATGAACACTTCAAACATACACGATACGCATACCATGGTAAATCAACACAATACACCCTGTTTCAAAAAGAATATACGTATTACGAAGAATTATTTTGTCCAAATTATCAATCGCTGGGCCTCGACTATGCTATTGGAGAAACGAATACATAGTCTAGTTTATATTAATAGCCGCTAGATGTCAGTTGTCTTCTGTTTTGCTTGGTAAACGTCATATGTTTAAAATGACTACTCCGCAGCAGAAATCATTTTGTGATCTCGAGTTTGCAAAGTGTAATTCCGTGATTACAGTGAAAAGACGTTTCAGGTTGAGGTACCAAATTGATCCTCCGAATAGGTGGAACTTTCGCAGATGGTATCGACAGATTGTAGATACAGGATGTGTATGTAAAGGAAAGAGTCCTGGTCGCCATTGTGTTCCTGAAGAAAATGTTGCACGAATTCAAATTGCTTTCCAACGTAGTCCTTCGAAATCAACTCGTCGTGCCAGCCAGGAGTTATAAGTGCCGACAACAGCAACTTGGCCTGTTTTGATACGTCGTTTGGTTATTAAGCCTTACAAGTGTCAGCTGTTACAAGCTCTGCGTCCTGATGACAAACCCAAACGTGTGGCATTTTGTAACGAGATTCTGGATGCTATTGACAATGATAACACTTTTGTACAACGCATCGTGTTCAGTGGTGAATCGACTTTCCGTGTTAGTGGTAAGGCAAACAAACAAAATGTTGAATTTGGGGCCTTCAGAACCCACATGCAGCCATTGAACATGCACGAGATTCGCCCAAAGTCAATGTGTTTTGTGCGATATCCCGATCATCTGTTTACGGCCCATTCTTCTTCAATGGAAACACGGTTAACAGTCAGCAGTATCTCGCTATATTACAAAACTGGTTGTTTCCAAGGCTTCACGAACACGACTTCATTTTTCAACAAGACGGGGCACCCCCTCACTGGAGTCGCAAAGTGCGTGAGTATCTGAATGAAACTCTACCGAACCGTTGGATTGGTCGTCAAGGAGCTGGCGACTTGGCATGTCTCAGCTGGCCTTCACAGTCACCGGATTTTACACCCTGTGACCTCTTCGTGTGGGGTTTCCTTAATGACAACGTTTATGTTCCACCACTCCCACAGAACCTGGAAGAGTTGAAGAACCGGATCCGTACTGCCATAACATCAGTGACGCAGGACATGTTTGCCCGAGTATGGGAAGATTTTGAGTATCGATGTGATATTGTTTGTGTCACTGATGGAGGACATATTGAACATAGGTAATTTAAACTTTGAACTGTAATATGAACTTGAGAGGTTTGTAAATATGTTTGTAAAATTTCATATTCGTATGTCTTAAAGTTTAATAAATATATGCATTCGAAATAAGTATATACTTTTTGAAACAGTGTGTTATGTTAGTTTCTCTCAAGAGAAATAAATCCGCATACGACAGAGAAATGACACGGCACACGCAGCAACGATGTCGTATTGCTAACCTTTTCATTCCAGTACTGTTTATTTTGGTGTGTATTATATTTCCGAAATAACTACGCGAAGATGTTCAGACTTGTGTTTACATACAATTTACATACGTTCTCTTCACATCAAGTTTTCATTTTATTATTATTATTATGAGAGTATAAACATAAAAAAATGTAGTGTTGTGTAAAAATAAAACTGTTTTTCTTTTTAAACATTCTGTGATTTTGTGATTTAGACTAAAAGTGACAATCAAAAGCGAATAATAGTAGACAGAAAAATGGAGGATGATGAAAATTAGATGAAACAAGACAAAACAAATCCAAATTTGTTCACCGCAAATTCTGATAGACAGGGGTTATTTTAGAAATATTTAGGAATAGAAATGAGCGCTTTACCACTGACACGATATGCCTCTTCTTTCGTAAAATAACGTAGTCTGACATATATCGATGTATAATATAGATTTAAACTTTATTCGCCTTATTATTCGTGCATAGCTGCGATGGATATGTTTTTGAAGTTTCGCTTTACTTTTTTTTAGGTACATAATATATTTTGCATTTAACGGGTTTCAAATTTCAGCAGTAATGATTTCTAAAGAAAATTACATCGGCGAAAATTTAATTGTGTGTATATTCGTGTATGGTACTTTATTTCCCGGTAACTACTGAGTGGATCTAAACCGAATTTAGAGGGCGAGTAGTCCATCGTATAGGGAATAGAGATGGCTATGTTTATGTAGCAAGACTCTTCCAGGGACAGATATGTTTCGACTTGGCTCTCCTTGCATTTGGTATTTTAATTCTCGGTAACTACTGACCGGAGCTGACCAAAATTTGGTAGATAAGAAGCCCATTTTCTGGGGAATGAAGATAATTATATTTGGTGGATGAGGTTGGCTAGGGACATGCTCAACTTGGCAACAGAGGATGTGTTTCACAGCTTTGTGCGCCGAGAGCTTCTGAGATTGATTCATCTCGTCTTGTTTTGTCCCAACTTTGTATCAATAAAATTCTAATTCCAGGGGCCGCGGTTGCTCAGTGGTAGAGCGTGCACCTCTGGTGGGTTGGTTGAGTTGATTTTGAGTTTATCGTCCCTTTCAGCAGCGAGGCTATATGAGACGTGGACCTACTGATTAACGTGGAATCCGAACCACATGAGCTCCCGCCTCTGGTGGGTTGGATCCCTGCTTCAATCCTAGCTTGCGCGAAGTAAACATTGTGGTGGACAAAGACCGTGTACGTGAATATTTTCCGGTTTCTTCCGTTTCCTCCCACTTCCTTCATTTCACCATTTCATTCGTTTCTCATCATCACTGTCTCCTTTACCCTCGGTGAATAATCGTGGTACGTTAAAATGAACATTTCATTTCAAAGTTCTACTTCTCACTGATATGACTTCCTTTAAGAGTCGGTACTGATTTTATCAATGTTGCATTCAATGTTTTTACGTTACGAATCTAAAACTAGGATGATACAGCAGCGTTCCTAATGCGATGAAGGCAAAAAAAAACTTTAATTGTATCTTGGTATTAATGACAGCAATTATTTTATGAATTCAATAGTTTCCATTCATAATACTTGTAAATGATGAATAATTATTTTACGTACATGGAAGGAGTAGGTCAGAGTTGTGGAAACAAAAGCATTCACTCAATGCATTAGCTACCTCATTTTCTTGTTTCCAATCTTTCTAATCTCTTTGTCTCTCGTTGATTTTCCTTCAACAAAATCCGTTGAACGAATCATCTTTCTTCGGAGAAGCAAATGAACTTAAATTTAAAAAGGAAATTTTAAACATCTCCTTAATTGGATATGTCAAATATCTCATTCTTGTCTTTTGGAAGGGTGAGTTAAATGACAGAAATGGCACGTTGTTATCGAAAAGCTGTCACAAGAGAGATGTCAGTGTAACACCTTTTCTAAACTTTTATAAGTCCTCATCTTCGGAACTGACAGTGTAACACTTTGTATTTAGAAAACAAAAAAAGTGATGAAAACTTTCTTTTTTCATGAACCATGGAAAAATTAAAAAGAAAATATGAAAAAAAGGAAGAGCGGACGTTGCGAATATTTTCCAGGAAACTATGGCATGCGAACAAATTGGATTTTATATTTCGCAACCTGTAGCACGCTTATCAAAATTGCTGTTTTCATGCGTAATAAATCAAATGCTACTTAATACTTTCAAATACATGAGAAACTAGCTTGCTTTCCTATTTAACTTTACATAAAGGTGCACTACGTTTAACAAGCCCACCTCCTTACGTTTTGCGTGCGAATTTAGTTAGCAATTGAACAGCATATCTAGATATTGAAATTATAAAAGTCATATATTGAATCCACATTATTTTGATTTCAATTGTGGTTGACTCGGGAATATTCTTATAACAAAATAATTGAAAGCAAACATTTGATGATGCCTGCCAACTAAATGCAAACCAAATTATTAAAATTGAAAATATATATGGCAAATATTTAAAAAAAATGTTTATTCAAATTTAAAAGCCATAATAACAATTCATGCAATATATAAAGGACTGTGCACAAATACATCGTAAGGTACCAAAATTGAAGTATGTTAAATTTCTTTTCCTTTCTTGTAATTGAGTTAATGCCACTGTGATCGTATTAACTATGGTCGTATTTATCAGCTAACAGAATTTTGCACCTCAAAAGCTTTCAAAAACGTTGGCATATTTCGAAATATAGTTATCTCAAAATAATTCAGAAAACGAAAATAGATACTTCACTATGTCAGTCAGCATGTGCATGTCCAAATTTCAGGCGGTAGTTACTCCAAGCACAGACAATAGGAAAGTATATATATCAATATTTACGCGATGCTGCATCGCTCTGAAAATATACAAGGTGCTCAAGAATATGTTTACTAAATATAACAATGCATCTATGATCGCCGTGTTCGTAACTGTCTGCACTCAGATCTTGATCATTCTGAGCACTTCTTGTAACAATGCCGCTCCTAGTCCCTGCCTCTTCCCGACAAGTGTGTGTCCTTCCTAACAATTTATTAATTGCATTTCGCTACTAGTGCTCGTCAGGGTGCGAAATCTTGGAGGCAATGAAGGGTAATTTTCTCTACTTAATATTACTCTAAGGGAATTCTTCCTCACTAAATGTTTCAATGAATACAATGATAAAATTGTCAGAACATTCCAAATTAGTTGCAGTAGTTCACATATAGGACTATTTAACATATATTTCACATATAGACATAATTACGTGTACCATTGGGTTCGGAAAGAAGCTGAGCTACAACGTGTATGTAATACCTCAGCACATAAAAGAGAGGTAATGTCGTATTGCTTGAACTGAACTTCCAGGAAATAAAATTTCGGTAGACTCCCAAATGATTGTGCGCAGATGGTCTACATCAATCGTTGGCTTTGGTAATTGGTATGCCTCTACCATAATTAGAGGAAGTCCCTTATTGCTTGGATTATCCCACACGTGGGACGCCATTTTACTGCTTGGAAGGTGACTGAGCGGTGACTTGGGAGAGGTGTCGATCGCAGGAATCTGAGCAAAGGTTTCCGATTCTAGTGGAAATTAGGAATCATTTCGGGTCAAGGAGCTGGCATCAAACCCAAATGGTAATTTAACACGTACCGTTGGATCCAGGTTGAAATACATGAGTATTTCGACGTGTTCGCGGTACCTTAACGAGGAAGGCGGTTGCCACTGCACGATAGAAGTATGCAGGGCTGACAATGAATAAACTTCTTCTGGTCCGTCTGGGGCTCCCGGATTGGGTTGGACTCTGCTGGGTTGTGGTCAAGCTGTGGAATTTATCACACTAGTTGGAGTTGAGCTTGTCTTATAACTAGAGACCGGATGTTTAGGCAGTAAAAACCTAGAAAATAGACAGTCAAATAGGCACTTAAAATTAAAAAAAAAATAGGTAGTTAAGTAGGCACTAAAATATAACTCGAAATAATGGAGATAAAGACTCCATCCAATTAAAAAATAAAATTCAAGTCGTAAATAATGTTTGAAGAGTATAGAAATATACCTGTTGGTTAATATTTTCTCTTACTGTATATAGAAAAACGGAGCTTACCATGTGTTCCATGCATATTTGGTAAATAAATTCTATATAGTACTTTATCACTACACATGACAGTTCAAATTTTATACACGGTATCAGTACATACAGCAGTCCAAAGTTTTACAGCACTTTATCAGTGCACATAGCAATCCATAATTTCACAGGATCTTATCACTACAAACAGCACTTGTATATCTCGGAAGAGACAAAATCCTTTCTTGAAATACTAAATTATATATTTTCCATAATAAAGTCTTATTTCGAGGAAAATTCATAGAATAGGCACCACTAGGCACTAAAGCAATTATTTAGGCAGCAAGGGGCGAAATAGGCAAAATTATCCAAATAAAATTGGCTTAAATTGAAACTATAAACCCTCACATAAACTTTAAAACGTTATTTTTGGTCTTAGCTTTTGCCTAACATTCAGTCTCTAATTATAACGCTCAGGCGATATACTTACAAAGCCTGGAATAACCTGACTCCAAGCAGGGTCGACTTGACCAGTTAGATAAACTGGTAGTTACTAAGGACTTTGGTCTGGCAGCGAAATGGGGTGGTTGTATTCCACTAACTGGATGTGAAACCGAGGTTATTCATGTAAGCGAACACGAAGGTTGAGGGACAAACCTTGGAGGCGCACTCCTGTACAAGGACTAAAGCTGCCCAATGACAAATGAAATACCAGCCGGGTAATAAACGGTTACGGCTCATTAACATATTCCAACTGACTGCAGCTAGTTACTCGCGGCGGGTGAAATATGACTACTCCATTTCTAATATAGGCCTAATTTATGGGTGAATTGGTAACCAACGGTATTTTCCTAATCTTACAAATCTTACATAGATGAACAATCACGAACATTCAAATATTCACGAAGTCTTTCCCAACTTCGACTGTTATGATTTCACTCCCTAGTGCTGGGTATCATCATTCTATTTTCCTACCTTAAGTACGCCTTTGATCGAGAACCACAAGAAAAACAAGAAAAATGCTAGAGACTGTTCCCGCTGCTTCCAGCATATCAATGTGTTTCTTAGCTTACTGATAGCCGATCCGCCTTACTTCATATACTTTTGAGTGTGCCGTTTCCTGTGGTTCACTTTGCGTATCTTCAACACGGTGTAGTATTAGGCATTCATTTTGTTATGAGCAAGCTTAACAAAGATATTTTTATTTATTTTATTTTTATTATTCATAAAATTTGCATATGCAATCTAAATTTTATATTCAGATTTAATATATATATTTAATTAGTTTAGTTATTCTTTATACATTATATTTCAAGCAATCATTCTGATATTATTTTATTTTATTTAAAATTTCATTAAGTTTAGTGGCATAACAGAAAACTGCTTTTCTTTGTATATTTGTTGGAAAGTTCTGTACGATTTTTGAAACTTCAGGGAGATAGAGGTTAGTGACCTTTAGGGTACCAAATATTGCCAACCTATAGTAACTAGAAAATACTATAAACAAGATTCTTTCAATGTGTTATAACTATTATAGAAATATATTATAAGAAAAGGAAAGAAATTCTAAGGATGGACAAAACAAAATTGGCGACAGAAAGTCGCTGAGCAATCTTTTGTTAAACTATACACACCTAGATACGAATTTTCGAATACAATACGTGAGAAATTGTTTCACTGACCGCGATTTTCACACTTTTAATGGAACCGCTACCTCTCCGGTGGGGGTGGTTCAACAATTCTGGGTGCCTAGTCAGCGAACCTTCATCAATTCAATTTTCATATTGTTCCAGGGTTACCAGAAGGTACTGATATATGAAATATATTTTTGAATATAAATTCCAACCTCTAACAATTCTTGGACAGATCCGATATAGTTATATTAGTATATAGAATCGCGATCCTTACCGTATTTTCTTTATAGAATAGCTATTTTGGCAGTTTGCTATTCTTTGCTTAATTTTAAACTCAGTATGTTGATTCTGGCACTCCCGGCATGCCTTGGAGTGTGATGGAAGGTAGCAGAAGACAATTGTCTACCACCAACAAGTTATTTGGTATTTTTTCTGCTTTTTGACAATGACAACTCCACCCAAGTGTATAAATGTAAAATAGGATATTTAAATATTGGCTTTCAACTTTTGTTACATGTCTATTGTAATTCGTTAATCAGTAATATCATTAAAATAAATGTAAACAGAGAAGGATATCGGTCACTGAGAGAGGTTGTTTACATTCGAAAAAGAAACAGTAACCGCTAGAGGGATACACCTGTCAGGCCTCACACAAGCAACCCTTATTGTGAAAGAAAGTCCCGCTATCCTCTGACAATGAAAAAAAAAAAAAAACTTTTGAAAGCCGCGAAGGAGGCGAGTTTTGGTAAAAACTAGCTTTAGTGTGTGTCACAAAAGCAAAGGAGAGTAAAAACATTGAGTTAGTTGAAGATCAACTGTCACCAAGGTCAGACAATTATTTTTTTTTTTTGTAAGAAACTGAGAGTTGAACTCATATCTTCATACATACCTAACTTCAGCAGTAATAATAGAGCTAATTGTTATTTGGATATCTGTTATATAAAGATAATTATTCTGAAGAACTACATTTTATTTGATGCAAAAGTGAATCATCTTTGACGTAAAATTACAGCTGAAAATGTCTGACCAGTAAACAAATATTAGTTTAGCACTATGTGTTCATAGCTGAACTTCAATTTGACATCAGTGAATTGTTATTTTATTAAAAACAAGGAATAAGACTGTGTTAAAGATGCCAGTGTGTTTTATCAGCAGTTTCTCTGAAACTGAAACTTTATTCTCAATAGAAGACAAGATCTAAAGACAGTGACTTCCTAAGAAGAAGGATAATAGGACCTCTCCAGGAGAATCATCTGTAGTGAAGTGTGTTTACAGTGACGAGAAAGGAAATATCTTGTTAAAACGGTATAGTGACAGTGAACATTTGAATTGAGAGAGATATCTCTATTATTATTTTTTTTACAAAGAAACTCATTTAAGCAGTTATCAAGTTGATAAAAAAATATATCGATTGAATATCTAGTGTGTATATATCTATATATATTGCGTGTGGTGTTGTTGTGTGTTCATTAGTGAAATTAAAAATAAATATGTGTGCATTTTCTAGAAAGTGTGTGGAGTTTTTAATTAAATACTTAGCCGCAGGGTGAGTACAAAATAACTTGTAATATTTTTTTTTTTTTTTTTTACTTTTCAGGCATTTCAGGATATGTTGTGTCTGCCAGAGTTAACTAATGCAATTTGATGATAAATTCACATTTTCTTAATATTAAGATAATATCTGACGTAAGTCAGAGCTTCAAGCAGCATTACCGTCCCTAACGGGGCAATGGGACGTTAATATAGAACTCATGTTTACAGGAATGTAAATTCTAACTTTATTTGTAATTTGGCTCTACCGACACTAAATTATTTTTTTTATTTTTTTTTTTGGCTAATCTAAATTTTTATAATTATTTACAACATTTACGTATCATTTGCATCTGTTGTACATTCCTGTAGTGAGAGAATGAGATGGGTATTAAAAGCACCTCCCACTTATCTCATGCTCTTCACAATAATTTGGCGCCCATGCGTGTAAGCTTGATCACGCTGGTCATTGTGTTACATAAAATCACTCCAGCGTGTTGCTAGACTAAATGCTGCATCTGTCATTTATTGCAAATGAGAATTTATCATCACCAGTCAAAATTAACTATTCGCGAATATATTTTCCCATATCTGGTCCAAGAATTGTTACATAATTAAGTATGAAGATCATTAATACAAAAGCTGTGTGTTAGATGTAAACAATAAAGGGGGAGATAATTTTTTTTTTAGGATTTCAAAAATCTAATTTTAGAGATACTTTTGAGATTTTTTAAAAGAGAAAGTTAATGGTATTGACTCGGTCACAAAAGAGAAAGATGGATGAAAATCTGGTATTCTTAGATTATGCACAAAGGTTGAGTCCTTCAGAGGAAGACATAATAAATGTCCAAGAAATAGGTGAAGTATCAACAGGTAATAGGAGAGAAACATTAGAAGTTAGGCAATCACAAGGTGATAAGGTAGAACGTAGTCAAGAAGAGATAGGAGATAAAGAGAAAACTAGGCCAAGTAATCCAGTAGTACCACCATTAGGAGTAAATAGTGAGGAAATGAGAAATCTAATGGAATTTATAAAATTAACGATAGTTGCTTCACAGAAGGAAATAGAACAGAAAATTGATAGTACAAATCATAAGTTAGATCAAACGAACGCTTGCCAAAAAGAAATAGAAAGTAAACTTGTGCAGGTTGAAGAAAAATTAGAGAATACAAATACAGAAATTAGAAATGCGCGTAGGGATTTTGAAAATGCTCACAAGGATTTAGAAGAAAGACTATCTAAAGCTCTCGAAAATACAAAGCAACAGTTACATAATGATCTTGAGAAAACAGTGAATCAAGTAGATGGTG
The DNA here is from genome assembly GCF_964235325.1 of Thermobia domestica. Classification (NCBI taxonomy): domain Eukaryota; kingdom Metazoa; phylum Arthropoda; class Insecta; order Zygentoma; family Lepismatidae; genus Thermobia; species Thermobia domestica. The sequence goes on along the minus strand of NC_137459.1, from coordinate 139,540,336 downwards.
CATTAGGAAAGGTAAACGATAGGATTGAGGCCACTGAAAATTCAATTGTAAGTGTTAGGACAGAAATAGGTTCAAAACTGGTCACATTAGAAGAGAAAAATAACACTATTCAAAATGAAATAGTTCACACAAGATCAGAATTTGAAGATAAGTTAGAAAATGTAATCGCAGGACAGGTCAGTTTGCAAGAAGACATAGAGAAAAAAATTAGTGAGGCCAATACAGTGTTCAAGCAAGATGTAATAGAAAAAGTGCAAAATTTAGAAGGAAAACTTATTGCATTAGATAATGTTACCAACAAGAAAGTGCAAGAATTATGTAATTCAATAAGCAGGTTACAAGATAGGACACAAGGCGAAGAATGTAGGGGAATGCATGTCAATAATGAAAATACAGGCAATGGCAATAGGTCAGACAGTGTAACCTTTCAATTAGAACAGGAATTGCCATCATGTTCAAGGGCAGTAGGTGATAATACGTTCCAACCAATAACCTCACCACCTGCACAGTCATTAACTCAGATGGATAGTCAGGTTGCCTTGGCAACGGCTATGAATTCCTTTTTACATAGAGATTTAAAGTTACCGTGTTTTCAAGGATTAGAAGATGAGGCCCAGACTTATAGCTTCCTTGTTGACCTAGATAATTATTTTGAACTAACTGGTGTCAACACTGAAGCACGTCTGTCCTTCATCTCTCGCACATTAAAAGGTAGTGCCTTGCAATGGTTTAAAGTCATGAGAAGCAAGATTGTTACATATTCAGACTTTATAACAGCATTTAAAGCCACATATTTGAACCAAGAGAGATTAGCTGCTTTAAGAGCAAACATATTGACAAGTCAATTCAATCCAAAAGTACACAAAAGCGCATCGGAGTACTTGCTCCACTTGCTACACTTAAATGCGGTCTTAGACCCTCCCCTTGAAGAGAAAATCCTGTTAAAGGTTCTTCCGCGCCAACTTTCGCCTTCTCTTTTCAGGATTATAATAGCCGCAAAACCAGAAACTATTTCAGAATTACTCACGCTTGTGACGGAAGTTCAGTATTCATACCAGGATAGGATTAATGTCCCTCAGAGGAGGAGCATTAATATGCTAGAGGTCACACGTGAACAACACGAGACCACTCAGCCACAACGGAATAATCGTGTTCACAGACAAAACCGTGGTCCTTATTCTAGAAATGCAAGAGGTCGCGTAGAAAGAACTGAAAGAAATTCAAATGCAAATGAAGAGACCTCAAGGGGGCGTGGCCGAAATACTGAAAATCAATCCACCAGAATAAACAGACACAATTCTCAAAACGCGCCTCATCAAAACACGAGACCACAGAGAGGTACACGGGGTGTAAATTCAAGGAATTTTTACAGCCGTAGTAATAATAATAATAACAGGAACACATATGATGACACAGAACAAATTCAAGTATTAGAAACATATGACAGCAGACAAACTTCCAACACTTACACAGCACAAGGAAATACAACCAGTGCAAGGGAAAACAATCGCAATGAACAATGAGAATTTCCAGCATGCACTGAGGAAGAGTTGATACTTGACATCCGAAATAACGAACCCAGTATCCAACTAGTGGTCCAACCCCAGTGCGTGCTCGATGACAGTCAAAACAGTAATAATGGTAGTATGATACACAATGAAAAAGAAACTTCATTGAAGATTTTAGAATGTAGATCATTAGAAGAAAAAGAAAATTGTGTCACTTGTACAAAAATAATAGAAAAGAAATATTTTGATCAAAGTAGTGACATAGAAAATAACTCAGTTAAGTTAGTATTAAAAGATGGTAAAAGTGTGTTAATTAGTAAACCAGTATTTGAACAAGCAAATGGGATATTTGATGAATTGCTTGATATTCGAGACGAGCCGGTGACTCGAAACAATATTATACATTTACCGGAAATTAATGTAATGATTTATGCGCAGTCAATCAATGCATTGCTGGACAGTGGATCATCAATCTCAGCATTGAGTGAAAATCTTTGGAACACAGTTAAGGACAGTAATCCCGCACCTCCTTTTTTGAAAAGTAACAATATGAAAGTTACTTCTGCGTTTGGTAGAAAGGTAGCTGTCATATTGGGGCAAACTCTATTAGCATTGTACATTAATGGGAAACTATTTCACACAGTAGGGATCATAGTGAAAAACCTTAATCGTGATTTAATCCTTGGATCTCAGTTCTTTGTAGAAGCACATGCTGTGTTAGATTATTCTAGAGGATTATTAGTATTACATAAGCCACACACTGTAGAAATAAATTTTCGAGACGTGGAAGTAGATAACCAAGATTTAGTATTGAGATATATAGAGGAGACAATTAATTGTGATGCTGATAATGCAATCACGGTAGAGAATTTTAGTGAATTAGAGAGGCATGATGAATTGCAGCAAATGGTTTATGGCAATTCAAGGGAGCAGCTAAATGAGACTGGCCCCAAGCCACAGTTGAAGCTTAGAAAGTTTCCAACAATCAAGGAACTGCAAGAAAGAGTATTGTCACCCTCAGAATGGTTACAGGTGGATACGAAAACCACTGTAGAAGAAATCCACGAACATGTAAACGCTTATGTAGAACTTAATAATGATCAAAAGGCCATGTTAGCTTCTTTGTTAATTAAACATCGTGATATATTTGACGAGAGACCTGGAACAATCAAAGGGTATGAACATTGTATTGAAATAATTGATCCCACACCCATTAGGTCAAAAATGTACAATTTTCCCATGAAATTTCAGAATCAAATTCGAAATGAAATTCACAGATGGCTCGCGTGGAAGATAATAAAAAAATCACCTAGTAGCTATAGTCATCCACTTGTTGTTGTAGAGAAACCAAATGGACAGATTCGTCTATGTGTGGATGGGAGGAGGCTTTCGCAAGTTATAAAAGGACAGACCGACAAACCATTAGTCCCTCTTGACATCTTGCAATCACTTAGTAATAAGAATTATTTCAGTAAACTCGATATAGTTGAATTCTTTGTAAACGTGAAGGTCAGGGAAAAAGACCAACAATTTTTAGGTTTCGTATATGAAGGTATATCATACTGTTTCATGAAACTACCATTTGGAACGAAAACCAGTCTGTCATCGTGCATCAGAGCACTTGATCAAATTCTTGGAAATGATGTCAAATCATTCTGTAATACGTATGTTGATGATACAATTATAGCATCTACTAGTTTCGAAGAGCACCTGTCTCATTTGGACCAGGTGTTGACTTTATTGAAAGAAGGAGGAGTTACACTCCGGCTAAAAAAATGTGAGTTCGCGCAACCAAAAATTAAGATACTAGGTTTTGAATTGTCTCAAGAAGGAATTGGCAAGGATGAGAATAAAATTAAGAAAGTAATTGATTTTAGACCACCTAAGAATGTAAAAGAGTTACGTAAGCTGTTAGGTTATTTAGGATTTTACAGATGTTTCAGTGCGAAATATTCGGATGTCTTGTATCCTCTTTATGAGTTGCTAAAGAAAAATGTTAAGTTTAAATGGAGTTCACAGCATCAGGAAGCTCTAAATAAAATTAAAGAAATATTTCAAGAGAAAGTAGTGCTTAAAAAGCCACTACCTAACAAAGAATTTATTTTAGAAGTAGATGCGTCTGATCGAGCGAGTTCCAATTTGTTGTATCAAATAGACGATGATGGAGAGAAAAGAGTGATAGGAATGTCCTCGAGAATATTTTCTGGCCCTCAGAAACATTACACGACGACTGAAAAGGAACTTTTGGCATTGGTTGATGGGGTAGCAAAATTTAAACACTATTTGATAGGAAATAAATTCATAATACGTTCAGACCACGAGGCCTTAAGGTTTATTTTACTATGTAGACTCACCAATCAGAGAATTTTAAGATGGGCACTCTCATTAGCGAATTTAGACTTCAGTTTTCAACATGTAAGGTCCCAAGATAATATGGCTGATTATCATTCAAGATATCCACCACATAGTAATGTTGAATTTGACATTGAAGCCAAACCAGTTTTGAAAGAATCGTTAATGGGTATCTTAGAAGAGATTCCATGTGAAATGAGAAGTTTAATTAGCATGTTACCTGAACTACAAACTTCAGATTCATTTCTAGGTCCCATTAAAAGACAAGTAGAAAATGGAGACAAGAATGGTAAAGTTTGTGGGAAAAGCCACCGATATGAAATATTGAATGGTAGGCTATGTAAAAGAGAGATAACATGGGCATACGCATATGTATCCCGGAAGTCTTAGTCAAACCTTTATTAAATTATTATCACGAACAAAGTGGACATCTTTCAGCTAGCAAACTTGTGCCTCAGTTGACAGAGAGTTTCTTTTGGCCAAAAATGCGCACTGTAATCAGGAAATATTGTGGCTCATGCTCCATATGCCAGAAGGCAAACCCTCCTACTTGTTATTATAGAGGTCCTATGCATTCAGTTATAGCAGAGAAGCCAGGCGTCTTTCTGAGTGCTGACTTCTGCGGTCCAATCACTAAGGGATATGGTGGTTATCAATACATATTAGTATTTTTAGATGTGTTTTCAAAATTAGTAGGTCTTTATGCTTGTAAGAGAGCAACTACATCCATTGCATTACAAAAATTGAGAGATTTTCTCAAACTATGCCCAAATGCAGAAATGCTAATCACAGATAGAGGGACCCAGTTCCAGTCCACACAGTGGAAAAATGCAATGAAAGAATTAGGAATTAAGCATGTTATGAGTAGTGCTTACTTTCCTCAGGGAGAAATTGCGGAAACAGCTGTAAAGTCTACAGTCCGTATGTTACGTAAATATTGCTCTCATAACCAAAAAGAGTGGCCACGATTACTTACTAAAGTAGAAAGGTGCTTAAATACAGCAAAACATTTAAGTACGGGATTTTCTCCCTATGAGCTACATCTAAACATATCACAAACAAGTGATATAGCTCGTCTGTTTGAGGTACCGGAAGTGGACAGATCTGCTGAAACCAAGTATTACGTGGAAATTGCGCAGGAAAACTTGAAGAAAAGGCGGAAGCAAGAAAAGCATACTTCGACAAGCATCATCGGCTTGTAGAGTATAATATTGGAGACCTTGTACTCGTTCGTCTCTTTCCAAAATCAGATGCCTTGGCAGGGGTGTCCAAAAAGTTAATGGTTTTAAATAGTGGCCCCTGGAAGGTAGTCCACAAGACAGACACCAATGTCTATACACTTGCAGACCTCAACACTGGCAAGGAGATAATTAAGAGAAATGCTTTTCTATTAAAAAAATATAACATGCGAGAAAGTGATACACCTGAAAAGGAGAATGCAGAAACAAATTCTCAAGATGGTAACTCCAACGTATCATGAGATACATAGATAATCATTAATTAGTATTTATATTATTATATTCACACATATAATCACATTAGGTTAAAGCATATTTCTATATATATAGTATTGTTAGTAATATAGTTTTTCATACAAGTCTATAGATAGATAGGTAGACAAATACGCATAAATTTGCTAGGATAGTTGTATTTTATTAATTTTAATCAAAAGTGTCACATATAGTATTCACTCTAGGTAATTCTATTCATGTTAAATTCGCATAAGTGAGAACGTTGTGATATCTTTTCACAAGTATATCCCAACCTTCTCAAAAGGGGGAATTGTTATGAGCAAGCTTAACAAAGATATTTTTATTTATTTTATTTTTATTATTCATAAAATTTGCATATGCAATCTAAATTTTATATTCAGATTTAATATATATATTTAATTAGTTTAGTTATTCTTTATACATTATATTTCAAGCAATCATTCTGATATTATTTTATTTTATTTAAAATTTCATTAAGTTTAGTGGCATAACAGAAAACTGCTTTTCTTTGTATATTTGTTGGAAAGTTCTGTATGATTTTTGAAACTTCAGGGAGATAGAGGTTAGTGACCTTTAGGGTACCAAATATTGCCAACCTATAGTAACTAGAAAATACTATAAACAAGATTCTTTCAATGTGTTATAACTATTATAGAAATATATTATAAGAAAAGGAAAGAAATTCTAAGGATGGACAAAACAAAATTGGCGACAGAAAGTCGCTGAGCAATCTTTTGTTAAACTATACACACCTAGATACGAATTTTCGAATACAATACGTGAGAAATTGTTTCACTGACCGCGATTTTCACACTTTTAATGGAACCGCTACCTCTCCGGTGGGGGTGGTTCAACAATTCTGGGTGCCTAGTCAGCGAACCTTCATCAATTCAATTTTCATATTGTTCCAGGGTTACCAGAAGGTACTGATATATGAAATATATTTTTGAATATAAATTCCAACCTCTAACAATTCTTGGACAGATCCGATATAGTTATATTAGTATATAGAATCGCGATCCTTACCGTATTTTCTTTATAGAATAGCTATTTTGGCAGTTTGCTATTCTTTGCTTAATTTTAAACTCAGTATGTTGATTCTGGCACTCCCGGCATGCCTTGGAGTGTGATGGAAGGTAGCAGAAGACAATTGTCTACCACCAACAAGTTATTTGGTATTTTTTCTGCTTTTTGACAATGACAACTCCACCCAAGTGTATAAATGTAAAATAGGATATTTAAATATTGGCTTTCAACTTTTGTTACATGTCTATTGTAATTCGTTAATCAGTAATATCATTAAAATAAATGTAAACAGAGAAGGATATCGGTCACTGAGAGAGGTTGTTTACATTCGAAAAAGAAACAGTAACCGCTAGAGGGATACACCTGTCAGGCCTCACACAAGCAACCCTTATTGTGAAAGAAAGTCCCGCTATCCTCTGACAATGAAAAAAAAAAAAAAACTTTTGAAAGCCGCGAAGGAGGCGAGTTTTGGTAAAAACTAGCTTTAGTGTGTGTCACAAAAGCAAAGGAGAGTAAAAACATTGAGTTAGTTGAAGATCAACTGTCACCAAGGTCAGACAATTATTTTTTTTTTTTGTAAGAAACTGAGAGTTGAACTCATATCTTCATACATACCTAACTTCAGCAGTAATAATAGAGCTAATTGTTATTTGGATATCTGTTATATAAAGATAATTATTCTGAAGAACTACATTTTATTTGATGCAAAAGTGAATCATCTTTGACGTAAAATTACAGCTGAAAATGTCTGACCAGTAAACAAATATTAGTTTAGCACTATGTGTTCATAGCTGAACTTCAATTTGACATCAGTGAATTGTTATTTTATTAAAAACAAGGAATAAGACTGTGTTAAAGATGCCAGTGTGTTTTATCAGCAGTTTCTCTGAAACTGAAACTTTATTCTCAATAGAAGACAAGATCTAAAGACAGTGACTTCCTAAGAAGAAGGATAATAGGACCTCTCCAGGAGAATCATCTGTAGTGAAGTGTGTTTACAGTGACGAGAAAGGAAATATCTTGTTAAAACGGTATAGTGACAGTGAACATTTGAATTGAGAGAGATATCTCTATTATTATTTTTTTTACAAAGAAACTCATTTAAGCAGTTATCAAGTTGATAAAAAAATATATCGATTGAATATCTAGTGTGTATATATCTATATATATTGCGTGTGGTGTTGTTGTGTGTTCATTAGTGAAATTAAAAATAAATATGTGTGCATTTTCTAGAAAGTGTGTGGAGTTTTTAATTAAATACTTAGCCGCAGGGTGAGTACAAAATAACTTGTAATATTTTTTTTTTTTTTTTTTACTTTTCAGGCATTTCAGGATATGTTGTGTCTGCCAGAGTTAACTAATGCAATTTGATGATAAATTCACATTTTCTTAATATTAAGATAATATCTGACGTAAGTCAGAGCTTCAAGCAGCATTACCGTCCCTAACGGGGCAATGGGACGTTAATATAGAACTCATGTTTACAGGAATGTAAATTCTAACTTTATTTGTAATTTGGCTCTACCGACACTAAATTATTTTTTTTATTTTTTTTTTTGGCTAATCTAAATTTTTATAATTATTTACAACATTTACGTATCATTTGCATCTGTTGTACATTCCTGTAGTGAGAGAATGAGATGGGTATTAAAAGCACCTCCCACTTATCTCATGCTCTTCACAATTTACATATGCTTTTTGTTACATATTTTAGAGGAGTCAGCTACTGGAATTAACTCGTATATAAAGCAACCAAAAATTTTAGTTAAACACTAGATGAAATGCCCATCCATCGCACGAAAATTATTTACATATCCTTTCTCCCTTATGATGTGTGGTTTAATAAAATAGAAATAAAACAATAATCCATCTCAACCATGTACTACCATGAGCAAAATAAATGACGCGTCTCTTTATTTTGAAGTTTTTTGAAAATATCTCCGTTTTCTTTATATGTTCGAAATCTCGGAAGGTTTCCCCAGCAGGACAGATTAATAACAAACCCGTTTTTAATATTTGTGTTAGATATTAGCTTAAAATAAAGAAATTAGAAGCAAAAAACATTAAATCGACAGAAATCTCGAGAATTACCAACTCTGATAAAGTGGGAAATTTTCAAGAACGCGAGGGAATTCTGCAGTTCAACACGAAGCAGCGACATCTATGTCAGTGAGAGAAGCGTGGATTAGATCTACAAACGAAAATTTTAACGAAATATTTCTAGTATGTCTTATTATATGCATTATCAGCGAACTCCAAATATATGAATCTATGCTAAGTATTAACGTATAGATAGTGCAAATAGTGGAAATTACCTATGGAAAAAGACGAATTGCTAGCCCAATCGTAATGAAAAATCGTCTTTACTGTAGAACAGATTCAGCTTACGTAAGAAAGCAAATAGCTCAGTTAGATAAAGCAACGAGTTTGTATACCGAAGGTAGACGGTTCGATCCCGTGAAGGACTGTTGTCATTTTTATCACTAAGGTTATTTTATTTATTTTTTATTTGGGAAAGAATCAAATTGTAACATATGCGTAAAACTCATGACGATACAAAAAAAAAAAAAAAAAAAGAGAGAGAAAATATCGTCGCATTTGCATTAGTGTGTCTAATTTTTGTTTGCAAACAGATTCGTAATTATTTCCCCTGTGCTCACTGATGCATAACGAATGTTTTCCAGTAAATGTTAATTCTAATTTGGAGAATTTTATAGTTTCACAATTCCTCACTACATAGTCTTCTATCTACATGTTTGGATATTTTGATAACAGATTTCCCTATTAAATGTTTAATTTTCTCTATAAATATTTGTCTTAAATTGAAATTGTTTTGAATTTACTACAAAAGCAAAGTTGCCCGAAGGAAGAGAGCTCAAGTAACAGATATTCTACGTAAAAGCAACCTATTGTAGAATGATGATGCTTCTTACCTTCAGCACATAATCTTAACGTTAGAGTGTCAGAGAGAGAAAAATCCTGTTTTTCCTCCCCTATGACCACTCATCTTAAAGCTCTATCTATAATGATTCGTGTCACATACTTTCGGCTCTCCAAAGACATTCATATTTATTATTATTATTATTATTATTATTATTATTATTATTATTATTATTATTATTATTATTATTATTCCTGTGACTTTTTGGCGCCCTTCCCCTAGTAGTAGCCTATATTTTACATTTTATCATAGTGTTTTTAATAGTTTAAACCAGGAGCGTCATTTCAGATTTTTCTTTGGGGGGGGGGCAAGACCTCTTGATATAAGTAAAATTTCGCGTTTTTCACTGATTTACTACTATTCTAATGATAAACTCTATATACATCTCAAACTCAGGGGGGGCAAATGCCCTCCCTGCCCTCCCTAAATGACGCCCCTGTTTTAAACCCATTTTCAAAAAGAAATCCTTACCTAGGAAAACTTCACAAAGAATATGGCCCGCTATAAACAATACCAACTCCACCCCCCCCTGGTCTAGTGGCTAGCACGCCTGCCTTCTGTGGTACCGGGTCCAATTCCCGGTGGATTACTGTTGAACGATAAAAGTGGTTCGGATTCCACTATAATTAGTATCCACATCTCCCTTGCCCATTAAGGCATAACCGTGGAACGCTAAACTCAAGCAAACAAACAAACAATACTTAATTCCCGGCACTCTTTATTCTACATGCCATCTCTCAATTTTTCGATACAGCCCCCTTAGTACTATGAAACTCTCTTCTTCCATAGTGAAATGGAAAAAGATCATATAATTGACACTACTTTACAAGAATATAAACCAAAAACGTCAGTAGAAAGCACATTATAAAATTTACTTTTTGAGGCTCGTTTTGGTGCCCCTCTTTCTCTGGCGCCCCGGGCAGTCGCCCGGCCCTTAGTCCGCCCTTGAAAGTACGGACGCATAACTAAGGACTGCGGAGGAGAGGTTAACCTTCATGTTATGCCACTGGTTTGACGTGTTTGAAATGTTCAGTAAGTGATCGGTTAGTGAAATAATTTCGACAGTTACTGATGTTTAAAGTTTAGCTAAGACAAAGCTACCTAATCAAATACATTTGATATCGGGATGTCACAATTTGATTTTTCCTCACATAAAAAAGATAAAAACAATAGTAATAAAAATCCTTACTCGTACTGGGCTCCTAACTAACTAACAACCTAATTCTTACAGACTAGTTGCTCTGACCAACTGAGTTTCGATTTCTTACGCGAAAGAAGTCTGTTATATTAAGAGGCATGCTTTTCATTATCAAAACTGTTCGAAGTAATACGAACATGGCTTAAGAACAGAGACGGAACTGAATTACCACTCGATTGACCTTGAGGGCAAATCACCAAAGCGTAAAGACGTAAGTTCAGCATGCATTTCTCTGGAGTTGTGTTCAGTATTCCTATCTGCCAGTCATGCTTGTTCGTAGGAGTAATATGTTACAAACCTGACCTTTCGATACAGCACAATAGCAAAAGAATAAAAGGGAAGGAATTCTTGCCCTTGTGAACGTTGGATACCACCATGTGCAATAAAACTGTCGCGTCTCCTTGAAGTGATATTTTATCGAAAATAACTCGTTTTCCTTTATATAGTCTATCCGAAGTTTTTGAGGGTTTCAAAATGAGGAAATGTTACTGACAAACAAGGACGCATTCAGGGGTGGGTCCAGGGGGTCCGGACCCCCTCTGAAACCCCAACTTTTCTGTAAATTTAGCCTAATTTTGGGGATTATCTTTTAAAATTTTATTATAATTTATCCTAATATTGAAGTCGGACCTCTCCCGAAATAAATTACTGCATACGTGTCTCTGACAATTTTCAATATATTCGTTAAATAATAAAGTAAAATAACTAAATTAGGAGCAAAAAGCTTTAATAATAATAATAATAATAATAATAATAATAATAATAATAATAATAATAATAATAATAATAATTGAAGCGAGCTTAACGAGTTTCAACCGTACGACTCAACCAACGTTTCGGTGCCTGTTCGTTCGTCTGCTCCTCTCATAAAAGACATTTCATTTTAATGAAACTAGTAAGTGCCTTCTTTTAGCTCTGCGGAGTAACTATTGCTTGGAATATGAATCTGCAAAACATAAGAGGTAAAATTAACCAAATGGTGCAAGTTTCCACTTATATATATAAAACAATTTTGCAATATCAACTACGTGAATCTTGTCCCATAAAGAAGCCGAAACCCCTACACCGAAGAGCCCTCCGAGATTTGATCATTGTCCACACGGACTGAAATTGTCATTTGAAGCCAAGACTTTAATATGAAGCCAATAATTTCTTTAAAATAGACGGAAAATTCGGAAGTTATAAGCATTTTCATATTTTTGCCTTTTCCCATAAGGGAGCCGTAGCCCCCTATACTGAAGAGCCTCCCCCCCCGGAGATTTGATCATTGTCCACTCGGACTGAATTTGTCATTTGGAACCAACACTTTAATACGAAGCAAAATATTTCTTTAAAATAGACGAAAAATTCGAAAGTTATAAACATGTTAACAATTTTGCCTTTTCTCTAAGGGGGCCGTATTAGCCTACACTGAAGAGCCCCACGAGATTTGATCATTGACCACTTGGACTGAAACTCTCATTTGAAACCAAAACTTTAATATGAAGCCAAAAATTAAACTTTTACATCAATTTAAACTGACTGGGTTCCGGTTCCCCCCACTATTGTTTAGTTTAGTTAAGTGGTAATTTGTGACAGCTTCACATCATCAAAAGAATGTTTCACTTCCCCTCCCCTCCCCCAGGAGTTCGTGCTGGATCCGCCACTGGAATCAATAGACACTCTTCCTATTCTTTTTGTCACCCTTGATTGTGTAGGGGCTCCTTCGTACAAATAAAGAAGCGGTAATATTACAATCAAGGGGCGCTATATATTAGGTATTCTTTTAGTTACCTACCCCTAACCGCACAGGGCCATCTTTCGTAGAATAAAAAATATTACGTGATATTCCAATCATGAAAGGGGAGAGGATGCTGTAAATATATTTCTTATTCATTTTGTCTGTCCTGCTTATCAAAAATTACTTTCTGTTGGAAGGGTACTGAAATGAGAGGGGCAAAATAAAAAGTCGTACCCCCTCCTACATGGTTGCTCAAATAAGTACTAAAGAAAGCATTTTAAACTAAGATATTTAAGATTTAAACTAGGAAACTAAGATATCCTTACATTATGTAAGGATGGCATATTCAGGATTATTATTATTATTATTATTATTATTATTATTATTATTATTATTATTATTATTATTATTTGAATGTTTTTGGAGCACCGAAATTTTGTGAGACGAACAACGATATGTAGAGGTTTAAGATGGATGGTCATAGAGGAGGAAAAACAGGATTTTTCTCTGTCTGACTCTCTAACGCAGCGTTTCCCAACCTTTTTCAACTTGCGGCACACTTCAGGGTAACTTGAATTCTCGCGGCACACATATTATTATTATTATTATTATTATTATTATTATTATTATTATTATTATTATTATTATTATTATTATTATTATTTGAAAATATAAAATACTGTAGTATTTTTTTTTCTGATTACTGACATCCTTCTCACAGAGAAGAAAGCTAGACCACTGTTTTTTCCCCGTGGTAAATCATTATGCTTATTTTTCATTTTAATTTAAAAATAGAAAACAATTACAATCAGATATAGGGCTCAAGTTGTTAAAAATACACTTTTTTTTCGAAAACTGTATCCAACCTTTCATTAAGAAGGAGGATCACTAAATAACGAACGAACAAACGAATCTCTTTTACTTTTAAAACACAAATATAGGTAATTCGTATGCATGTTTACTTTGCCGGAAGGATTGAATAATATTTTAAAATTTCAAGTTACGAAATAGTCTGCAACAATAAAGAAGCAATAATGGTCATAACAATGATAACAAATACTTTTTTTTCAAAATTAGAAATGTACAGAAAAATGTTCTACAGAAAAGTAACACAGTATGAAACTTTAAATTTTAGATTCATAGTAGTAATTTGAAATACAAATATACCTTTTTCTGTATGTCTTGCAATTTGATTGCTATAGAATTAATAATTTTGTTCCGATTTCCTCGCGGCACACCAGCGACCCATTCGCGGCACACCACTGTGCCGCGGCACACCGGTTGGGAAACGCTGCTCTAACGTAAAGATTATGTGCTGAAGGTAAGAAGCATCATCATTCTACAATAGGTTGCTTTTACGTAGAATATCAATTACTTGAGTTCTCCTCCTTCGGTCTACTTACCTTATGTAGTAAATTCAAAACAATTTCAATTCAATACAAATACATTGTAAAACTTTTCCGTAATTAAACATCTAGGGAAAATTAAACATTTAATAGGGACATCTGTTATCAAAATATCCAAACACGTAGATAGAAGACTATCTAGTGAGAAATATTGTGAAACTTTATAAAATTCTCCAAATTAGAATTAATATTTACTGGGAAACATTCGTTATGCGCCAGCGAGCATATGGTGAGCAGTGAGCACAGGGGAAATAATTACGAAACTGTTTGCAAACAAAATTAGGGACGCTAGTGCAAGTGCGACAACGGCATTTTTTCTTTTTTTGGTATCGTCATGAGTTTTACACATACGTTACAATTTGATTCTTTCCCACATAAAAAAATAAATAAAATAACCGTAGTGTAGTGATAAAAATGACAACGGCATCTCCAGGGGATCGAACCCGCTACCTTCAGCATACAGACTTGTTGCTTTAACTAACTGAGCTATTTGCTTTTTACGGGAACTGAGCCTGTTCCGGTAAAGACGATATTTCATTACGATCGTCCTACCAATTCGTCCTTTTCCATAGATAATTTCCACTATTTGCTCTATCTTTATGTTAATACTTAGCATATATTCATATATTTGGAGTTTGCAGATAATGCATATAATAGGACATACTAGAAATATTCGTTAAAAGTTTAGTTTGTAGATTTAATCCACATTTCTCTCAATGACATAGATGTCGCTGCTTCGTGTTGAAATGCAGAATTCCCTCGTGTTCTTGAAAATTTCCCACTTTAGCAGAGTTGGTAATTCTCGAGATTTCTGTTGATTTAATGTTTTTTGCTTCTAATTTCTTTATTTTAAGCTAATATCTAACACAAATATTAAAAACGGGTTTGTTATTAACCTGTCCTGCTGGGGAAACCTTCCGAAATTTCGAACATATAAAGAAAACGGAGATATTTTCAAAAAACTTCAAAATAAAGAGACGCGTCATTTATTTTGCTCATGGTAGTACTTCTATGCTAAAAAGACATTTCAGATAGTGCAGATATTATATATATATATATATATATATATATATATATATATATATATATATACTTCTCTCCATAAGATACTCATTTCCATATAAGTAGATTGATAGAAACAACGTAAACCCAAGTGTAAATTGTGTTCAAAAATTATTTTGCACAGTTCAAAAGTTTCCTCAATTTAGTCATTGTGCAAATATCAAATACAGAACTGAATGAAATGTTTTAGAAATTCCTTTTAATCCCGCTTACAAAACTGAATTTTCAGAAAAACGCTGGGTGTTGTGACCACTTGCGGAGAAGTTAGAATGCGCAAACTTTACAAATTTCAAGTCATGTGCAAGAAGAATACTCGAAATTTACCTAGTTTGGCCTATCCACGATATGTAGAGACCGAAAAGGTAATAGAATAGTTTCTAGAATGCAATATTATATCCAGTGCAAGCGGTCCGGGGTTCTATTCCCGGTGGGGTCACTCGGTCGAAAAAGTGTAAAACGAATTTTCAGGCCAGGCGCCCTGAATGAAGTTTTCCTCATTCACACCAGGCAAATGCCGGGGTGGTACCTAACCTATAGCTTCCAGACCACTTGATTCCTACCCAATCCTTTATTGCTTCCCTTTCCCCTGATAGTGTGCTCACCGGGGGACGTCATCCATCAAGCGTGACGAGCTAAACCGACTTAGATGCCGAAAGCCTAGAAATCAAAATCCTAAATCCCTAAAATGCACACACCTGAGATCAGGAACATCTTATGGATAATGGGCTTCACCTTACTCCGTGAACACATTCACCATTCAAGCAGGCATAAATTACGTAAATGACCAGTTTAGTTCTTTACACATGACTCTCTTTGTGCAGCTCTCCATTTGACTGCGACTGAGTTGACAGAGCCTCACCCGCTCAAAACAAACTCGTATACACATATTATATGTCACAAAAAATGCATGTTTTTTTCGCGATTTCGCGTTAGTTTTGTTTTCGAAAAGAAACAACCAACAGTTCATATATACAAATGTAATTAAGTGTATTCCTTCAAAAAATGGCAAGTGTGGAATTTTAATGTATTGTAACAGACAACCACTTGTTCAGTATGACGAGAAAGCAAAGCGATGTTACCTCTGGTGTTCTCTGAAATACCTGTCTTAACTTTAAAATGAAGATACTTTAAAAATATCAATAAAATACTGTTCTGTGTGTAGAAGCATAAACAGAAAATTGAATAAAATATATTAGTATATTCTATTCTTATTACTAGATCTTTCCGTGTGTTGAAATGGGAAATCATACCTACTACTTAATTAGTATACAGTTAATTAACTAGTGTTCTTACTGACTGGAAAGACAGTATGTATCCTGGAACGTCATACTCTATCTGGAAATACTCATGTGAAATTGAAAAGAAGTGCAACATTTTATGGATCAATCCTACCAGGAGATTAATTCCTGGTGGGAACTCATTTGATTCGGGATAACATGTTAAGCTGTAAGTCCATGTCTCGTATAGCCCTATTGGTAAATGAATGCCAATCTCCAAATCAATTAAACTATCAGTCTTAGAGCTCATAAGTTTCTGGGAAGACGATTGGTTTGTGATCCGTGAAGGGTCGCAATTAACCTAAAACTCTTAAAACCGTGCATGGAGCAATTTCCACCTAAACCCAAAAATAGATCGAAGTTACAAATCTAACTATAAAAGTTGATTTATCGCTGAAACTTTGACTCATAATACAACTTTGGATTTTTAGTTTCTTTTTTTAAAAAAGAGTGCTTCTATTCTCCTAGTATGGGCTCAAAATTCACTTAAATATTTAAAAAAAAATCATAAAAAGAAATACACAATTCCCGTAATTCCAACTCGAATAATAAGTTTATGGAAATATTTGCGAAATATTAGAACTATTTCCCCCAATAGGATAGCATTTCAAGCAACGTGAAATGTTAAATATTCAAGTGAATCCAACTGACAACTATGTTCAAAATTCATTTTAAACAGGTGAAGCGTTTCTTCGCTTTAGTCAGTTTATAAGTACAAAATTGAAAATTAAGGTACTGTAGCAGTTAACACTATTTTCCTGCTAGAGGCAGGATTTTCGAAAACGCTGGAGCATGTGGTTACACATTTTTAATGAGGAATGTGTATGTCGAGAGGTTCGGGAGAATCTTAGTATTATGAGAGGTTCGGGATATACAATATTTTTGAAGTACATTTGTAATCCTCCTTTTCCCGCTTAAGGTTATACACTGTAATGAGAGTAATAATAAAAGACTGACACGAGCTAACTAAGAAATGGTCAGCTGACGCCAAATGACAAGCTTGGACACTATTTAGTGAACAGTCAACTATGCCTAAATGCAAAATTTCAGGTGGAAGTGCACACTCGGGAAGTTATGCGAGTTGAAGTGGTTTAGCATTGAAACTAAATAAGAGATGATTTTTGATGCAGCCGTAATCGGTAAGCACAAATTAAAGTAACGAGTGCGACCCTATAATTTTGAGAGATGTCAGTGGTTGACGGAAATACTAGACACAAGTATCTGTTTGTGAGTTTAGAATTCCAGCCATCGGGAAAATGTTTACTCTTCAGTCAGTTGCTATTTGTCAGGCGTCTGGAGTCTTGAGCGTTTACTCTACATCAAGTTTAGAAGTTCCAGCTATCGGGAAAGTTGAACCTTCACTCTTCGGTCAATTGCTATTTCTCAGCCTTTCTGAGTCTTGAACATTTACTCTAGAATCAGATTCGAATTTTCAATCAGTGGAAGGACTGAACTTCTACTCCTCGGTCAGTTACCCGTTTAGAGCCATCTGGAGTGTTGAACATTTACTCGTCAGTGGTTTTGATAATTAAAAAAAATCAGTTTCTAGTTTGTAACAATTGTGACTATCAAACACTGTCTTTTAGTGTTACTTGGTCCGATATAGTTATTATTTGAGCCGTCGCTGCAACGTGGTAATCAGTGGCGACAGTCGCGACTGAATCTTTATTTTCAACGGAACTCAAACAATTACCTAGTGGGAATGTAAATTGCAAATGTTGATAATATGATCTGCAATGGAGTTCATGAGAAAATAACAATCTTGTTTATTTATTTTTTTTAGTTCAATCGTTGTAATATATAGTGATACAAGAACTAGTGATGTTTTCATCTATGCACATCGGTTTTCACACAAATTTATAAATATGTAAAGAGCATAATTTCACTGAAATTAATAATATAAATTAACTGTTATGAAGGTATCAGAGTGAAGAAGAAATAAAATAGAATTTTATTGAAGACTAGCATACATTACCCGCTTCGCTGAGTTGAAAATTTAAATGCACAACTCGCGTCACCCTATCGAACTATTTATTATCCAATTTGGGGCCACCATGGACCATAGTGAATGAATCAGGGATGCTTTGGCCCGGGATTGCGTCACCTATTGCAATTTTGCTTATGCTTATTCAGGGGCCATGCAAGCTGGTGCGAATGAGTCAGATGTACCTTGGCCCGGCTATGACGTCATTGAATTGGGATTTTTGGATTAGAGGTCATGCTGATTCTTTAAATTTACTAAAAATGTGGTCTTGATGATTGATTACGTTATGAATTAGTACAGGTTTATGAATGCTTTTTATTTTTCGTTCCCTTTTATGGCATAAAATTTGGAGATTGTTATCCCTTTGATGAGATGGACTAACACTGGTGCAAATGAAATCTTTAGTTTTATGTCCCACGATTATGCCGGTTAGGTTAAAGGAGCTGGTGACGATGAGAAAGGAATGAAAGTATGGGTTATTCCGAGCATAATGTGGCCCACCACAAAACTACTTTCGCGGGGTTTGAACCAGGTAAGCCAAACAGCAGAGGTGAACGCTCTACCACTGAGCCACTGCGCTCTCTACTGGTGAGAATGAAGTAGAGGTATTTGGTTTGAGCTAATGTGTTTGTTTGACGTTGGGGTGATCCTATTTCACTCTTGATTATACAATTTGGGACCCCACATGGACCATAGCGAATGAGTTAGAGATGATCTGGCCCGGGATTGCATTACCTATTGAAATTTTGCTTATGTTTACTCAGGGGCCAGGGAATGCATAGGATCATTCAGGACACATAAGATCACCTTGATTTACATCGGGAATTGGGGGTCGTATAGGACCTCGTTCCCTTTGATGAGTATAAAAATATTAAAATTTGGACTTTTTTTAGCTTATCCTATTATTTTGATGAGACATTTTCGTTATATAATAGAGTACAATGGTTTACTTTTTAAATTTGGGAGTCATCGTTCCCTTTGATGAGTATTGATTTTGGAGCCTTATTACGTTATATGGAGGTGTACTTAAAATTATTCCCTTAAATTTGATAAGTACTTCGTGATCCATTTCGTTCCGCTTCAGGGGTGAACATGGATACTTTACATGTGTTGCAATCGTCCCGAGTGCGATTCTTGGTGCTAGTTTAGGAAATGTTGAATCTAACGTCCCCGCGAAAACGATGGTGATGAGAAAAAATAGGCCGAAACAGGGGAAAACATGAAGTTACTTGACTGAGGATTGAAGGAGGGACATCACATGTTATAGAAAAGCGCTAAGCGACCGTACACATGTGTTGATTACTACGTTATAGACAATGCAATGGTCCCGAGTTTGATTCTTGGTGCTAATGTTAGGAAATTTTAACGCCGCCTTGAAACGATGATGATGAGAAATGATGAAGTGAAAAAAAACATCATAAACTTACTTGGCTGAGGATTGAAGCAGAAGCCTCACACATCAGAAATAAGCGCTGAGTCACCATGCCCCATTGAGAAGTTCAGTTTGTTGATTACTATGTTATAGACAATGTAATGGTCCGAGTTCGATTCTTGGTGTTAGTTTCAGGAAATATTGAGTTTAACGTCCCCTTGAGGCTAATAGTCCAGTAAAGATAGCCAATTTTTCTGCCAAGAAAGGAACAAATTAGTAACAAGCTGAAAATTGGTATGGAAGTAGGAGGATGTGTCAGGAATAACATACTAAAAGTATCCTAAAATCCCACTGTAGCTTTTCCCGCAATTTTGAAAAATGTCCGCCATCTTTAGACGACGACAAGAAATTTATGGAAATCGTCACCCTTTATGTTTATTCCTCTGGCCACCGTTCTAATTATCACAAAGCCATGAATCATATATGGTTAAAAAGATTGAAAGACAGAAAATCTAAGTAAATAACATATATGCCCATCGTTCTAAATTTCTAAAAGAAGAGGAAGAAGAAAACAGCTTTATATTTAAAAAAGATACATTTTCACAAATCATGAGAAGTTTGCAACACTGACAGTTATTGCAAACCAACGAAACACCACCAACAGATGCCCTTGATATTTATCTCAATCATAGCCAACAATGACACAAGTCAGTGCAATACAAGCCGAGGAAAAAAAACATAACTTATGTTGCTTTCTGACTTCTTTGTACAAAAGTGCATAAGGTGACATACACTTTCACGGTTCTAGTCACCTTCTTTTATCACATAGGACCAAGAGTTATATATCATTGGAAATGTTAAGAAACGTAAATTCGAACGACGTAACACTTATACTAATCAAGCCCAATTTGTGGAAGGGGCCGCGGTTGCTCAGTGGTAGAGAGTTCACCTCTTTTGCTTGGGGTCCCGTGTTCGATCCCAGCCCCCGCCAAGTGAACTTTGTGGTGGACAAACACCGTGTGCGTGGGTTTCCTCGGGGTACTCCCGTTCCCTCCCACTTTCTTCATTCCACCATTTCATTCATCACTCATCATCATCGTCTCCTTCAGCCTAACCGGCATAATCGTGGGACGTAAGAATAACGATTTCATTTTTTTTAATTTGCGGAAGAAGCGCAAAACTCAAAATTTCGGTACAAAACGTGATTTTCGCAATAAATTCTTTAAAACTTGCAACACTGACAATTACCGTATGTTAACAAAACTCAGTTACCGTTTTCACTATCATCATTATTAATTTACTCTTAAAATTGCAAACGTTTTTCCCAATGGAGTAAGCTTTTATGATACATAGTTTTACATCACTTAAATATAGAACAAAAATCATGTATTGATAGCATTATAAAGTAGCAGAAATTGATAGTCTCCTATTCATAGGAAAATCGTAATTCACACGCTAAAAATAACTCTCAATTACAATAGTCATTTGAATGTTTTTTTATGTCTTGTTTATAACTAGAATGCAATTTTCCTCCTAGTACTCTTCAAATCAACTTAATATTTACATTACACGTTAGTATCCACTTTAAGAACATTTTTGTAACTAGTCCATTCGGACTTATTTTATTAGAAATCGATGAGGTTACCATTATCTCGTTCATCTCTATGGTCTTCATCATCCAATTCCTGGTTTTGCATTCATGCATCCAATTCCTCGACACTGACATAAATTAGAGCACACAATTCCTGCTTTCCGACAACCGTACATGCTTTCACAGCCTTTTTTACAGTTACAGGATATTACACGGAGCGGGTTCCTTGGTCATTCTTGCTGGTACGAGGATACCTCCTAATGTTGTCCATTCATATTCAGTCGCTCGCAAATCATTTCCACGGTACAATTGAACCTGATGATATGGTGTTTCGCAGCATCACTGGTGAGTGGCAATTTTGCCAGTTGTATTTCGTTCTGAATGGGGAGCGACTTACTGCAAGGGTGTATGAATGATCCTGGAATTCATCCAGTAAGGTTACTATTGCTGGAGAATCGTAGTGTGTTAGTAGAAATAATGTGCCAGCTTCATAGATTGTACACTATCGTTATCATGGTTCAAAACTTCAAGTGATCGGCATAAATCTTCCCGTTTTTGAAGTAATCAGAATGGCCTTTTCTTTCCTTGTCGATACAAACCACATGATGTGTCGCATCTAGTTATAGCATGGTAGCTGAGCAAACCAGTTAGTATATTTGCCTGTGTATCTTACAACTTCTTAGTACTAAATTCCTTACTCACGTCTTGTAGACGTCCAAGCTTTCGAAATGTGATGTCGTACTGATTATTACCTTGTTCAAGCACAATGATTAAAAGGTCAACATCCTCG
The DNA here is from genome assembly GCF_964235325.1 of Thermobia domestica. Taxonomy (NCBI): domain Eukaryota; kingdom Metazoa; phylum Arthropoda; class Insecta; order Zygentoma; family Lepismatidae; genus Thermobia; species Thermobia domestica. The sequence goes on along the minus strand of NC_137459.1, from coordinate 139,518,616 downwards.
TGTCAACATCATGTCAACATTATCACGACCTGCTTACAAGGATTTAAAGACTTGGCTACAGCTGTTTTAGCTATAAGTGCGTTCGCATCACTTCTTGCTTGCTGGGTTTGAATTCCAGCTTGTGTCAAATGAACCATCAACTCACGGGCGAAACAATCCTTATTTTTGAAATTACCTAAAAATTTATACTTTTTTGTTAATAATGTGGTTTGATTTGTGAATAACACCAAAGCTGATTGAACCTTTAACTCACGTTGCTCTCGCTCAGCGGCTTTTGTACAGTTTTCAGTGCAATATCCATAAAAAATAATTGTTGCTTTCGTTCCTGAGTTTGTGAGTACATAGGACATATACGAGTTGTGCACGTGAAGGTATGTTCCATATTGTGGTCAAACAACATGTTGTAAAAGCCAGCCTCCATCTATAACGTACACAGTGTTTTCAAATTGAATTTTAAAATTTGTCCGATATTCAAACATGTCGTGCAAAGCGGACTTTTTCGTTTTTCTCATGGACATTTCTGTGAAAAGAGAAAGTGAATAGGGTGCAAGCTCGTAAGCAAAACACTGCTGGAGTTCTTTTTCGGACTTCTACTCATATGATTCAGTTGAAGTATGGTGTTTACAGCCAGTGGCTCATCACGGATACGCATCACGCATCTTTTTGTTTGTTTCACATTTCCAAAAGTCCGTCCAAACATTCCTTCCATAGCAGCCAATCCGATTTCTTTAGATTTATCAGTTGACCATTTAATTACCTACCATGCCAGTGCTTAGGGACGCGAGCTCCGGATATGAAGAGAATGGAGAATTCTGGCAAAACCAACGCAAGAATTTCTTTAGATGTAATATATCACGCGATTGACTGCTTTAGTACAGGTCCACATGCCGACCAGTGTGAAGTTCTTGCCTATCTTTGTTCCATAATTTTTCAAGACATTCTCGTAAGTGGCACGCTGCTGGCATAGTTGACACACACCTAGATAATATCTTTTCAATTATGCCTCTCCTATGGGTCAATCCACCGCTGCTCTTCATTGATCTCGCTAAAACCTGCTCAATCGTCATATCAGACCATGTGCCACTCCAAAATATATCTTTTCTACGAATAGTGAAGTAACCGTCTCCTGTAAATAGCTGGAACTCATGAAGATCCATTTCATCCTCCAACCGCAACATTTCTTGTAAGTACAGATGTGCGTACTTGGCATACAAAAGATGCTCAGCTGCATAGAAGTATGGTAACATTTCTCACATGCAGTCAAGATGAAGATTCAAGTCTCCAGTTCTTTTGAACTAAAAGACGCATAATTTCTACAAGCTGAAAGTACAAAGCGAATAATTTAGAGCTACGGCTTGTTTCTGCAGCAGCGTCAATGAATAACTTCAGGGCATTAGCAATCTTGATTGACTATGTTTGAATGTTGAACCACTACATCAGTATCGATATCTTCTTCAGTCATCACAGGAATACAAACATCTCTCAATTGACGCTCAAACTCCTCAGTGGCGTCTGATTCATTAAATAAACAGTATATATTGCAATTGCTAACTGTGTTTAAAAAAAATAGCTCGCAAAGCACGAGCAATAAGAATGGCCTGGCTTTATCTGTGGCATGGAGTTACTAGCATACACACAAGACCAAAGTTCTTCAATTCACTACCTTTCATTATATATGCAACTGTTTCCATAAATGACATTATAGTGTGGAAAACCCCCAAGTCTAACAATCACTGACGGTAATTCACCAATATTTCTACATATTGCTACAATGTCATATGTTTTAGAGTACAAAGGTTGATCCAAGGTGACTAAGCACGCTTTTTTGCTTCTTTTCTGTACATTCTTTGATGGCATCCATGCGCCGAGTATAGAGCATCCATGCTTATTGGCTGAAGATTGATGAAAAGTTGAATTACTACTTAATATGCTTGGTACTTATGGTTGTTGCTTGTCACCAGCTGCATAAATACATTCCAATTCGGGCAAGTTGGTGTCTTCAACCACTTGAGAATCATCCATGTTACATCGTACAGAAGGTGGATTTCAGTTTGGATATTCAGAACACGAAGGTATATTATATATTCAATGATTAAATCCGAAAGACCATTACCTTTGCGTGTGTACGTTAGAAGTGGTATATTCCATTCATTCTTTGACAGTGTACGTTTTTTGAGCCCAGGTATTGCTCAATGAAATGCGAGCGACTGAATATGAATGGACAACATTAGGAGCTATCCTCGTACCAGCAAGAATGACCAAGGAACCCGCTCCGTGTAATATCCGGTAACTGTAAAAAGGGCTGTGAAAGTATGTACGGTTGTCGGAAAGCAGGAATTGTGTGCTCTAATTTATGTCAGTGTCGAGGAATTGGATGCATGAATGCAAAACCAGGAATTGGATGATGAAGACCATAGAGATGAACGAGAAAATGATAACCTCATCGATTTCTAATAAAATAAGTCCGAATGGACTAGTTACAAAAATGTTCTTAAAGTGGATACTAACGTGTAATGTAAATATTAAGTTGATTTGAAGAACACTAGGAGGAAAATCGCATATCGTTATAAACAAGACTTTAAAAAAAAAAAAAAAACATTCAAATGACTATTCTAGTTGAGAGTTTTTTTAGCGTGTGAATTACGATTTTCCTATGAATAGGAGACTACCAACTCCATTGGGAAAAACGTTGGCAATTTTAAGAGTAAATTAATAATGATGATAGTGAAAACGGTAACTGAGTTTTGTTAACATACGGTAATTGTCAGTGTTGCAAGTTTTAAAGAATTTATTGCAAAAATCACGTTTTGTACCGAAATTTTGAGTTTTGCGCTTCTTCCGTAAATTAAAAAAAAAAAAAGAAATCGTTAGTTTTACGTCCCGCGGTTATGCAGGTTAGGCTAAAGGAGACGGTGATGATGAGTGATGAATGAAATGGTGGAATGAAGAAAGTGGGAGGGAACGGGAGTACCCCGAGGAAACCCACGCACACGATGTTTGTCCACCACAAAGTTCACTTGGCGGGGGCTGGGTTCGAACCCGGGACCCCAAGCAAAAGAGGTGAACGCTCTACCACTGAGCCACGCGGCCCCTTCCACAAATTGGGCTTGATTAGTATAAGTGTTACCTCGTTCGAATTTACGTTTCTTAAGATTTCCAATGATATATGACTCTTGGTCCTATGTGACAAAAGAAGGTGACTAGAACCGTGAAAGTGTATGTCACCTTATGCACTTTTGTACAAAGAAGTCAGAAAGTAGCATAAGTTATGTTTTTTTTTTCCCTCGGCTTGTATTGCACTGACTTGTGTCATTGTTGGCTATGATTGAGATAAATATCAAGGGCATCTGTTGGTGGTGTTTCGTTGGTGTGCAATAATTGTCAGTGTTGCAAACTTCTCATGATTTGTGAAATTGTATCTTTTTTAAATAAAAAGCTGTTTTCTTCTTCCTCTTCTTTAGAAATTTAGGACGATGGGCATATATGTTATTTACTTAGATTTTCTGTCTTTCAATCTTTTTAACCATATATGATTCATGGCTTTGTGATAATTAGAACGGTGGCTAGAGGAATAAACATAAAGGGTGACGATTTCCATAAATTTCTTGTCGTCGTCTAAAGATGGCGGACATTTTTCAAAATTGCGGGAAAAGCTACAGTGGGATTTTAGGGGACTTTTAGTATGTTACTCCTGACACATCCTCCTACTTCCATACCAATTTTCAGCTTGTTACTAATTTGTTCCTTTCTCAATCCTATCTTTACTGTAAGGGAGACGATGATGAGAAATGATAAGACGAAACTGGAGGAATCATGAACTTACTTCGTTGTGGATTGAAGCAGAAACCTCACACACTAGAGACAAGCGCTGAGCCACCGTACTCCATTCAGTGCGAGCAGTTTCGCGTATGAAAAGAAGAGGAGCAGATTTAAACATATTGGGCCTTATGCACAGTCATTCTGATACGTGATTAGTATCATACTAAAGAGTTCGACTAACATAAGTTTCCTGCAGTAGTCAGGCCTTTAGTATGACGCTAATCATACGTCAAAACGACTCTGCATAAGGCCCATTATGTTACATTACCCATTTCGGTGCGAGCAGTTTTTTACACTAGGTTTATGTTTCATATAGAAAAGGAGATCTGTGTTATTTTTTTTTTACTTAGTGTGCGACTTTGACCTTGAAGGAAACCTTGCTGACTCAGTGCTATGCGTTGGCATTAAATCGTATAAACATAACCTTATTTTTTATTTAGAGATGAATCAGACGTTTAGGATTGTTGGTTCGAATCTAGTTGTGTTCGCTGTAACTCAGTGCCTAAACGATACTTAGCGAGATTTTCCAGTGTTGCCACCGTTATCAGAATGAATCGATTCATTTAGTCGGAGCAGTTTCGTGACGAAAACTGATTTTGTGTTTCGTATACAAATTTTTCTGAAACAATTTTTGTTTTGTACACAAAAAAATTCTGAAACAGTTTTGTTTTGTACTCATTTTTTTTCTGAAACAGTTTTGTTTCGTACACAAACAATTTTCTGAAACAATTTTGTTTCGTATACAAAAAAAATTCTGAAACAGAATTTTATTTTGTACACAAAAATTTTTCTGAATCAGATTTTGTTTCGTACACAAAAATTTTCTGAAACGTAATTTTATTTTGTACACAAACTTTTTTTTAATTTCATACACGAAAAGAGTTCTGAAACAAAAATTTAGTTTGATTTTTTTTCCCGCAAAACATTGATTTCAGATAATTTATTTTACCGGGAAACTGGTTCAGAAAAAAGAAATTGAAATCGAAGTTCAGAAAAAGAATTTGATTTTAGGATGTGAAAGAAAACACAGACTTACTTTTTTTTTCATGTTTCTGTACATTTATCTTTAGCATGTGAAATATAATACAGAATTTATTTTTTCTCCATCTTTGTGTGCATTTATTTTTCTTCAAAGAAAAACGTGTCCATGACGGGTACAAATTCTGTAAAGAGAAAATAAAACATATGAATATGCATGGTAATATTTATTTTGTTTCCTGTGAAAGAAGGAAAACAGATTATTAACATCCAACAAGAACATAAACTAACTGATCAAGATAGAGTGAGATGAGAAAAAGAAAAGCAAATGTGACGTACCTGAATTCCTTTTTTTTCTCCACTAGTTTCTGCAAGGTAATGTCATCTGAGTTGGTCTCCGTTCGTGCATCGCTGAAGCATGTCTCGTTTTGCGGTTGATCCTTTGCCCGTCTTTGGGAGGTGATGTTGATGGGATTAGGGAAAAATATGGCTGTTATTCTGTTTTGGCTTTTTTATACCTATATGGCAATGTTTCGTATGTGTCTGGTATTAATCGGCGATTTTATAGTTGAAACTGTATTTCTTTTCTTCAGGTTTTGTGACAAGCTGATGATCGTGGGTTCTGTAAATTTTGTGTGGCGTGCTAATGGAGATTTTTTTCACTGGATTGATTTACGATCATTTGCTCCAGACTATTGAAATTTAACTTTTGACTTGCTGTATAATTGAGTGTGAATCCACGAATTTTGCATACATAACTGGTTGATTTCGTGTCGGGGTCGTAGATTTCTAAAGCATACTGTTTTTGGCCACCAGACACGATTTTTTTAATGTATGCTTTTGGTCCAATTGATTCCAGTTCATTTGACATTGAACCAAGAAATACTTCTGGTTCTATTGTGGGCTTTGATGGTTGCTGCGTGAATATTACGGAATCTGTATCGAAATATATTACTCTTTCTTGCAGCAATTCTAAATATTTGTAGAGTTCAGACGAGCTTGACACGTTGTAAATGCTCCAAGGACAACATTAGCCTTGCGATTTTGTACTGGAACATCGTCTTCATACTGCCAATAAAGGTATAACAACGAATCATTAACAGGTAAAATTTGGTTGACTTTTACGTCTGGAGAAGTTAATTTTTGATACAGTTCTTTGGGATCATTAATGATGGTTGTTTGGCTGAAATTGTCTCTTATAGCGAGTCGTCCCCAGAAGGCATTCAAACAGAGTTTTGCAAGACTACGACGTGCTGAATTTGTCATTATATTTGCTGCATCCAAAGTTATGCCTTCACGTTGTTGTACCATTTGAATATACTGCTGCTTTTCTTCTTCGGTGACGCAATTGGCGGGCCATCCAGAAGCTTCTAGCTTAGAGTTCAAAAATGTGTCAATGTATTCGCTGAATAATCCGCCAGTCTTGGTTTCTGGATCATATACGGTGATGTCGTAATCCCAAATTTTGTAAATTTCTATGACTTCCTTCTCGATGATTCTCCCAGTGGATTGATGTCCGTCCGTCCTTCTCTCTGGGCAGTTGGTCGTTCAAGTAGTTGAGAGTTAAGGGTTTTCGAAAACCGGACAGGAAAATCAACGTTGCGAATACAGTAACTCTAATCAAAGTCGAAATTACTCTTTAACGGATTATTCATCGCAACTGATAACTACAACGTTAACTAAAGCGAAGTGCTCTCTAAGTTGGAGCAAGGTGAACTTCTCATAAAGTTGGAATCGTGGTTCGTGCTTCTACATGTTGACTCGTCTCTCATACGATTTGGACTACCTCTTCCAATAGTGTCTCAATGGTTTTGGTCAATGTCCCTCCAGGTTAATGTCCTGGGTCGTTGACTATTTATTCAGTATTGATGAAAAGTGCGTGATCATAATTAACCAAAGGTGGGGTGATGATAGGAATGTTGACAGGGAAACAGTTTGTCGCTTTTATTCACTAAGATATTACATGTATAAGAAAGAAATGACAAACATCAAGAAAACTTCCTAGTAGGAAAAGCAAATGAACTTAGAAAGAAATCGAGAAGTGATTCAACATTAAATGAACGATATGCTTTTCACTGCATTGAATTTTGAAAGGAAATGTCCCAAAGTAAGAAATAAAATGTTTCATTATGTGTTCAAATACACATATCTTCACAGTATCTTTGTTCATCTAAGCGACCCGGCAAACTATAAATTCGTCACTGATAGTGGCTATTTTCGATCACTTATATATATATATATATATATATATATATATATATATATATATATATATATATATATATATCTTTCACCCCCTCCCCCAAGTGGCGAGACTGATTTTGGATTTAAACCGGATTGGAAATGTCACATGTCATCTGAATGATCCGCTAAGCTATGGACTGCACAGTAATATTGGTCATTTTCGATTATTATTATTATTATTATTATTATTATTATTATTATTATTATTATTATTATTATTATTATTATTATTATTTATAGCTTCCCCTCCCCCTCCTCCGTGCTGCGGCACACGGTAAGGGAATTGTCAATGTTAATCTCAGCTACTCCTAAAACTATGGATACTACACTATGGATTTAGTCATTTTCGATCATTTTTAAAGGTTTATCCCCCTCCCATACGTTATACCCTCCCTCTCCCCAACTATCAGGGCTGAACTTGGATTGAAACAACATCAGAAGTGTCACTGTTTCAATCATCTACCTCGAAAACTATGGATCCAACACTAATATCGGTCACTTTTGATCACTTTTAAAATTTTCTCCCCTCCTCTCCCCTTCGGTAAATATAGCTCCCCTCCCCCTCCAACGTGCTGCGGCACGCGGTATCGGAATTGACACTGTTAAACTCAGCTACTCCTAAAACTATGAAATTTACACTAATATTAGTCGTTTTCGATCATTTTTAAATCTTTATCCCCCTCCCACAAGTTGCATCCTCCCCCTCCCCAACTGCCAGGGGCTGAACTTGGATTGAAACAGCATCAGAAGTGTCACTGTTTCTCTAATCGACACCGAAAACTATGGATTCAACACTAATATCAGTCATTTTTGATCATTTTTAAATTTATCTCACCCTTTCCCTCCCCTACGTGCATCGTCAAAGTGAATAGCCTAAAGTAATCCCAGCTTCTAAATTCATGCATGTTGAAAATTTGATTTGGATCGGTCTGATGGTTCAAGAGTGATGAATGCACAAAGCAGTCATTTTAATCTTATTTATTTTATTTTATTCTTTTTACATATAAAAAACATTAAGGAATAGCAAATAATGCTAATTTGATGTGGATTCAACGTCTGATGAACATGTTTTATCTTCAATATTATCACTTTATTGCAACCAGTACTTATAGATGTAATACTTCAAGTTTGAGTTTTGAATTTACACAGTTTGGAAGTATTAGTTTCAAACTGTCAAACGATACGCACCTGTTATTATTACTACTACTACTACTACTACTACTACTACTATTATTATTATTATTATTATTATTATTATTATTATTATTATCATTATTATTATTATTATATCTTTACTAATCATTGGGTCGTCATTTCCACAAACTGAGATTCAACCGTGTGTTACAGTCCATCATCGATTTGATAGAATAATATATTATCGTTAATGAGTGCTAATATTCTATTATACTCTTATTCATTCTAAATACCTTTTTCAAGTCCGTCAGAATAATATTCACTATTAGGTAATATACGAGGATAATTCAGAAAGTAATGCCTCCAAGCCCACTACTTGGCTAATATTACTGCAAACATTCTGAACTTGTTTATGGACTGATGTCTAAGCTATACAATATCACTTGTTCCAACTCCTTGTCTCTTCTCGTTCCAGAGTAATGGAGTAACCCATAGCATCCAGTGATGACGTCCGGTTGAAACAGTGATCTGTCATTGAATTTCCGATAGCGGAAAGTTGTGCGTATGGGTGTTCGATAAGGCTGGGGACCTATCAAGTCTCGGGAGTAAAAATTTATCGAGTTGTCATCGGTTACTCGAAACAGTTCAGGAATTATAGAAATTTGTAGTATTATCGAAGTTTCGGGTATTATCGAAAGTTTGAGTATTATCGAAGTTTCGGGTATTATTTAAAGTTCGAATATTATCGAACTTTCGGGTATTATCGAAAGGTCGAGTATTATCGAAGTTTCGCGTAATTTAGAAAGTTTGAATACTATCGAAGTCAGAGTTAGCGTGGGCACTGACCCACTACTATCGTGACTCATGACCCATCATGACCCACCGTGACCCACTCTGACCCACCACCACCATCAACCACTATGACCCATTGTGACCAAGTCTGACCCACCAAAATGCTTCGTCATCAACTCTGACCTATAATCCAAGCCCTCTTCTTCGCTGACTAACTTTCTTTGGCGCGGGAGACCCGGGTTCGATTCCCGGCGGGAGCTCATGTGGTTCGGATTCCACGTTAATCAGTAGGTCCACGTCTCATATAGCCTCGCTGCTGAACGGGACGTAAAACTCAAAATCAATCAATCAATCGCTGACTAACTTTACACTTCTAATAATACAAGGCTGTAAAATTATCAGTAATTGGAGTTTGAATTTCTACGGTCAATCACTCAAGCAACGCTCTCTTACAATACCGGTGGATCTGACCTTTACGATATACAATGGTAAAGTGTTTGTCTTGGGCCAAATTACGATGAATTTAGATTTAATTATCATATATAATTATTTCCTTGTTGATCTACAGATACTTTCCAGTGGAAAAAAAGATGAAATTTGAAAGTCTCAAACCGAGGTAAAGTAGACCAAAGCAAAGAAAAAAAACTTAAAATTCCCATCCAAAGCATCCCGTACCAATTTAAAATTCCCATTTAATTAAGCTTACAGTACAAATTTTATGTCTATTTTCCTCACACCTTTATGGCTTGATTGCCTTATGCTCTCAACGCTCCATATAATAAACACAAGTATCAACAATTATTATAATAGATCAGTGGCGGCGATACCGGCTTTGGAGCACAACCGCAAAAACTGAACAAAAGATCATGTGTTACTCGAACTTCATTTACAATTCCTATATGCGTACTAATGCACCATTTTACAATATTAGCAGTATTACCATTATGATTACAACTACTATGAATAATAATAATAATAATAAATCCGCATAAACACGAATGATCTTGGCCGTACTGCTGATATAATTGCATGGGCTATGGTCAGTGTTGTTTGTGATTTGCAGTAATGTTTCTCCTTTGTTACTGTTTCCAAAAACAGTTTTAAATTTTCTGGAACCATGTCAGCACCCCCTTTTCGAATGTCTTCAGCTGATGGATATGTATCAGTCGTGTATACCACAGAACAAATATCTTCTTTGATAATCTCTGCTGCCATTTGCACTATTCTCTTCTTTTCATTCGAAAGATTGATTTCCACTCTTTTAAACCATTCGTCCGTTAGTACACGGCTCACCACACTTCTAAATGACACTACGATACCCGATTTGCTTTTGATGTGTGTGAAAATTACTCTTGGGCCAAAATGTTGCTGCAGTCTTTCTTTAAGGCACCTTTCACTGTACAGTTCTACACCAGGAGACAACTCACTCATTACCCGGTGAAGATCGGCTAAACGATATTGGCACTCATCATCATTTTCCATGAATTCACACAGTTTTGCTAACGCTGTATCCTTTTCCAACTCAGGCCCCCTGCTGTGATAACTCACAGATGGACGATTTTGATTTTTCGCTGCAAACGTAGAAAAAACATTTTCGGTGATACTTAGTTTCAACTGCAACAAGGTCAATCACAGAGCAGACCCGTAGAAGAACTTCACTTCCCCATTCGTCATTTATTATTATTATTATTATTATTATTATTATTATTATTATTATTATTATTATTATTATTATTATTATTATTATTATTTTGCCTGTGCAATGATAGTTTCTTTAAATGGTAATGTAGTAACACAACTAACTGCGGGAAAACGTTCGGGATGTTTTCTCGATTCGGCAAACTCGGTTGGTTTTCCACACAACAAGCAGTGTGCCTTGAAATCAAACGCATCGACACTTTTACGTAGGTTTATGCTAAAATATTGTCCCTTATCTGTAACTTTCTTAATTCGACGTGTGTAGTCTTTCCTGCATTTATTATGAACTGTCACTTTTTCTTTGTCCACTAAACTCTTATGCAAGTCATCTCCTCGAATTAAGCTTATGGAGCGAATAGTTTCTAACCCTCTAGTCACGATCACAGCCTCACTTTCGGATATCGGGTCTTTGCATATCACACATACAACACTCTCCATCATATCCATTGTAAACTCTATTCAACACGAAAATTAGCACAGCTTGGTACTCATTTTCAACCCAAAACCACTGATCCTACCAAACACTGTTACTAGTCAAGTTTTTTTTTTTCTTTTTTTTTTTAACGCTGTCGAAGCTGCATATAAAGACAGAGTTACAAACAAAAACTTCGAACCGTTGTAGATACAACAACGCTAGCATGTGTTAACGCTGTTGCCAAATTTACGCGTTGCCAGGTATGCACTATTAAAGAACCTAGCTTATCAAATTTTCTTTTCCATATTTGGGGAAATAAATATACTCACATACTTGGTTTTCTCGTACGTAAGAGACTAACGAACTTATAATTTGTGAATATATAGTTTTGTACTTTCAAGTACAAATATTTTGATTGCTTTTCATATAAATGAAAAAGGCACATAACAACCGGAGAAAAAAATACTGCAGTACACATGGTGCCGCGTTTACTGCGCGCTCTATTAAACCATTCAGACTTGAGTTTTTGGACAAAACTAGGATATATTCTTGTGTATTTTTGTGTGCTCTACAACATTTGCTTCATTACTTTTTTTGATAACACGGACGGAAAAGAACGAAAATCGAGTTGTATTGAAAATATGTATCGAAAAATTGTCGCAGTTGTAACTTTTATATACTTTGTTTACATAGATTTCCAATGAAAGGTTTAAATGTTGTTTTCAGTGAATAATCCGGAGTGTCTGCGATAACCTCGCGAAAACCACACATCAATATCTCTCTTGTGTCCGATGTTATGGCCTTCAAAAGGAACCTAAGTAAAAAAAAAAATCAATGACGGCCATTTTCCAAGATGGCGGCATGTTGGCCAGGTGAGATTTTTTGGGGGGATTTTGAGTATGCTAATCAGGGGTATCCAAAGAACACATCCACCAATTTTCAGCTTGTTATACTATTTTTCCGCACTTCGAACTAATTTTCCTATACTATTGATATTTTACCTGTAAAGGATTGAAATTTATCCCGCAATTTGAAAGAATAAGGAATGGGTGCTAGATGTTAACATGGAGCCACGGAGCCACGTACAGGACCCACTTCTCATCACATCTCAACATCTTGTCCAGAAATGCCTCTGTCCTCAGATGGGATATTATAAGCTAGTAATCTATTACTTCCACGCTTTGCACGCTGGCTAGACGTGCGGATGCCAATCGGCCTCTTAGATGGATCGGTCCCCTAACATAAGTCCCCGGCCCGTAATTCATCTGTCTTGGATTATGTCCTCGTGTACGAAGTACACCGTCAATATTTTTCGCTTAATCTTGACGCCTTAGCTTGTAACCACCATTCTCTGAGTTAGTGGGATACACCCACTACGCGGCAGAGCAGAAGCCAAACCTACCAGTTACCTACTGGTGGAGGCGGACTGCTAGCGAGCCAGTCCTCCCCTTTTCTGCAGGTATGGTGTCCGAGCGTTGTAAGGCAAGCTCACCTGCCGCCCATGTTCACCGTTATCCAGATTCCTGGGATTGGCTTCCATAAGCTACCGAATCCCACGGTATGAACAAGCCCGGCAGAGTCCAACCCAATTCCAGGAGCCCCAGACATGCCCTAGGGGGCTTGTTCAATCCCGGCCCTGCCTACCTCTAACGCTCAACTGGCAACCGCCTTCGCGTGTAGAGGTACCAAGCACATGTCGAGATACTCCCGTATCTCATCCCGGTTCCTATGGTATGTGTTAAGTCACCATCTGAATTTAGTGCCGGCCCATATCCGACTGGGTTTCCTCCCTTCAGCAAGATCAGAGCTGTTACCCAGATTCCGGGGATAGGTACCTCCCCCACCTTCGTTCAGTCCCTCAACCAGCAGGAATCCGACACTCCCTTCCCAGTAGGATCCTCCAAGCAATATGGAAGTTCCTCTAGTTACGGTAGAGATACACCGTACATTACCAGAGCCAATGACTGATGTAGACCGTCTGTTTAAGACAGACATTGTCATTTGGGAGCCGTGTCTCCCTGGCAGGCCCATCCAAACAATACGGTAGAGGTACACAGTGCATTACCTGACCCAATGTCTGATGTAGACTGTTTTCCTTAAAGACAATGGTCATTTAGGAGCGACGGCCCCTCTGGTGGTATGGTCATGAATTTCTTCACAACACAATTTTGACCCGGGGCAACTTGAACTCACTTCCTCTAATTACGGTAAAGGTACACCGTACATTACCAGATTCAATGACTGATGTAGACTGTCTACCTTTAAAGACAATGACCATTTGAGAGTGGCGGCTCCCATGATAGGATCGTTATCTGTGCACCCTGGCAGCCAACAGACCAGGACGTAAATCACTCACTCAGCCCTCCTGAGGTACGAGTGTGCTTTAGGATACTAGGTATCTCATCCCGAACCCAAGACCACACGCTACACGCTCTTTGAAGGCAATACCTACATCATCCTCCCGGTTGGGCGTTGGATCCGCTCATACCTTGGCCACACCAACTATCCAATATTTCATACGTCTTGGGATACGACGTAGCCTTATCTCCCTAACCAAAGGCCACGTCCTAGTTGCCAATTTTGGGGTGTAGCCAAAGCGTCAACCCCGCCGGTAGAGGCGGCAGTTTGAGACTACCTACCTCACTGATGATGTGATGAGGTCACACGTACTCTCCTGGATCCAATGGCACGAGTTAGTTGCCCATTTCGGATGATATCGAAGCCTCACCTCCGCCGGTAGGTTGTTGTCCTGCCTTGAGTACATTCTATAAGGATGAACTGACCGGTGTACAGGACGTTCGAGATAGAAGCCTGTTCATAAGCCCCACTCGAACCAATCTCCTCCTCCATATTGCCCAGGCGTCACAATTCATGCCAATGAGGAATGAGGATGGGCGCCCCTCCCCCTTTCTCAGCTCGGACTTGGGACCGGCCATGGCGGGGTTCCTTAGATGAGACAGCAAAGAAACACATGTGTCTGCTCGCGTTGCCTTCTGAAGTGGAGTCAAATCATGTGGGAACCATCGACCCAACTTGTAGTGCTTCACAAGTTGATGGAGGTGCTGCCGAATGGTTTCTCCACTTACACTGATTGCAGTCCTAGTTCCTCACATGTCTGGCCATTGTTCGCCTCACTTGCTGCCTTAAAATCTTTATTTTGTACATGTGATGGTCTTTCGGCACGTGGTGCGTCTTCGAGTGTTTCGTGACCGTCTTTGAACTTGTCAAACCACCGCTGCAATGTATGCGTTGTCACGACACCATGACCAAGTCCTGGCATATCTTCCGTCCCGCTGCAGCCGCGTTAGACTCCAGTTTTAACTCGTATGGCATACCCGCCCTTATAACACTCTGTGAATGTCCTATGTTCAGTCTGTCCTTACGCAAGTTCACGGAGTAACTGAACTGCCACTACCAGACAGTATGTTGGATATACCCACACCAAAAACTGGCCTTCGCTTTATCTCCATTCGCATTTACGTCACCTTGTGAGGGCCAATTGAATACAGATCTCTACAAAAAAGCAACAGGACTTTCTGGGTTACATTTATATAACGTAGTGATTTCTAAAGTAGAAACTCCAATTGAATGTATCATTATTTAGTATTTTAATAACGAAGTGTGCATAATAAATCACTACTGTAACAGAGAATAAATTGACACAAGCAATAACATTCTTGTCAGTTTCTAAAACAGTATATTATTTAATGCACAACTTTTACCAAAAAGCTGTAGAAGATTTGTCATTCAATTTCGAAAACAAAAACAATCCTAGAGGTGTGTAAACCTATACATTTTGGAACATGTATCTGTTTGTCATTCTTGTTTATCTCCTGCAGATATTTCTGAGAAGAAAGAACTGAAAATAATTTTGAATACAATAATACTAACAGGGGACTATAAGCAAATACCATTCTCACAACAGATAAGGCATTCCTGCGACCTGTCCTCACCTATGGGTTCACAGCTTGGGTCGCTGAACTATCTATCTTCTTCAATAAGCTCAAGATTCTAGAACGACACGCACTGCATATTGCATATCTGATAAAGCTATCCAGTCCTACACAAGATCTGTATGATCGCATTCCCCTTCGTGATATCCTTTACCACATCGAAAAATTTCGACTTTCTTACACCACCAACTAGTGATGTGAGGCGGAAAATTTTCCGTTCTAAAAAAGTATCAGTAATCAAGTAACAATTCCTCAGAAATCATGAAATTGATTGAATTCATGTATAGAAATGTAAAAAAACTGAGAGATCGTTTAAAGAATCTGAAAATTTTCATGGCTCAGACAATTTTCAGTACTATGTAGGAACAAGTTAAATAATTTTTCATGAATTGAAATATTTTCTGCCTTATATGGAAAAATTGAAGAATTTTTTTATGAGTCGGAAAGTTTTCATCATTTCGAAGCAAGAAGTAAAACAACTGTTTTCTGAATCGGAAAGTTTTATTGCTCTGTAGAAACAAGTGAGAGGAATTTTCATAGTTCGGAAAATTTTCATCATGATGTAGAAACAAGTGGAAAACACTTTTCATAGGCCTGACAATTTTGGATATTATGTATAGTGATGTTAGGTGGAACATTTTCCACTATATTTCACTGCACATAGAGCTACGAAATTGAATTTCAATAGAGAAAAGTTAGTCAGCAACAAATTATAATTTTCCAATTAGCTTTCGGGAACCGGAAAATTTTGTATTTCAAGTTGGGAAATAAAATTTTACACAGTGTTTCTCTCTATATATATAAGAAAATTTTTCACCTCACATCACGGCTAAACAACGATGTAGGAATAAGTGGAGTATATTTTTACGAATCGGAAAATTTTCCGTTTCAAAATTTCTCCGAAAATTTTCATCACTGTAGAGGACACTATTTTTCGATTCATGAAAAATTGTTCCACTTGTTCCTACATAATACTGAAAATTGTCTAAGCCATGAAAGTTTTCTGATTCTTTAAACGATCTTTCCCTTTATAACATTTCTATATATGAATTCAATCAATTTTATGAATACTGACGAATTGTTACTTAATCACTGATATTTGTTAAGAACGGAAAAAATTCCGGAAAAATAGAAAATTTTCCAACTCACATCTCAACTAAACAACGATGTAGGAATAAGTGGAATATATTTTTATGAATCGAAAAATTTTCCGGAAAATTTTCACCACTGTACAGGACATACAACTTTTCGATTAATGAAAAATTGTTCCACTAGTTCCTACATCGTACTGAAAATTGTCTAAGCTATGATGAAAATTTTCAGATTCTTTATACGATCTTTCACTTTTTAACATTTCTATATACGAATTCAATCAATTTTATGAATACTGACGAATTGTTACTTAATCAATTATATTTGTTAAGAACGGAAAATTTTCCGGAAAAATATAGAAGAAAAATTTCCACCTCACATCTTAACTAGACAACGATGTAGGAATAAGTGGAGTATGTTTTTATGAATCGGAAAATTTTCCGGAAAATTTTCATTGTACAGGACAAACAATTTTTCGATTCATTGAAAATTGTTCCACTAGTTCTTACATCGTACTGAAAATTGTCTGAGCCATGACAATTTTCAGATTCTTTCAACAGTCTTTCACTTTTTAACGTTTCTATATATGAATTCAATCAATTTTATGAATACTGACGAATTGTTACTTAATCACTGATATTTGTTAAGAACGGAAAACTTTCCGGAAAAATATAGAAGAAAATTTTCCACCTCACATCTCGACTAAACAACGATGCAGGAATAAGTGGAGTATGTTTTTATGAATCGGAAAATTTTCCGGGAAAATTTTCCAGAAAATTTTCCGTTTCAAAACTTTCCGGAAAATTTTCATCACTGCCACCAACAGACTGGCTCAAAAGCATCCCCTTTTCCTTGATATTCTACACAGTGATATAGACTACGCTCCACAACATCCTGTCCGCCACCCGCCACTCTCCCTACTTTTTACTCTATATCGTTATTCACTTCCACTAAATCACCCGGACGAAGAAATTGCATCAGCTTTTGCCATTCATTCAGATTCGCATGACATCTTTCGCACAGTAATTCGTGTATTCTAGAAGGGCTCATTGTGTCTCTCATCATGATTCTGAGCAGCCCCAGGATCGGAAGATAACATGCATTTGTCTAACTAATCCTTCCCTTCTATTGTGTTGTGGAAACTGGCGCACCTCACCCTCATCTCCATCTCATCACCCATCCTAATGTTTACGGCTATAGGCCATAATGTCTACTATGGTACTTATATATGTTATGTGACTTATGATTTATGATCAATAAAGTTTATATTATTTATTATATCACTTAGACCATCCCTGCTTCCTTCTTCCTACACTAGTATTCCTCCTCTTCCCGAGAAAAGGGCGTAACCCTTGTAAGGGACTCGCATGCCTTCAGCATACTAATATTGAAAAATAAATAAATAAATAAATAAATAAATAAATAAATAACATCATCCATAGCTGAATAATGCATGTAGCTGCTTGGCATAGAAAATTTGGACTTCCATTTAGTGATATAGGCAAGGAAATCTAGAGATTGAATAAATTCAGAAAATTAATTTCGGATCGTCAATCCGTATGTTTATTAGTTAATAGAGCACACGGAATGTAAGTGAAATTTTACTTTCTGCATATTCGGACAAGATACTGCAAATGGATGAGCCCGTTATAGTACACCATTTACTCATTGTGAGCATCCCGACATATTGAGTTTGAGACATTTGTCTTTCAGGAACACATTAATGTCAAAGAATGTATGGATAATACGGTTATAAGAAATGTAAGGATTACTAAACACTACATGCACAGTCGAATCTAGAGTTTCTGTTACTAAGTTACAGAAATGAATTTCATTATCGATTTACAGTCTTTTCATTCCAGCTAGTTTAAATATTTACAAGTAACAAGTTACAGACTTGTAACTACTATACGTCTTATGAAAAAAAAAAAAATATAGGTTTCGTAAAAATGATGTCAAGATGTGCAACAGTCCACTTAATTGAAATAGCAAAGCTAAAAGGCTGCAATGTATTTTGTCCAATAAACTGATATTTGCTTTAAAAATAAATAAGCTTATAGTTAACATATTTGAAGCTCAAAGTTATAATTCTTTCCAAGAAAACCTTGACTTCACCATTTGTCTAACAGTAAGTACAGGCACATTTAGTGCACGGGGTCGCGGAGTACATTCTGAGTAAGAAAACTTTAAAATATGAACTCAGTACGGTGGTTTGGATTCCATATTATACTCTAGGTCCACGTCCCACATAGTATCGGTGCTGAAATAAACGCCAACACCTAAGAAAACTATTATAATCCTTAAAGTTCATGTGTGGTCACTTCCATCCTGCTTCTAAAATTCACAAAAAAATGACTAAGACACAGATAAAATAATACTAACAACGATAATAACTAACTCTAGGACCTATGAAACCCAGTGGTTCAATGCCTCGTTCACAAAAGCACTCCACTGACTTCTATTCTTAGCCAATTTTATCTAGTTTCTACTTTGTATTCCCATCTCTGCGAGATCCAGCTTAATATTGTCCTCCCATCTGCGCCTAGGTGTTCCTAATGGTCGTTTTCCGATTGGTCTTCCAGTCAAGACTTTGAAAACGGTTCTACTTTCTTCCATTCTAGCTAAATGACCTGCCCACCCAAGCCTCCTAGACTTGACGACCCTATCAATGTTGGGTAAACCGTATATATTATGTAGTTCCTCGTTATGAAGTTTCCACCATTCCCAGTTCCCGTTCCTCTTGGGTCCGAATATTCGTCTCAGGATCTTGTTCTCAAATACTATCAGTCTATGTTCTTCCCTCAGAGTAAACGACCATGTTTCACAACCATACAGAACAACAGGCATGATTATCGTTTTATATATTTTAAGCTTCAAATTCCTCGACAGAATTCGCAACGACAAGGGATTTTGAGCCGAATAGTAACACGAATTCCCTGCTTTTAGTCGACATTTAATTTCTTCGTGAATATGATTTTCGTCTGTTAACATTTAAAGTGATGTTTCCTATTGTTCTCAAATTTATTATTTTTCTTTCCATTCAGTTTCATTTATGTTTTTTTTTTTTTTAAATTTTGGATTAGGTTACGATACTAAGTAAGCAACTTTTCACTGCTGACTATTTATTTTGTAATATTTCAAGCCCTATTTCCCTCTGAGGAAATGTTACAATAATTTACATTTGTATATATATTTTAAATAGTTGTTTGCTTTGCTGTTTTGCTTCAAAGCTGATGTATGAAACGCAGTATTTATTTTATGCTAGAATTATAGTTTTATTCTCTCTTGAGTTTGCTTAATGATATTTTATTTGAAAATATTTAGAAATGTTGACGTAATATTACACTAGTGCTTTCTAAAACTAGTATCTAAAGCTCTTTGTGGACCGCACAGAACAAAATACATAGCTTTTAATATATTTGTTTATGAATTATTTCAACAAGACTGACATTATACCCAACTACAGTGTTGAATGTTAAGCATAGTGTCATCATTGCGTACGTACAATACAATTATAACATAATTTTATATGTATTATTTTACGACTGTGCCTATTGATAACATTTTATGGTATGTAATCGATCATTATGGACGATATATATACAGGATAAACCTGGCACAAACTTGGGAAGGTGATTCGTGACACCAAAATAATAAAAAAAAGAAAAGAAAAGAAAAGAAAAGAAAAGAAAAGAAAAGAAAAATGAAAGTATAATTCCGCGTCGTGTATGAATGACATGGTTGTGAATTTGGAATCGAAAATAGAAACCTGATCATTTAAACGAAACAGAAAAATATACAACTCACGCATGTGTGTAGAGACGCGCTATAATCTCCATAAAATATCTTGCTATATGATATCCTATTAATCTTAATGAACTATTAAAAGTGACAATTTTAGAATTGTGTTTACTTGTATTACATATCTACATTGTGTACAATCTTAAATTATTTTACGGTAAATATTCTAGTGTATATGCTTGGTTTAGCCCTTTTGAGTGACTCAGAACTGAAAGTTTTCATGTTTACAGGAAAAATGGTATAAGTTTATAATTGGCTTCATAAGTTAGTGTTAATATGTGATTTTTCCCTTGGTAAACAATCCCCCACTTTGCAGGTGGAAATGGAGAGCTTTGGGATTTTGTTTTATTTCGCTCTCAGCTTGTTTTGGTTTGCTCTAAACTTGAAGTTTGCATATTTACATGATTATGCACTCTATAGGTTTTGAATCGTTTTGACGTGAGAATGTGCAATTTATCACTTTAGACCATAAGTTTCCACTGGAGGTGAACAATGTTTTTTTTTTTTTTTTTTAATTTGTATGGACACCCACGTAAATATTATAACTGAATGATAATTCCATTAGATCGAGTCTGGCACTTTTGTTAGTAACAATAACACCCGGAGATATGGAGGCCAACTTACATGTAACGTCTCAAACAGCTAATAACAGTAGGTAGCACTGTAGATCACTGAAAATTGTGTTTTATTTGGTTCTGGAGCGGATGTATGAAACAAATTATCAATTTTAAGATGAATATATTGTTTTTGCAGCGTGGTGTCCAATGATTGCTATATATAAGATACATTATTAGTTGTTGTGTGTATAATGTATTTCATACATGCTGCATATGATGAGAAAGACAACACCGCTGAGCATACACGAGTTAGAAAATTGTTGAAATTAATGGGAAATGTCAAATTTGGAACAACTGAAGTTCTAAGCATTTGCATCTATTTTTGGAACTACTCCAATCCATTTTCATTATATATTTGTTTCCTCTTACTTACCACAATTAATATGAATTGAAATTAAAACTGAAGCATGTAAAATGTTTATACCTATCATAATTCGAACACGAGTCTCTTGAATTGAAATCCAATATTGTAAGCTCTTATCAATGCCGGTCAAATACTTGATTTTGAACAAAATACTGTTAACTAGTTGAATATATATCATGTGAGATCAGGTAGACCTTGATAGCCATATCCAACGCTATCATGCTTAAATTCTGGAACGAACCACATCAAAGTCAAACTAGAGATCGGAAATAAAAATAATCTTCCTTCACTTAAAGTAATTTGAAACAAATGTGACAGTTGACTATACTTACTAGCTATACTTCAGACAGTGTAATGTAGCACGAAGTCTCTCTCTCAACACGTTTGAATAGTTAACATTTTAATTACACAGGTCTGTAACCAACAAGCTGTTTGCTTAAGTTAAGCTGATTTTTTACGCTTCTGGATGCACCGAAGTCGAAAGTCACGCCCGTTTCTTTCTGGGACGTCACGTTTATGCAAAATCAAAATGTAACGTGGTCAAACAGGTAGCTTAAAATCACTAAATTGCAAATGCATCACACGAAAATAAAAAAGAACATGGAAGATTAAAAGTGCTTGTGTTCCCCCAGACAAGAAAATGCATGTATATTTGTCCGTATGGGATCACTGACACATATAGTAATGTGTCATGAATAAGAGTAAGAGATTACAAAGAAAAACCAAAAACAATAAATCTGTTCATAAAACGAATCTAGTAAGATTACATCTTACAAGTAAACTTTACGTTTGGGTGAATCGAGTTGCTGACTGAGACACATATGAGAAAGTAGTACTAAATGTGGTCAGTATTTCAGTGAAGTTGTAGGTGCGAAGCTCCAGGGGTTTAGGAGATACAGCTACCAGAACATCACATGGAAGTACAGAATAGTCTTCATACAGTTGGAGGTAAAAGCTCTGGTGTAAGGACAAAAGGTGAATAACAAATATATGGGTACATATTAGGACTAGAGGGAAGTCATACAGTAAGGGCATACTTGACGGCGGCCATCTTGAAATCCGCCATTTTGAATTAAGGTCAAGTTTTAAAAATAGGAATAGGGTCATGTGATACATGGTTTAAGGCGCAAATTTAATCACAAGAACAATGGTGACGTTAATTTTGATTTACGCGAAATTGGTAAAAAGTTACAGGGAAATTAAATATTGTTGCAGCATATGTATTAGTCCTTTACCCCACCTTGTAAATTTTGTGTTAATGATAATAATTAAATAAAAAGCAGATGGATAAATATTAGGTCTATGGTAAGAGTTGCCTTGTTGGCGGCCATGTTCAAATCCGCCATTTTGAATCAGACAAAAGTTTTAAACAAAACTCATAACAGTCACACCTTATTAATAGCAAATTTTACCATAAATCCAACGGTATAACCATTTGTGCTTTATCAGTAAACAGCATTTGTTAAAGCATAAACAAGTTGCTAATTTAAGGAGAAATGACCAGAGTAGAATTGAGTCATAATTGAACTTGGGTCTTTCTTCCAGAAAAGTCCTCAATTAGTACAATCAATATGTAGTTCAGAAAAGAGTGCATGACTTGCACAAATGCTCTGCTCACAGTGAGCACGCATGATAAAGGCAATCGAGTTACACTTGACACATTTGTCGTTAACTATTTCGTCAAAGCAGTAGTCGTAAGGAGCGATTCATTTAATTTTGTGCTGGTTAATGATAAAGCAAAAATGGTTATACCGTTGGATTTATGGTAAAATTTGCTATTAATAAGGTGTGACTGTTATGCGTTTTGTTTAAAACTTTTGTCTGATTCAAAATGGCGGATTTGAAAATGGCCGCCATCAAAGCAACTCTTACCATAGACCTAATATTTATCCACCTGCTTTTTATTTAATTATTATCATTAACACAAAATTTACAGGTGGGGTAAAGGACTAATACATATGCTGCAACAATATTTAATTTCCCTGTAACTTTTTACCAATTGCGCGTAAATCAAAATTAATGTCACCATTGTTCTTCTGATTAAATTTACGCCTTAAATCATGTATCGCATGACCCTATTCCTATTTAAAAAACTTGATCTTAATTAAAAATGGCGGATTTCAAGATGGCCGCCGTCATGTATACCCTTACTATATAACTTCCCCCTAGTCTTAATATGTACCCATATATTTGTTATTCACCTTTTGTCGTTACAAGAGGTCTTACAGAGCTTTTACCTCCAACTGTATGAAGACTATTCTGTACTTCCATGTGATGTTCTGGTAGCTGTATCTCCTAAACCCCTGGAGCTTCGCACGTACAACTTTACTGAAATACTGACCACATTTAGTACTACTTTCTCATATGTGTCTGAGTCAGGAACTTGATTCACCCAAACGTAAGGTTTACTGTTAGACTTGTAAAACGTTAGTAAGTAGTTCTTACTACACTGTTTTTTGCTCAAATACTACGAGTACGCGAGTACGCGAGGTTTTGCTTGTTCTGATATTAAAAAACTCATATCCGACAAAGTCTTAATCAGTTCAATGACTCCAACTCAAAAAGAGGCTTTACTGTGGTCATCAAAAAGACTTTGGGAAACAAAAAGAGAAATGAAAGTTAGTGAACAACTTGAAACTGTTTTAGTAGTAAAAAAATAATTAATGTTTTATTTCCTGCTAAAGAAGATGACTATTTTGATTGAATATATTGAAGAATCTGTGGCTTTGGTTCATCGCCTTAGTAATTTTAATAATGTTGTTCTCAGAGATGTAAGAAATAACTATATCGGCTCTTGGGCTCAGTATGTGAGCACGAGTCCCATTAATGAGTCCTAAGCAAGTCCCCGAGTTCGAAGAAGAGCGAGTCAGAATGATGCTAGTTAGCTCCAATACGAACGACTGCGCGTGTCATCGAGAATAGCGAGCCTGAGTTCACAGGTAATGGGAAGTTAATTACCGTGAGCCCGAGATAGCGAACAGCAATGGGAAAAACAAGACAGAGGTGGCACACACAACACAGACACCAGTGGGTCAGACAGCACAATTCACGTACAGTACCCGTATAGTACATGCACAATTGCACGGTTGCAACATGTGCATCATCTGTATAAATGCACGCCTGTACATGTGAAGCACATATATGTCACAGGTCCTATTCAACATCTTCACGTGCGTAGGACATGTGCAATGCACACGTGCACGTCCTGCACACGTTATTTACACCTACCGTGCAGGTGATTTACAAGTAGCACGTATTCTATTTACACGTAGCACACAGGTGATTTACACACAGTAACCAGGTGATTTAGATATAGGACAGAGATGATTTACACGTAACACACAGATGATTTACGCGTAGCACACGTGTAATTTAGATGTAGGACAGAGATGATTTACACGCAGTACCCAGATGACTTACATGTAGGACACAGGTGATTTCCTCGTAGTGCAGAGGTGATGTAGAAGCATATTCGAAATGCAACAAAAAAAATAGTTTATATATTTGGTGCCTTACGCAGTAACATCATCTATAACACAATTTTTTTACATTGCTAGCTAAGGCTAGCTACCTCTGAGAGGGTTACGCCCTCTCTTAGGGAAGTGATTTGAAAGGATTGTTGGTTTTTTAGGTCGGTGGTTGGTCTAAGTACTTTATTTACTTATTGCATAGCAGTAATGGTCATAAGGAACTTTGCGTTCCTTAACATTAGGTGGAGAGATAAACATAAATACATATATTCAACATAAAACATACATACATAGCTGTTATGAATGTAGATGAACAATGATCTACAAAATATTAAATGAGGAACACTAAACAATATACAATAAACACGATAAGGAGAAAAGAAGATAAGTGATAGTAATGTAGTAGTACAGTTATATAATTGATGAGGATGAAGTATGAGATGAGGTGAAATCACAGGATACCACACAGGAAAATGTTAGCGAACAAATGCAGTTATCTTCTTGCCTAGGGGGACTCTAGGCTATAATGAGAGACATGATGAACCCAAGTTAGTATGAGAATATTACTGTGCATGAAATGATGAAAAAATGAGAGGTAAATGAGCATGAATGACGTAATCGTTCAGAAGCAAGAGTGAGGGATCATAAGGAGGAAGAGTGTAATTGTATAACGTAAATAAAAGAGATAATGGAGAGTGAAGATAACGGGTAGGTGTAGGATGTAGTGCTAAATAGTGCATTGTGTCGAAAAGTAGTGGATGTTTGATTTGAAATCGGTGGCGTATGTATGAGAGTCGAAGGGATTCAAGATGGTACTCTAGGGCGGGAAATGTCATGCGCTGATATAATTCTCGTGTGGGTAATTTGATGCGATAAGCAATTCGGAAGGCATGGCGTTCGAGAATAAGGAGTTTGTGGTAGAATTTTTCTGATGCGGCAATCCAAGCTGTGAAACCATAGGTAAGAGTAGGGCGAAGAAAGACTTTGTAGCTGTTCAAGACTGTGTGTGATTTGAGACCCCAGGTCGTTCCTGCGAGACGTTTAAGCAGGTTGAGACGATTGTAAGCTTTAGTTGAAATTGTTTTAACCCTGCACGTACACACTGGGGTCTGTGGGACCCCAAGGCATATTCATTTTAATACTATAACAATTCTATTTATTTTTGCAGTTTGGGCTACCAATGTAAATTAAGTTTGTAACACTGTCTATGCGGAGTAACAGCAGTCAAGACAGTTTAGTCAGACTCATTGTTGAAATTAGACGCTATTTTCACTCTTGCGTTGATTAGGGTCCAGCATACCCCAGTGTGTACTTTAAGTAAGTGATTTTTTTTGAAAAAACATTTCGATAAAATGGATTTGGAATCTATACGATATTCATTATTGGAGAGTGAAGATGATATGGAAGATATCCTACTTACAACAAAGCATCACAAACTTTAGTTTCATAATTGTCAGAAAGGTAAAAACATTTACTGCTGTTGGGGTCCCACAGACCCCAGTATGTATTTTAAAGGAAGAATTATTTTATAAATTTCCCTCAATTTTTCAAAAAATTACAGTAACTACAAAAATGGCATTAGAAATATTATTTTCAGTAAAATGTTGGAGCATTGTTGATAGATATTGTGTAAAAATGTATGAGTTCATTAAATAAAAAGAAACTCCATAATTTAGAGAAATATAATTGGGGTCCTACAAACCCCAGTATGTACTTTGTGAGTAAGAAAATAAGTGTGTACGTGCAGGGTTAAGGTGTTGCATCCAGGTGAGGTGTGTATCAAACGTGATGCCTAAGTATGTGACTGCTTTTGTAGCTTGCAGAGGAACCTGGTCTACGTGGAGAGATAGGCAAGATCGATTTCTGCGGACTTTGGTTGTTTTCTTTGGTGGAATGAAAATGATAGCCTGCGTTTTTTGTAGCATTGATAGTGAGTTTCCAGTGTCGGCACCAAATGCAGAAGTCAGAGATGGCTGTTTGTAAGATCTTATTTATATGCTGGATGGATGCTTCTAGAGCGAGAAAAGCAGTATCATCTGCATACTGGAAAGAATAAATGTTGTCTGGAAGATGTGGCATGTCAGCAAAAAACAGAATGTATAACAAGCGTGAAAGGGCAGAACCCTGTGGAACTCCTGACAGTAAGAAGATGGGATGAGGTAAATGTTCGTTAATGGCAACATAGGTGATACGACCTGAGAGGAAGTTAAAGATAAGACGTATGTATGCTGGAGGAAGTTGGAGCCTAATCAGTTTATAAATAAGACCGAGATGCCACACTTTATCGAAAGCTTTCTCGAGATCGAATTAGACTAAACATGATGGTTTCACTCTGTTATAATGCGTAGTGATAAGGTTTGTGAGATGTAAGAGTTGATCGTTTATGGAGAAACTAGGACGGAAGCTTGCTTGAGTGAGAGGAATGATATTTCTGGTGTTGAGGTAAGTATGAAGTCGTTTAACGAGAATGCGTTCGAGAATTTTGCTAAATGTGCTTGTGAGCTGGATTGGTTTGTAAGAGATCTCATGAGGAGCCTTATGTGGTTTTGGAAACATAAGAGTTTTAGATGTTTTCCATGGTAGAGGAAAGTAATCTGTACGCAGTACGAAGGTGAAGAGATTGACGATGAGAACGAGTAATGTAGGTGGACACTCTCTGATCTGGCGATAGGTAATATTATCAAAGCCAGGCACTGTGTTTCGTTTACTTTTGACAGTATATGTGACCTATTCAACAGTGATAGCTGAAATAATAGCTTGGTTTACACTGAGTTCATGCATGGTGTTGGGTTGCAAAAATGGAGAAGTGTCAGCACTCTCTGCAACATGGGGTGTAGATCCAAGTGGCGGTGGGGTGAAGATGTTCTGCAGATGGTCTGCGAAAGCATTTGCTTTCTCCGTATATGTTTGAGCAGGAGAATTGCCGATCAGAATTGGGTATGGTGTTTTTGTGAACTTGCCGCACAAAGCGTTAAACTTTTTCCAGAATTTGGTAGGATGACTGGTGGTAGACAGGGTATTGTAGGTTTTAACCCAACAACGAAGTTTATATTCCTGGATGTGGCTGCGCACAGTTCTTTGCAATTGTTGATGATGGAGTAGGGCGTCAGGATTTCAGATGCGAATGTAATCTCGATAGAGTTGAAAAGAGCGTGAGATCATAGTCAGATAATGTGGGGGCAGTCGAGGTTAATATGGGATATTTTTGCTAGTGGGAATGAATAAAGTGCTAGCTTCCTGTATGGTTTGAGTAAGTGTATCAACCGTGGTGTATAGATCGTCTTCTGTAGTGGGGGATGACAGGTGCTCGGTGCATTGAGCGAGGTAAGAGCGATAGCTGATCCAGTTTGCTTTATCAAATCGAAAAAAGGTACGGTAAGGCATTTGCGAACGAGATGATGCAGAAGAATGGAAGTTTATGGTGAGTTTAACAGGAGCATGATCACTATCTAGTGTATCAAGTACTGCAATGCTGCTATGACTTAGGAGATTACTAGATGTTATAACAATGTCAGGTGTAGTATTTGACTCTGGGCGAGTAGGTTTGGGCAACTGACGAATGGTTCCAGTGGTGTGTGTGGTGATAAAAGCTGCAAAATTGGTACGATCGAGATCTGAGCGACTATGCATATCTAATCTGCCATGATGATGTAGTGGCGATAGGTGTTTGAAATGTGCTGTACAAATTGTAGCGGAAGGGGATGCCTAGGCCGAATGTAGATAGTTGCAACAGTAATGATAATAGATTTGAAATACACAGTGGTAATGATGTATTCGGGTAACGTAGTAAGAGCACAGTAGATCTGGCGATAAGGCAAATGAGATGAAAACCCAACCGCTACACCCGCATTAGCTCGCTGTGCAGGCAGGAGATTGTCAGCGCGTAGAAATGTATATCCCGGTAGGCGACATGGAGTTGATTTGGCTAGAAATGTTTCATTGAGGAGAGAAACTGTGATATGTTCCTCTAGTAACAGAGTTTCAAACAGTAGTTTGTTCTTTGAAAGGGATCTGATGTTCAAATATTGAAAGTTAAGTGCCATGATGAAATGAAATTTACGTTGTTGGAGTTGTTGGAGATGCATGAAAATGTACTGAAGTCCTAGAATATGTTGCGGTGAAGTGAATATGAAATGTTGCCTAGGCTGCAAGTGTGATTTGCTGTAAAATGTGTGGACGGATGAAAGGATGGATATTCTGTAGCGCAAGGGTTAGAAAGGTGGGCAGTTGATTTACGGTAACTGGAATATCTACTGTAGGCGTGGTGGGAGGAGTAATGGACGTTACACGTGATGGGACAACTAATTCAGGATGTTGCGACGTTGGTTCCGGTTTCGCTTTACCTTTGTAACTATATGTGGGGTGGTTGTCTGGACATTTCGCCGGCTGATGCAAATTAGTACATAGGCGTGTAGAATGAGGTCCTGCACAGCAGCCACATCTGAAATCATTCTTACATTCAGCTGTACTATGGGTGTTATATACCTGACAACGTTCGCAACGAACTGGTAATGGTGCCATTGAACGTGATGGTACGACTCTATGTTTCCGATTGTATATGTAAGCTCCATGAGCAAGCAGGTCGTCTATTGTCTCCTGATGGGGTGGTAAGAATGCGAACCATGAATGTTGGCCCACGGTCATTGCGGATTCTAAGTACTTTGGAAATGGTGAAACCATCCAGTGTTAGTTCATCGTGAACTTCCTCGTCCGTGTAAGACAGGTCGACTCGGCGACATCTGAAAGTTGGGACGGCCTCCAAGGTGGAGGGGGCTGCTTTCGAGTCGAAGTGTTAAGATGAGCGACTTCGGCTTGTGCCCCGAAGGTACCGATAGGAACTTTGTTCCGGATCGTGTTGTAGAGATCAGGATCAGATGTTTTAAGGATGTAGCCGTTTTTGGTGTGTAGTATTTCCTTGATGGAAGCACGTGGAAGGTCTTTCCTGAGCTGAAGAGCAACAAATTTCTCATATGAGAACTTGGGATCATAATTACGAAGAAGGATGGAATATGTTGTTGGAACAGGTGGAAGACTAGAAGCTGCTGGTGCGTTTCCTGTATCCATGGTGTCATTACGGGATTATTCCGTGTGATGCTTTTTCTTTGGAGATGAATCTTGTACTCTGGAGGCATAGCTACTTTTGGATTGAGACGACCTGGATCGAACTGAAGCAGAAGATGCAATGGATGTGCCGGAAGTTTGAGAGCCTCTTCGTTGGCGAGAGCCTGAATTGCTTTGTTGTGATTTTGACGGCCCCTTCCGTGGCCCCACCTTCGTGGGACAAACGGACGGTCCATCAACAACAGAAGGTAAACTTTGATGTCGACCGTTTTTTCGTTTGCCAGGTTTCGTGAAAGAGTCTGTCATAGTGAGATCTATCCAGTGGGCTAATGCCCAGAAAACAAAGACGATACGATAGTGTGAAGATGATGAGATGTAATGTAATGTAATTATGTGATAGCAAGGTTGGACTACCCGTTTGGATAGTAGTCCAGGTAAGACAGTTCCCCTATTAATGCAGTTACACTGTACACCCTTGGCAGAGATAAGTCTGGTGAACAGTGTCCTGAAAAAACGCGGAGAAAAGCCCAGGAATAGGAGTAGGAAGGTTTTTCCAAAAATCATCACAGTTCTAAGTAGGTGGCGCTTCAGAGGCATACCTCTGGAAAAGTCCTAACACCAAAATTTTTCCCCGTCGTCCCGCTAAAGGGTTTTGCCCTTTCTTCGGGCAAGTGCTTTATATAAAATGTAGAATGCAGTTTAATGTGGTTGGCCTAAGAGGTACATAAGTATATAATATTTATTTATTTATTAAATACATATTCACACAGAGAGAGGGGATGGAAGGGTGACAATAACATCTAATGAAGTACAAGCAGAATTTAAGCATGAGACAGCAATATTGTAGAAAATAATACGTTTATTACCATGTAGTGCTGAGTTAAGACGAATGCAAAACTGGAATGAATATGGTACAAAAGGCAATATGGAGAGAAGTAGATGAAGATGAAATGAAGTGCTCTGAACACCACGTCACAAGGTATTTGTTAGTACAGAAGAATGCAAGTTATCTTCTGTTCCTGGGGCGATTCAGCAACTGATGAATATAGAGGAAGCCCATGTTTATAGGTACTTACGGTGCGTATGATGGATATATAAATGATGAAAGCTCACGTGGTTCGTAGATGTGAAAGATTTCGGGATCCACTACAGCATCATCCAGTTGCAAATGATAAAGAGTCATGAATTGCTGTAGGGGAGTATCAACGTAAGCTGAGGGTGCGTCGTGATCCCGATCTTGCCGTAGGATATCAAGTAACGAGTACGAAGCTGTTCGAGATGGTGCAATAAAGGTGGAAAGTCAATCAGCTCGTAAAGTAACCGTGTCGGATGCGGTAAGCTGATGCGATGTGCTGGCCGTAGAGCATTGCGCTCTAGGATAGCCAACTTCTGATAGAATTTTGGCGGTGCAGATGTCCAGTCAGTGTGACCGTATGTTAATGTACTGCGCATAAATGCTTTATATGTATGAAGAACTGTTAACGGTTTTAAACCCCAGGTTGTACCAACTAGGCGCTTGAGGAGGTTGAGCCGATTTTGCGCTTGGCGTATGATCTTGGTGAGGTGTGGGGCCCTTGAGGAACGCCAAATTGGATGAAGATCGGATGACAATGGGTTCCGTTAATAGAGATATATGCTAGTCGCCCTAGTAAGAAAGAATGGATGAATCTGATATACGAGGATGGTAGAAAATAGTTATGGAGTTTGTACAGTAAACCAGGTTGCCAAACTTCGTCAAAAGCATTTTCTAGATCAAAGGCTACCAGACAAGAAGGAAAACCTGTGTTGTATTGATCATAAACAGCCGTAGACAGCCGTTATAACTGATCAAGCGTACTAAAATGAGGTCGAAAACCGGCTTGATGAATAGGAAGTTGATTATGAGTTGTAAGATGAGCGTGCAAGCGGCGGACTAGAATGCGTTCTAATATTTTGCAAAGGCAACTGGTGAGATGGATAGGGCGATAGGACTGTACGTCAGTTGAAGGTTTGTTAGGTTTGGGAAATAGAGGAACTTTCGAGTATTTCCAGTCGATTAGAAAAAATCCAGTTCGCAGGATGAAAGTATATATGGCGCTGAGAAAAAGTAGGAAAGCAGGTGATGCTTGCCTGATGAGAACATAGGTAACAGAATCAAAGCCTGGTGCAGTGTTTCGTTTACGGAGCAATGTTTGGCGAATATCATCTGGTTGAATCGGAGTGGTAAGTTTATTATTGGGTTCTAAAGAGTGGTTGATAGATGGGCGCAGAGAAGCAGATGTTGGATCTGTACGTCGGTTTATTGAATTTTGTAGGCGCTGCGGTGTATGCCAACCAGGGAGAGGTGTAAAAATATCTTGGAAAAATGAAGCTAACGTATTAGCTTTATCTCTATCAGTGATCACTGCCCGATTATTGTGAACAATGGGGTATGGTGTGCGGGATACTGTCCCAGTAAGTTGATGGAATTTGCGCCAATATTTACTGGGGTGTGATTCACTTGCAAGTGTTGCAAGTTTGAATCCAATTGCGTTTCTTATAGGTAACAATGTAATTGTGCGTAATCCGAAATATTAGAGATGAAGTCGAAGCGCTTCAAGATTCCCCGTAGCGAGGTACTCGCGATGGGATCGACGAGATTCGGATATGAAAGGTAAATAGTCCGGAGGCAATTTTGGTTCATGTAGTTGTACTTCTGTTATTGAAATAGAACGGTGTGCTGCATCTTGAATAGATTCAGTAAGAGCAGCGATTGTGTGATCAAGATCACATTGTATAGTAGGAATGAGTAATGTATTAATAGCATTGTCCAAATCAGAGCGATATTGTTCCCAAATAGCTCGTTTGTAGCAGAATACTTTCTGAGGAGGTAGCTTAGGTTGAGATCGAGGGGAGCAGTGAAGTGCAAGTTTGATAGGTACATGATCACTACCTATAGAATCGAGCACATCGATATGTATACTCTGCGATAGAGATGTTGATATGATGACAACATGAGGAGTAGTATTGCTGACAGGGCGTGTAGGTTTAGGTAAAACATGGAATTCGGCAACTGTTTCAGTCTGAAGAAAGTCTAGAAAATTAGTTTTATCTCGCTGTGACCGGCTACGAATGTTTAGATCTGTCATGATAATATAATGCCTAAAGGTAGAATCGATATATCGAAAGAAGTCATAGTTGATTCCGTTGCCTGGACGAAAATATATGGTGACGAAGGTGACAGTACGGCCTCGAAAATAAATAGTCATGACATTATACTCAGGAAGATGGTGTGTGAGCTGAAATGGAACAGTAACTGCTCGATAAGGAAGGCGTTGGCTAATACCTGTAGCTGTACCTCCGTAGACTCTTGGGCCAGATGGAGCATCATGTCGGAGAAGATGATATTTCGGAAAATAGCAGGAAAGATGTGATGCGAGGTAAGTTTCGTTAAGTGCAAAGGCTGTTATGTTTCTTCTTGCAGAAGTTGTGCGAAGAGCACGTGATGGGTTAAGACTAATCGAATGTTAAGAAAAAGTAAATTATAAGCCATAATGATACGCAGTATACAAGTGTATGTAGAAGCACCCATATTAAACATAGACTTCGATTGGCTGAATTTGAAAGTGAACTGTAGGTCCGGAATAGGTAGCATGAAGTTGTAAATTAAACAGTGACTTGGTTGCATACACGATCTGATTCAGGATGTGGTTGCGATCAAAAGGATGAATATTTTGTAAAGATATAGCAAGGAAGCGCAAGAGATCTTCAACAATTATTGGGTGACGTAGCGAATTTGCTGGTGGTGTTGGAGTGTCAACAGAACGTATCGGTACAACAAGTTCTGTCTTAGCTGGATCGGGTTTAGGCTTAGCTTTGCACTTGTAGCTATAAGTGGGATGTCTTTCAGAACATCGGTCGCAGTGTGGTGGTTCCTTAAGATTAGGGCAGCCTTTTGTCGGATGTCCCAGTTAACAATAGCCACATTTGATGGTATTCGGACACTCAGATGTCGGATGAGAATTGTATTGTTGGCATTTCTCGCATCTAACCGGCAGAGGTGCTGGTGTACGAGATGGTTCCACTTTGTAACGACGCCGGTATATATATGCACCGTGTAGAAGAAGTTGGTCGATCAACTGTTGTTGATCAGTAAGAACGCGTACTAGGTATGTTGGACCCTGTTTGTTCTTGATACGCTTGACAGGTAGTCCTTCTTCATGTAATTCAGAGTAGATTTCCTCATAGGTGAAGTCGGGTTCTACTCACGAATGACCACGGTTAGCATTGGAGGACGTCGTGGTTATGGTGGTGTCTTTCGTACGCTGGAACGTAAAGTGGATATTTTTGCTTTCAACCCAAAAATTTCGAAAGTCGCATTGTTGCGAACGTGAGTGGCGAAGTTTGGATTGGTCGATTTCAGAATTATACCCCGACGAATCTTGATGATTTCTCTTATTTCTGAACGAGGAACAAATTTTACAAGTTGCTGAAAGACAGCGCGCACTGTGTCGTATTTCGGATCGTAATCATTTAACAGGAAGTTATAAATGGTTTCTTGATTAAACAAAAATTGATTTTCAACGGAAGTGGATGTCCAATCCATATTAGTGCTAGGATTATTAGCAGCAGTAGGATCTGCGATTGGTGTGAGACGTTGTTTTTTCGGATCCAATGATTGCTCGCCATCAGAAAAAGATCTCGAACGAATTCTTTGTCCGTTAGCTACACAGGTTGCATAAGATGTTGGAACACTGGTGGTAGCTTGTACTACACGCGTAGTATCAGCAACAATACGCGGTTGCGTTTTTTTCCGACCATTTGGCCCGATATTTAATGGAGATGTCTGAACCAGATTCGACTGTCCGGGAGTATTACCTGAGTCCGCCATAAAGATAAAGAGTACTAGGGACGAAGCACAAACGGAGATAAAATAAGATGCAAAGATGATGAGATGAAGTTCAAAAATCAAGGAACACTTCAAAAGCGAGAACTTTCGTCAATCCCCTAAGAGTAGTACTTGTGTTATGCTCACAGGTACGTATTACAATACCTGGTCCTCGCTGACACAATAACAGACACAAGAGAGGCTATGTTTCTTGTTAAGGTATGAACACCAGGGTCACGGTAATTTTGTGGTTATGTATAGAGTATCAGGCCGGAGCCCCTGACTCCATGAGTAATATGTTATAAAGAATATATCAAGATGTGCTGGTGGTTTGTTGGATGTTACTATTGTTTTGGTATGTATGGGAGACTACATCTGCAACTGTCGCAGAGTAGCTGATTATGACTTCTTTACCAGTTCTGGAGAGATTTTAAATGCGTGGTGTTCGATGGACGTTCGGCAGTGCGCATTCGGTGGCGATATTAGCTATAGCTGGGTTTATATGTCTGGGTAAAGTACGCCAGAACTTATTGAGGAGATGCCTTAGTAAGTTTCTGACAGTGGGTAGCTCTAAGTCTTCCAGGATCTGGCTGTTTCGTGTATATCTGTCGTGACCAGTGATTATACGACCAGCTCGAGTTTGCACACTTTCGAGAGTTTGTACGTGACTATGGGAAGCATGTTGCCAGGCAGGGCATGCATAAGAAATAGTAGACAGGATTATCAGTTTGAAGATGTGAACTCGGACCTCATGAGAAAGGGAGCTACAGCGCAAGATGGGGTACAACGCTGAGATTTTTCGTAATGCTCTCTGTTTTATGTCTCTAATGTGTGCGGCGAACGTTAGACCACGATCTAAAGTTACACCCAAATATTTGGCGTGCGTAGCATGAGGAATGCGTGTGTTCTCATAGTTTAGATTTCGATGGGCGCGGATGCGTCTCCGACTGTGGATGACAGCACAGCTTTTGTCTGCATTTATTTTGATTCTCCAACGTCTTGCCCATTCTTGAAAACCTATGAGTTGGCGTTGCATGTATATGTAACACTGTGCAAGTAAGCTACTGGTAGTGAAAAAGGCAGTATCGTCGGCGTATGTTGCAACAAAGCAATGGGGTAAGGTCGGGATATCTGCTGTGTACAGATTATATAAAAGCGGTGAAAGTACAGCGTCTTGTGGAACACCTGCTTTAATAGGTCTAGACGTGGATTAAACACCGTCAACAGACACATGGAATTTTCTGCCAATGAGGTAGGAACGCAGTAAATGCAGAAGACGATCTGAAAAACCTTGCGTGTATAGTTTATATAAAAGTCCAGCTAACCATACTTTATCAAAGGCTTTTGAGACATCCAGGTAGACTCCAAGGGTGTGTGTTAAATGATCCACTACTCGCACAAGTTGTGTAGTAGTGCTATGTTGTGCACGAAACCCGAACTGATGAAATGGTAGAAGGTCTCTAGTAGCTACATGCTGTTTCAGCCTCCAGAGAAACACACGTTCAAAGAGTTTACTTAGGTGTGACAGAAGACTTATTGGCCTATAGTTTTCCGGGAGAAGTGGATTCTTCTCGGGCTTGCGGATGGTGGTAATACGAGCTTCCTTCCAGGTCTTCGGGAAATAGCATAAGTGAAAGATGGCATTAAATAAATAGGTTAGGAAGACCAGTAGTTTTCTAGTTGGATGTCTTAGGATATCAGATCGAATTCTGTCTTGCCCGAATGCTGTCTTCGCCGGCAGACATTTGATATGTCTTTCTATTTCTCGAGATGTAACTAAGTTGATGTCATGTATAGGGTTTTGTGTAGTTAGGCTATGTAGTGTGGTTCGGATGTGCTGTTTGAGATAGGGATCAAGACGTGATCTGTTAGGCTGGAACTGTTCTTCCAGGGAGTCAGCAAAAATATCCGCTTGCGACTGTGGGTCTTGAGTCAGTCCTTGTGGGCATTGAAGGACTCTAGCTCTGGAAGCATTTGTATCACGCTGAAAGGATTTAGAGAATGTCCAAATTTTTCGATCATTTGCTGTGATATTTCGAAAAGTATCTTCCCAGTACTGTTGATTTTGTCGCTGTGTGAGCATCTTGAGCTTCGCACGCAGTTTATTCCATAATGTTTTGTATGCTGGATGAAGTGTGTGCTGCCATCGGCGTCTAGTCCAACGTTTTAAATGGAGATAGATCTGCAGATGTAGACTGTCACATTGTCCTGTGTGCGTTGGAGAGATTTTGGTAGTGAAGCTCGCTGCCTCTGCTGTTCGAAGTGCTAATGTGATGTGAGAAACCGCTTGGTCGATGTCGTCAGTAGTAGCTGGCCGATCTCGGAGATCGATCATAGTTTTTTTAAAAATATATCCCAATCGGTTTCTATTTGCTTAAAAATAGGGGCACAATGGGTAATGCTGCGGTGTGAGAAGTGAAAAATTACTGGATCATGGTCAGTCTAAATCTGAGATGACATAAGGATAGACAGTAACGGATACGTCTTTACAAAGAGCGACGTCAAGCACATCGGATTATCCGCCGAACTTTGGATGATGAGTTGGGTCTGGCGGAGTACTGATGTTGAAGTTGGACGTCAGGAGGTATTAGTGTAAATCGTATTCAGCACTGTTTGAAGTAATCGAGTTCCCTTCTCCACGTTTAGCATTAAGATCTCTAGCTAAAATGACCTTTTGCCCTAAGTTTGCGATGACATCGAAGTATGTGGGCTCTAGTTGTGTGGCCGGGGACCTGTACCCGCTAACCAATATTAATGGAACGCCTGGAGTTATTAGCTCAACAGCAAGTCCTCCAAAGTAAGTAGGGGTGGTATTGTAACCAACCTGATTGGGAAAGCCTTTTCGATTATAAGTATTAATCCTCCTTTCTGTCTGCCCACTCTATCCTTCCGATAGACAATGTAATTGGTTGTCGCCAAGTAGTGATCCGAGCAGTAAAGTGTGTTTCTTGTACAAACATGACATCAACTCTATGGTGTGTGAGAAATCTAATTAGCATTTGTTTCTGCCCCTCGAGACCATCTGCATTCTATATAGCAAGGATAAGTGTATGATGTAGGACGCTGGAGTTAGAAATAGCCATCGTCAACCATTTCTGCTATTGTTTCTATTACTGCTGCAGCCTTGGAAGCTGAATCTGCTGCTTGACGGAAACGGTTAATACCACGTTTAATATGGGTTATGATTTTGTGGAAATGTAACCCCTTGAGGAATGAAAGAATAGACTTTAGGTCCAGGTCTTCATTGGGGCTCTCCTGTTTTTCGGCAGAAGCTGGTTGGATGTGGGAAGCAGGAGGGGCTGCAGCGTCTTCATTGTCCGTAGCCATAGGTTGGACATTAATAATAGTGGGATCGGGAATTGTCTCTGCTTCTGGTTTGTTGACAGTTTTCTCCGCTTTATCTTGAAGTTTTCTCGGCTGCTGTGCCGGCAATTTAAGAGCCTCAGAATAGGATTTGAATACTGGACATCCACGGTAATTAGCAGGGTAATCTCTCTGACAATTTGCGCAAGTGGCGGGTGTGGAGGAGTCGGATTTACTGCAGGACTGGGTAAAATGAAATTGCCTACATTTGAGACAGCGCGGATGCGCTTGGCAGGTGTCCTGTGAATGCCCCAAGCGTTGGCATCTGTAACACTGTAGCACCGAGGGAGGCTTATATGGTTCGATTTGGACCTTGTAATGAAGTAGGTTGTTGATAGCATAGATCTCTTTAATAGCTGCACTTTTGCAGAGCAATCAAAAACAGTGACATTATAATTTTCTTATTATCTGTCTTGCTTTTGCAAGACATTTGATGAACGCTTGTAGGTTTGTAGCCCAGTCGGATAAATTCATCCTTCAGATCGTCTAAGTCAGTGTCAATAGGCAGTTTTCGGACAACCACCTTAATAGGCCTTTCATTTTTTGCTATCCCTGTGGCATACTCAGTTTTCGTTTGATCGCAGTAAGCCTTGATATAATTGTAGACATATTTGTTTGCCGCTGGAATCCGAATTCGCTCCTTAGTTGGCTGAGCTAGAGGGGGCTCCTTCAATGCTCGTGACAAGGTCTTAATAAATGTATAGGTGTTGGTAATTCCGTAGATGAAAATCGGAGGCGGCTTGAAACTGGGTGGCCGATTTGTCGTGGCAGTTTTAGTGCTAGTACTAGCATTATCTGATTGTGCTAGGGACAAAACCTCGAACTTATTACTGAGTGGAAGAGGTGGATAGTCGGAGACACTATTAGTGAGGTGTTCTGTCTTGATGTTTGCTAAAGCATACCTACGTCGCTCCAGCGTTCCTACTACCGTCAAGTCCATGTCTTCAGACTTACTCGAAGTGGATGGTTGTGAAGCACTGGACTGTTTAAGTGCAGTGGATTTCAATTTCGCTGGGGCGGCTACTTGCTTTTTTTGCCTAAAGGCACTAGAAAATCTTCTGGTTTGTACGTTGGTTTTGCTATTTTGCCCCTGAGACCTGGAATCCGGGGTGATTGTACTTTTTTATCTGACTTTGCTGCTGGCTTCTGAGAAGCCATCTTAATAAGAAAACTGGGAGATGGCGCCAGCTTACCACAAAAGAGGGTACTGATCGCCCCTGTATACTGTGGTGTCTTAGAGCAATGCTCTAAGGGGGGATTTAATTAAAGTGCCTACTCCTCCGAAGAGGAAGCACTAATATAAATCGTTATCCGGTAGATATGCCAAAGTCGTCAACTAGTTTTGGTGATATCAGCCTCCGAAGAGGAGAATATCGAAAACAAGTCGTTAACCAAGAGAATAGCAAGTTTGTCAACAGTAAAAATCTATTAGGTGTATCAGCCTCCGTGGAGGCTTAAAACCAATTCGACGGTTGTTTCCTTAATCCTCAGAGAGGTAAGTAATCCAACCGTATTAATGAAGTTCGCGATTCAATCAATGGGGATGAACACACTAATGACTCGCTTATTTTTCTCCGCCAGCTACGAATACCCTATTTTTTAACCTGCTTAGAGCTCCAGGTGGCCAGTTCGAACACCATTTTTTTAAGGCTAGCAGAGAGCTAGCCACCTCTTAGAGGGGTACACCCTCTTCCAGGAAAGGTAGTGAAGGACTGAGAGGAATGAATAATCATGGATGGTCTAAGTGAGGTTAGGTTATTCAGTATTTATTTATTATTTATTATTATTGATTCTATAAGGACATTATGATCTTTGCGATCATAATCATTCTTTAAGGTGAGACGAAAGTACAACATATATAACATATAAAGCAGAGAGCAAATAAGATGTATTAGAACAAGCATTGGTAATACGAAACAGTGCAGATAAACGATTACGAAAAGGCTTAGAGATGGATAAGTTCTGAGATAATAAAGCATAATGAGAAATATAAAGACTGAATTATAATGGGCATGAGGGATGAGGTAAGGTGCAAAGCACGGCACAACACTTAGGAGAAGTTAGTATGACAGATGCGATTATCTTCTGCCTGGGGACGACGCTAGGCTGATGAAGACATGGGGAACCCTGTTAATTACAAAGGTAGTTACTGTGCGCTATATGATGGGAAAAGATGCGGAAGATGATCATGCAAATGATAGTCTTCGAGCAGCGCAACGTCCGGATGATCAGGGGGAAGTGTGTAACAATAAAGTGTAAAGAGGAGGTGTAACGGTGTATGATGGTAACGAGAGCGACATGGATGAAGTGCGAGGTAGTGCATAGTCTCAAGAAGAAGAGGCTGATGATTAACATAACGTCCAGCAATAAACTTGAGGCGGAGTGATTCAAGGTGAAATTTGAGAATCGGGAAGGAGATAAGAGTGTACAGATCACGAGTAGGACTAGGGAAAGAAATGCGAAAAGCGATACGGAAAGCATGTCGTTCGAAAATGTCCAGTTTTTCATAGTAGGAGAGTGGAGCGGAGATCCACGCTGGAAAGCCATAGGTTAGGACTGGTCGGAGGAACGCTTTGTAGGTATTCAGTACGAGATGTGAAGATAGTCCCCAGGTAGTGCCGGTGAGTCGTTTCAGCAGATTGAGTCTATTTGTGACTTTGGCCTTGAGAGATTTGAGGTGAGGTGCCCAAGTAAGATGATGATCGAAAACTATTCCAAGGTACGTGACAGTTTTAGAAGGCCGAATGGGGGTATCGTTAACTGTTAATGAAAGCAAAGATGGATTGCGATGAACTCTGGATCGTTGTCGAGGCGGTATGAAAATTATGCTTTGAGTTTTGCCTGCATTGATTGCTAGATTCCACTTGCGACACCAACGTGTGAAGCGATTAATGGCTTCTTGAAGAGAAAGATTAATCTGTTGGATGGTTCGACAGAGAGCAAGAAAAGCTGTATCTTCTGCGTACTGAAACAAGTGGATATTGCGAGGCAAGTCTGGAAAATCTGCTACAAAAAGAATATACAGAAGAAGCGATAAGGCGGACCCTTGAGGTACACCACACATGAGGAAAATAGGGTGCGAGAGTGAATCATTGATTGCGACATATGACAGACGGCAGGTGAGAAAATGGTAGATGAGACGGATATATGTAACAGGAAGTTTCAGCTTAGTAAGTTTGTAGATGAGAGCTATATGCCAGATTTTATCAAAAGCTATCTCTAGATCAAAGAGAATGAGACAAGATGGGTGAACAGAGTTATAGTGGTTGGTAATGAGTGTAGTAAGACGAATTGGTCATTTATGGAATACGAAGGTCGGAATCCAGCCTGATGAGTGGGGATTATGTTTCGAGAGGCTAAGTATGGGTGTAGACGTTTAACAATAATCCTTTCGAAGATCTTGCTGAAGGTGGATGTTAACTGTATTGGTATGTAGGATGAAATATCAGACGGCGGTTTATTCGGCTTGGGAAACATAAGAGTTTTGGAGACTTTCCAGTCCAGTGGGTAAAAGCCAGTGCGGAGTATGAATGTGTAGATTAATGAAAGAAGAGTGAGTAATGAATGGGGACTTTCTTTTACATGGCGATAAGTAATACCATCAAAACCTGGAGCGGTATTACGTTTTTGCCGAACGACAGAAGTAATCTCCTCCACTGTAATGGGAGTGGTGAGTGCGTGGGTAGGTAGTGTATGTGTATCAGCTGGTTGGAGATGTGGAGACTGAGTATTAACTGTATCGGCGGGATGAGTGCGAGTAGTAGGATCGGGTGCTGTTGGAGTAAAGATAAATTGAGGGTGAGAAGCGAAAGCGTTGGCTTTGTCTTGATCAGAATGGGCAGGCGTATTATTGATAAGAATTGGATAAGGTGTCTTAGTGAATTTGCCACATAGAGCATTAAAACGTTTCCAGTATAACGTGGGATGTGCTGTATCTGCAAGGTGATTACATGTCTTTATCCATTGACGTTGCTTCTAAGCGGTAATGTAATTGCGAACGGTCCGTTGGAGTTCGTGATGAAGACGTAAAGTAGCAGGATTTCTAGTTTGCAGATATTCCCGATAGCATTGACGTGAACGACGTATCATAGCAAGGTATTGAGGTGGTAATTTAGGCCGAAAAGGTATGGACTCAGTTTGTGGAATGTAGAGTGTGGAGGCCTGTTGAATAGCGGTGGTAAGAGCATCAACCTGGGCAGTAAGTTCGTCGGAAGTGGTAGGTGAATGATATGGTTCGATGGCGGAAGAAATATAAGTGCGATAATTATCCCAGTTTGCTTTATCATAGCGTGGAGACAAACGAGGTGATCGTGCGGATGGCGAGTGAGCAAGACCAGTATGGTAAGTAAGTTTAATTGGGGCGTGATCACTGCCAAGCAAATCCAGGACTGTAACTGTGCAATGAGTAACTATTGTATTTGAAGTAATTGCTACATCGGGTGTGGTATTAGAAGCTGGTCGAGTTGGTGAAGGTAAGTCAAGTAGAACACCAGTAGTGTTGGTCAGTATGAAATCTTGGAAGTGTGTACGTTCCTGATCACTGCGACTATGCATATTAATATCTGCGAGAATAATGAAATGCTTATAGGTGTTGGAGATATGAGAGAAGAAATCGTATGGTATGGGTACGCCGGGCCGGATATAAATAGTAGCAAGAGTGATAGCAATGGATTTAAAGTAAAGAGTAGTAATAACATATTCTGGTATGTTTAGTACAGGGCTAGTATGTTGTCTGAAAGGAAGATGATGCTGGAAACCTATGGCAGCTCCCCCGTTTGCCCGTAACGTAGGTAAAATGTTATCATGTCGGAGTAAAGTGAAATTTGGAATTCTGCACTGTGTGGACGGAGTGAGGAAAGTTTCGTTCAAGAGAAATGCGGTGATATGTTCTTCTAGTAAAAGTGCTTGGAAAAGTACTTTGTTTTTCGGAAGAGAACGGATATTCAAGAACAGAAAACCTAAATCCATGATTAGCAGAAAGTTACACTGGTGTTTCAAGTGCAGTAGTGTGAATATGAACAAAATTGTTAGAGTATGTGGCATAAAGAGCTACATTAAAGGTCGATTTGGCGGCTAGATTGAGCTGTTGAAGGATATGTGGACGATGAAAAGGATGGATATTTTGCAATGCAAGGGTGATAAATTCTAGCAATTTTCCAACGGTAACTGGATCATTGACTGTAGTTTCGGTGTTGGTTGAAATAGACTGAGTGCGTAACGGAACTACTAGCTCTGGATGTGCTTCGTCTGGTGATGGTTTACGTTTACATTTATAACTGTAGGCTGGATGGCGTTCTGTGCAAGTGGAGCATTGAGGTGGTAGATGCATATTTGGACAAACTCGAGTGAGATGCGGTCCAGAGCAATACCCACAAACTGTGGGGTTTGTGCAATTTACTGTTGCATGACTGTTGTATGTCTGGCACTTTTCGCAACGGAGTGGTAGAGGCGGAGAAGATCGAGAAGGCTCAACTCGATGTTTCCGTTTGTAAATGAATGCCTCATGAGTGAGCAGAGAGTCAATCGCATCTTGAGACATAGTCAGTACTCGTACCATATAAGTGGGGCCAGTATTGTTACGGATGCGAATGACTATGTCTATGGTATGCCCTTCGTGCTGTAATTCCTCTAGTATTTCTTCGTCAGAATACGAGGGATCGACTCCCCGGATAACAACCGATAGCAGCGATGGACGTTTAGGTGGAGGAGCTTGCTTACGGCGAGCGGTGTTGAGAGAAACTAGGGTGGAATTTTAGCCGAATATCTCAAACGAAGCCTTATTACGAACGGTAGTTAGGAAGTTGGCATCGGTGGATTTGAAAATGAAGCCGTTGCGAGTTTTGACAACTTCTGTAATGGAAATACTCGGAAGGTATTTACGAAGTTACAGAATGATAAACTTTTCGTTTCTGTACTTAGCGTCAAAATTTTGCAGCAAGAAGCAATGAAGTGATAGAGAAGTAGGATGAGATGATGAGGATGGTCGGCGTGCAGTTGGTGTAACATCGGCTTCCATGTCTGATGAAGCTGAAGCGTTATCGATATGTTGTTTCTTGGCGGGAGGCGAGTTCTTGACCCTATCAGAGTATTTTGTTTGGCTCCGTGGAGATCTGGATCGAGATCTGTTAGAAGCAGTTGACACAGTGGAGGCATTCGAGCGTTCTGAAGCCCGTCGCTGTCTTTCAACATAGTCCTTCCGCTTCTCCACCTTCGTGGAGGGAGCAGATGGGCTAGCAAAGACTGGGGGTAATCCTCCATGCCTGCATTCCAGAGGTAATCCACTGACTGAGCCTGGGTCGGTCATCATAAAGGCCAATTGCTGGCACAA
Source organism: Thermobia domestica (assembly GCF_964235325.1). Classification (NCBI taxonomy): domain Eukaryota; kingdom Metazoa; phylum Arthropoda; class Insecta; order Zygentoma; family Lepismatidae; genus Thermobia; species Thermobia domestica. The sequence continues at coordinate 139,474,641 of NC_137459.1, read as the reverse complement.
GCCTTCTGTGCTCTGCCCTCAAACCGATGTAATGAGAGTGAGAGTGAAGTGTATTGATGTAAAGGTGGGACAATCCGTTCGGATAGTTGTCCAGGAGGAGCAAGTCCCCTATCTCGATCTGTAGAGCCGGCTGCCCTGGACTAGATCAGTCTGACAGACGGTTCGCCACGAAAGAGACAGAGAAAGAGCTCAGGGTCAGGAAAAGGAAGGTTTTCTCAAAAATCGTCACTGTTTGCTCAGTGGCGCTTCAGAGCAAAGCTCTAGGTGAGTATGATCAACACCAAAATTTTATTTTTGTCCGTCGTCCCGTTTAAAGGGTTTTGCCCTTTCTTCGGGAACACCAAAAACATCACCTTCAAAGTATATCAGAAGTAACTTATAATTGTCAGTAAGAATTTTACTTTTGGAGTTTATTATTTGCAACGAGCAAAGCTTTAGGTAGTATCTTTGATATGCTTCTCAAGTAACAAATAACACAACATATTCTGCTGTAATCGGTCACGAAAATAATTTTGAAAACCTATGAACTGTCTGACAGTAGTTAATCAGTACAATGCTGCCACCTGTTGACTTTGTATCCTAGCTCTGCGGGCGTTATGGAGTTTTTACAATCATTCAGCTGTCATTAGTCGAATGTGGTGGTAATGAAGATTTTTTGTGGTAATAGTATTCTAAGAAGAACTTACTCTACACTATTTTATCTGTGAGTTGTGCAGTGGTTAAATGCAGAGATGTTCACCCTCGCGAGGGTGGCCCTCTCGAGGGCATCCTCACCCTCAACTTCCCTCGCCCACAGTGACGCGAGAGCGAGAGAGCGCGAGGGCGAGGTCAAGTTTTGGCCGCGAGGGCGAGGGTGCGCGAAGGCGATGACAAGCTTCGACGGCGATGGTGAGGGTGCGCGAGGGCGAGGACAAGTTTTGGCCGCGAGGGCGAGGGTGCGCGAGGGCGAGGACAAGCTTCGATGGCGAGGGTGAGGGTGCGCGAGGGCGAGGAAATGCTTCGACGAAGAGGGTGAGGGTGCGCGAGGGCGAGGACAAGTTTCGGCAGTAAGGGCGAGGGTACGCGAGGGCGGGAACAAGCTTCGATGGCGAGGGTGAGGGTGCGCGAGGGCGAGGAAAAGCTTCGACGAGGAGGGCGAGGGTGCGCGAGGGCAAGGACAAGTTTCGGCAGCGAGGGTGATGGTGCGCGAGGGCGAGGAAAAGCTTCGACGAAGAGGGCGAGGGTGCGCGAGGGCGAGGACAAGTTTCGGCAGCGAGGGTGAAAATGCTCGAGGGCGAGGACAAGCTTCGATGGCGGGGGTGAGGGTGCGCGAGGGAGAGGAAAAGCGAAGGCGCGAGGGCGAAGAATTCAATAACGAACTTTTTAAATGAATTCAATGTAGACACCGTAAACTGATAACACTTAGTGTAATCCACTTCATCAAAGTCAGTTATTAGTTGATCAATAATTTTATTTGATCTTAAATTAGGATTATCTTATAAATCACTACTGTTAATGGTTTAATTGAATTGTCAATTTTGTAAATAAAATCTCATTCTAAGATAATTACGTTAAGTGTAGATAGCAACTATCTAGGCCAGCCCACAAACTGTTTTTAATTGAAATCCTATCCGTTTTCCAAGTACCCAGTTACAAAACTATTAAGTCAATACTGAAAACTAAAAACGAAAATATTTATTGCAATTAAACGATTAACACGATTGGTATTATTGGACGGGAGCACGTTGGCTCAGTGCTACAGCCAATCTCTGGTTTCAGGGGTCACTCGTTCGATCCCAGGCCAAGTGAGTTCGTGGAGGACGATAGCGTATACTTGGGTTTTCTCGGAATTTCCCCGTTTTCTCATTCCACCTATTCTTTCATCATCATTCACTTGCAATTCCATCAGTCTCCTTTAGCCATCGATGGCATAACCGTTGGATGTTAAACTAAAGATTTTTTTAATATTTTATTTAATTTATTTATTTATTTATTTATTTTTAAGATTGGTATCTTTGAAAGCGTTTTTAATATAGTGTAAGAATATGCAGCGCACAGTCTTGAAGAGGGAGACTATTTTGGGCGTCCAGTAGGCTTCTTTCTGTGATATGTTACCCTTCATTATCGACGTTTTTATTATTATTTTTTCACTAAATAGGATATTAAAATAGAATGATTTGGTTCTATATCGCAAGTTTTAAAGCTCCCTGACAACTGATATTTAGTCAGCAAAGCATAGGAAAACTTAGAAATAAAGAAGCAAAACTACCTGAAGTATTCGGCTATGGTTTATCTAATCATGGGCGTTGTAACGAGGGGCTTGGGTGGTCGCGTTCCTCCCAGATTTTCGTCACACGTGTGTAAGCAAACTAAGAAAATAAAAGCATATATTCACTAGTGTAGTCGAGAGTATACGAAGGTGTATTGCTCAATCTTAGTCATTTGCGCATACTTTCTGCTTCAAGGCGTGTAGTACTATATTCAAAACTAGCATATATAACCTGTGAAATTTTTAAGACTAGCGTATACTCTGTGAAAATTTTAAGACTATGGTGTACGCCATGTGAAATTTTAGGACTTGAGCAGGAAGTTTTTGATAGTCTATTATTGCAACACAGCCCCTGCCCGCTGCAGCCCCTAGTTATTCGCCTCTACTTTCTAAACATTTTCTATATATGTTACATCCCTGCAGTTGGTGGCCCCGCATCGTGGAGGTTGTGGGGACATTATCTAAGCCTTTGGTCAAGTGACCTTACATTTGGACCTGTCAAGTGACCTTACATTTACATAGATTACTATTGAGATAAGTGGGTAAAACTGCATTCAGGTTTACACCTATAATTTCATGATTCTTAGTGTTCATCCTCCCGAAGGGGAACTTTCGAAGATGTCCTCAATTCTAACTATAGAGAAACGTTCTCACACAACAGAATAAACATAATTTCAAACCGTTCATAATCTACATTTAGAAAAAAAATAGCACTCTACTAACGTAATTTGCTGTTTTGGAAAATATAAATTTTACTTATGAATATCTGGGAATCAGTCGATCTGTCTGTATTCTGACGTATTAGAGTTAATATCCCTTTATAATTCATCACCGATGCCGATGCTAAATGGTACGTGAATCTATAGTTTATGGTAGGATCCGAACCACCATAATGCGTTCAAACTTCACTCAAGGGAATCGAACCTGAGACTTGCTGCAAAGCAGACATGCTTGCTAGACACTATACTAACTTCCTTTGTATATTTCAATATCATTAACTTTCAGTAATCACCGATAATCGACCTATAACCAGAGTCGAAGTCTAAGAGGGAGTTATTGAAAATGTTTAATTATCCTAATTTTTATGTAAATATTTCACTTTAGAATATTAGCGTTTAAATACTCCTCTCCCCCATACAACCATTACACACGCTAACACTATGTAACAAGCAGTAACGACTACATATTATCAGGTGTAACATTTAATCAATCAACATATAACATATAAAGCTTATAAAATTTTAATTAGTCAGCTGGAATACATCTTATGAAAAAAGTTGAATAATTTCCACCTTATATGTTAGTTGTTTGACGTAACGTAAGCATGAAGGTAAGCTTAGATCTTTGTTCGAAATTCACATTGAAATGATATTCGCAAAGAATCTTCAGTGGGCTGAATCTCTTTCGTTCCAGGTTGGCTACAAGACTGCAATAATCGTAGGACGTAAAAATGAAGATTTTATTCCACAGTCAGAATTTTTAAACTATCCTATCTCTTCAAGTCAATAATTGTCTGTTTTGCATTATTACTTTTCAACCACAGAGCAAAATAATTCAGTCACTCTACTCCTGTTTTAACGATGTATGGCAGTGTGTAACAAATTGTTGCGAGGTCCTGGGCAAGAAAAGTTTGTGATCGCCCTTTCAGTTTTTAATTGCTAATTATAATAAAATTTCTGGGAATCAATTAATCTACACATTTAATTATTTGTGCTAAAGAAAATAAAGGTTTGTTCTCTTACTTTCCCGTTCCACCATTTATTTAATCATCATTCACTTGCAATTTCATTCATCTCCTTTAGCAGTTACATAACTCTGGGGCGCTAAACTAAAGATTTCATCTTTTCTTTCATTACTACAATCTTAAAGTTTGCACGCATTAAAGTTTGCACGACATTATTAATTGTTGAATTGGTGGATTTATAAAGGTCAGTACTAAATCTTTTTAGGCTCGATAATCTTTCCAAGGCCCCTGGAGGCGCTAAGCTCTGAGCGTGCCATTTAGGGAGGAACGGTGGCTCAGCGATAGAGAAATTACCTTTGTTCGAAGGGTCGCATGTTCGATTCCCGTCCAAGTAAGTTCGTGGTGGAGGACATCGTGTTCGTGGGTTTTCTGGGGACTCTCCAGTTTCCTACCACATTCTCATTCAACTATTTATTTCATCATTCACTTCCGTCTCCTTTATCATTTAGCTTGCATAATCGTGGGATCTTAAACTAAAGATTTCATTTTTCATTTGCCTTTACGTATTTGTAGTGTAAGGAATCCTTGATACAACGTTTGAAAGATATCATTTCATAATTGTGTGAATTACTGAAAATAAACTTTCCAACAATGATAGCTGCCAAAAATGAACCAAGGCCAAAGTGATAAAGTGCACAAATTGGCCCCTAGGGTAGTTTCTTAAGACAAAGTTTCATATTTATGGCAATTATTGAAAAAAATTAAAAATTTTAACATTGTTAAGGTAGGACAAATGTATCTCTATTAGTGGTGAATATTAACAATATTTGAGCATTGAAATTAACCTTACAAGCACATTGACACATTTCAGTTTATATTTTAAAATACCAATTAACTTAGATTCACATTCAAATCAATGAAGTCATTCATGTTATAAGTTAGAGTGGGTATATATTTCCGAGTGATAATTCAACAATAATGTTCTTAAGTATTTTATTTGTTTGCTGACGGAGTTTCAAAATTAAGCTCTTTAGATCTTTCCCTTTGAATTTGTTCAAATTCCTCAGTTACGCTACATATATCAACATCAGGGATGGCCAACGTGTTGACTGTCAAATTCTGACAGATTGTCCGCGGCAGTCCTTCTACCGCCACTCATCAAACTTTGATTTCACCCTCACCCTCATGAGAGCAGCCCTTGTGTGGCTGAATACTTATGCTTGCATCGTAGTTCAAGGAACATTTTGAAGTAAAGGCATTGGATACTGTTGATAAATGATGTAAACGTCACTATCGACCGAGATCTCCATTGTAACCGTTGTTCCATTTTAGGTGTTCCACAGTAAGTTATACGATGATATGTTTAGTTTCCTTTCTTTAGGACGTATGTTAAGCAAGGGCGGATCCAGGACGGACTTCTGGTGGGGGTGGTGGGTTGTAATACTGCTACTTAGAGCTACTTTTAAGAGCTCCAAACTCTGGGATGCGTTTTATTTGTATATATAAAATAAAGAAGTTTCCTTTTAATAAAGAGGGTGCGCGAGGGCGAGGAAAAGTTTTGTGCACGAAGGCGAGGGCGAGCGAGGATAATGGACAACTCCTATTGCGAGGGCGAGGGTGCGCGAGGGCGAGGACAAGCTTCGATGGCGAGGGTCAGGGTGTGCGAGGGCGAGGAGAAGCTTCGACAGCGAGGTTGAGGATGCGCGAGGGAGAGGACAAGCTTCGATGGCGAGGGTGAGGGTGCGAGAGGGCGAGGAAAAGCTTCGACGGCGAGGGCGAGGGTGCGCGAGGGCGAGGACAAGTTTCGGCAGCGAGGGCGTGCGCGAGGACGAGGACAAGCTTCAATGGCGAGGGCGAGGGTACGCGAGGACGAGGACAAGTTTCGACAGCGAGGGTGAAGGCGCGCGAGGGCGATGGACAATTCCATTCGCGAGGGCGAGGGTGAACGAGGGCGAGGGCCAACTGCTACTGCGAGGGCGAGGGTGAGTGAGGTCGAAGTAAAATGAACATCTATGGTTAAAAGAACATCGAAAATGTGCTTTCGTAGTGATAGAAACTGAGATATGAACAATTTGTGAAACGTAAACAAACTTTGTATTTGTGCTTCTACTAGGAGTATTATTTTAGTATTTTAAATGGTAGGTAGCCCTCTGGAGGAAAAAGAAATGTTGAATCCAGTCTCGAATGGATAAAAGTAAAAAGCTGTGTCAAAATAATAATAACTATGTAGATTTCATTTTATTAGTTCGTAGTGGATTCTCAGAATCTTGAAAAATATATTACAATAAATTGGCGGCCATTTGCAATCTCATCGCTGCTAACTCTATGAAAGTAAGCGTTGCCAGCTCACCCTGTTTTAACTTTACGGTTTATGCTCAAATTATGGTTTCAGAAAAATCGTATTGATATTGAAAATTATAGTTTCTTTGTGTTAGAATTTTGTTTATGTTATACAATGGAGGGTTCATTTTGTGTTAATTGTGAGAAACTGCAAAGAGAACTGAATGTAAAACTAGAAGAAATTCTATCGAAACAGTTAATAATAGACATATTATCTAAAGACATTCTGCAGAATAATTGACAAATCTCTCAAAACGAAAATGGAAGTGCATCTTGGAGTGAAATTGTAAAACGCAATATTAATGTACACTCCAATTCACAAGAAAGCAACACCCTTCAACAGGTGAACAGAACACCCTTATGCACAGAACACCCTTCTTCAGTGCATAATAGTGTCAACCAACCAATAGCTAAAAACTCAGCAAAATTTGTTGGAAATGTTCGGCAAAAGAAAAACAATGTAAATGTAAAATCCAACAGTAAATACGAAACGCAGTTATTGGAGGACAAAGAAAAGGTAGAAACAAATAAAAGTAAATCACGATATAATCTGAAGTCGCAAATTTGTATGCGTAATGTAAACAGCACACAATATCAACAGGTAGGTTCACCAGAAGGCATTAGAACTCAGAATAGGTTTGTAGTGCTTGAAGATGAAATGGTCAAAGAACATTTTAAAAGTAGTACGTCGCAGGACAGGGAAAGTATCCCGAAATTCTTTCAAGACGGTGAAACCCGTAACAAGCTGAGAACAAAATTAGACGTAAATGTGACTCGACAAAATAAGAGAAGAAATAGGAATGCTGAAGGGAGTAATAGACAGGAAAGTAACCTGAACAAACTAGTTATATTATCAGATAGCCAAGGTCGTGGGTTAGGTACACTTATGAACAACAAACTAAATAAGGTAAGAACAGTTAACTTTGTTAAGCCAGGAGCTCGATCTGGCAAGTGTTGAAGGACTGCGTACAAGAAACAGAAAAACTCACAAAAGAGGATTATGTGTTAATAATCACTGGAACTAATGATGTATCTAAAAACGAAGCAAATAGTGTAATAGCTGCTTATGAAAGTGTATTAGGTAAATTAAGTAATACCAATGTTCTGGTTTGTACAGTCCCTCACCGGTACGACTTAATTGATAAATCTTGTGTCAATTTAGAAGTGAGGAAAACCAATCAGGAAATCATGAAATTATGTAACAAGTATACTAATGTACATATTGTCGATCTTGAGTGTCTCGACCAAACGCACCATACTCAGCATGGTTTACATTTAAACCGCAGAGGTAAGCTTTTCATTGTAGACAAGATAAATCAATTAATAAGTAATAAGTCAAGTGCAAAATCATATAGTATAGTACCGTACAGAAATGGGAAAACAAAATCTTTAGCCTGCAAACAGGTTACTAATAATACAAATGTAACGTCCAAATGCACAGTTGTAAAAGATGCCTCTAATGCTCTGAACACATTTCAGTTCTCCAACGTAAGTTTTAGTTTAGCTATGGGGAATGGATTGCTTGAAATGCACAGTGAGGATAGCCAAATGTTATTAGTAGCAAAAAAGATGCTACACAATTTGGGGCGTACATCAGTAACACTAGTAAATCTTAATAGTGGAAAGACAGTACACAACCAAACATGTAACTTTAAAAAAAGGAGTACAGATACATCAACTGTGAGTTCGCAATCCATGGATGCTTTCTTTAATGGTAACGCAGAAGGCAATGAAAACGTTTCGGAACAAAACAAAACCGCAAAAGGCAATGAAATCGTTTTGGAACACAACAAAAGAAACGCAGAAGTTATCCCCCCAATTTCTCAATGCATGACACCACAAAAGAAACATACACATTCAACAGTAGACGCCCCGAGTAGTAGTATGCGTGTGACCAATCGACAAAGGCGATTACCCGAAAAACTCAGGAATAATGATTTTTTATGCGACGAGACTATAATAACACTTCTAAAGTAGTTAATGGGGAACACGTATCTAAGTTAGATGAAAATCTAACCATCAAAGAGGTAACAAATGTTCCACTCATCGACATAGATACCTCTTCTAGGTCAGTATGCTATCAATCAAACCAATGTAATACAGTTGAAATAAAGGTACTACATCAGAATATACAATCCATTAGAAATAAAATAGATGAATTAGACATACTAATTAGAAACGACAGTGAGCTGATGAACCCAGATGTAATTTGTATTACCGAACACTGGTTGAGGGAAGGTGAAATAGAGTATACAGTCCTACCAAATTATATGTGTGTTGGTGGATTTTGCCGGACTTTCAGTAGATGTGGTGGTGCTTTAATGTTTGTGAGAAAAATATTAAAGTATAAAGTAAAAAACAACAGCATGTATCTAAATGAGGAACAGACATTTGAGCATGCGGTAATAAAAATCGAAAAATCAGGATATAGGTTCATTATAATAGTCATGTATAGAACACCTGACAGCTCCTTTCCCAGTTTTATTGAAAAATTAGTACAAATTCTAACTCTAGTTAAGAAAGAAAGTAAACCAATTGTATTATGTGGCGACCTAAACATTGATTTCCTGACATCATCAAATCGCCTAACATTATTATCAAACACTTTGCAGTCCTTCGGCCTACAACACACTATAAACACTCCAACCCGCATTACAGAAAACTCAGAATCTTGTATAGATCAAATTATAATAGATAATGAAACTACTTCCTTTAAAGCAAATAATCTTAACATATCACTCTCCGACCATAATGCAGTTCAAATAAACATAACACTTCAACCCCAAGATCGGAAAATTGATAGAAAAGAATGTAAGTGGGCAAGAAACTTTCATGAAACGAACGTTAAGTACTTCCAATATCTTCTTAGCAAGGAAGACTGGACGGACACTTTACTAGAAAATGACGTAAACAATAAATACAGACAGTTCATTAATACCGTTAGGCACTATTTCGAAATAGCCTTTCCACTTAAGAAGATAAAGGTATATTCTCACAAAACTAGATGCAACTGGATAACACGAGGCATAGTTAATTCCTGCATGAGAAAGAAACAACTACATACAATTGTGAAAAGGACTAATAATAGGAAACTAAAACAATATTTTAATAAATATAGAAATATTCTTAAAGGAGTAATAAAAGAAGCAAATAAAATGCACACATCAAATAGGATATCTAAATCTGATAACAAAAACAAAACACTATGGCAAGTAGTAAACGAAGAATCAACCGCATCAAAACCGCAAAATATAGGAATTTTAAAAAAAATAATACACCATGGCCAAGAAATAACCAATAAACACGATATTGCAAACCTACTTAATGATTTTTTTTTTTTTTTTTTTGCCAACGTTGCGAAAACATATTCAAATTCTGAGTCTGAAAAGACGAACAACATAAAATTATCTAGTATGTAACGGTTAGAGATTTAAATCTCTATTCCGTAGTTTAAAAAAAAAAAAAAAAAAACGAAACGTCTCTCGAGAGTCCGGATAATTTGGTTTAGTTTCCTACCCTGTAGTGCTTTCAGCTACTGTCGAGAGGAAGCTTAGTATGGTTCTCCGTATGCTTGATTGTCAGCGCCAAGGGTCATTTTTGGAACTACTCGTTCTACGTTTGAATAGCTCCGGGTTGGGCTAAATATAATAGTTCGGAATTGCTAAGGTGCAACATCACCTAATAAGTGAAGTAAAAAAATCGGCGGAGGAAATGTCTTTACAATGTTTGAAAATTCCAAGTATAATTAATCGTGAAGTTATTACCAGAATTGTTATATAGAGCAAATCCTAATATGAAGTTAAAATATATATATATTTATCGTGAAGTGTGTTTGAGTAAGAAAAAGGATTTGGAAGTAAGTTTCATTACTAGTGACCATTTTGATTGTGATCAACATGTGATAATCGGTCATTTAAGGTGGTGTATTTCGTTGTTGAATTTTGGAAGATCTCCTATTATTCAATTTATACAATAAATTGGTAAGTTCTTTAAATACCGTATATTTATATATTTAAGGTTAATATTTTTTTGTATCTATTTTGAAGATTGTTGTAATTCAATTCCTATCAGTTGTATCGAAAAGTCACTTGCTTAGATTTTTGTATTCAACTCTATTTGACTATATATAAATCATACAGTAAGAATTACCTTCTTTTCTTATATAATTAATCACAATATAAACCTTAGTTAGCACATTTGTATTTGACATTTTGAACTTTAGATGAGTAATTATTTACTTTCGATGTGATATAAATTCACGTCATTTTTAAAATAATAATACTAAAAATAATTCTTCCCGATTTTGCTGAGCTAGATTCCTATTCTGAACAATTATCCTGAATTAAAGGACCTGAAGCTAATATTCTATTCTGTGCAACTGCATTTTTGTTTAGAATTTTTTATTTGCTAATGTACGTTACACAGTTAAATTCCGAACTATTATCTTTCCTTACAAGCACCAAAGTTTTGGATAGATCTTGTATAAGTGCTATAAGAGTAGTTTTCTTGAATGTATATAAGAGAATGATCGTAAGGATAAATGATATTAGCAATCAGTGTCCTTGTTAAGATAGAGCAGTCAGAATGTCAGTTAGGAGGTGTTTCTATTTGTATATTTACATACAAGAGACATATTTTTAAATCACGTAAACTTCAAATTAATAATTTAGTGTCTAAGCAAGTGAAAAGTACAAAACGTTGCATTCTACATCATAGTTTTGTTGTTGTTAAGTACGCATCGAATCCAAAAGCTGTGCCTTATTAATTGTAATCCTTCTGATAGCAGGAGTATATTAAAAAAAAAAACTCAATAAAATGTACAGGAGTTCTTCCAGTAATAGTCGTCCTGAAGGCTTGTGGTTAAACGGGTTTTCCAATGGTGACCATGGCCTCTTTGTTAGGAGTCATAGACCACGAACAGAAAGTAACAGTTCGAGTGAATTGTCAACTCCCGATCCTTTCTTGCATACCTATAGCGATTCTTGGTTAGTTACGTCTGGTAGCTATTGTTAGAATATAAAAATACATAGATAAAAAGTGTTTAAAAAATGTGCACTAGTCGTTCCTAAGGTAATTTGGGCATGAGTATGTGCAAATAGAAAGTTACAAGTTTTAACGAAGATATAGATTATGGATGATATGTAAAATATGATTTAGGATTTGAAGATTTAAGAGATTTATATGAAACTAGGATAAAGGTACATATAAAGAATAAACAAGATTCAAGAAGATTTACTAAGTATTGATTTTGTGTAGATTACTGTTGTAGTATGATTGATACAAACAAGTGATCTAGATAAGATATAAAGATCTCCGATTAAGTATTAGTTTAACAATTTTGGCGCAGTCGGTAGGATAGGATTCAAGCTCTAGGATACCAGTATTGATCCAAGAAGAATTAAAGTTAACAGATTGTATTGAAGGAGTAAAAGAGAGAGCTAGGATACACAATGTCTTCATTGCCAAGTTTTCCACCTTTCAACTGTGAAACCGATCACCTGCAAGCATATCTGGATCGTTTTGAACATTTATGTATAGCCACACAAATCCCAGATGACAGAAAGGTCTCAACTTTGTTTGCTATTATTGGTTCCGAAGCGTATGAGCAAATTTGTAATATGTGTTGGCCAGATTCACCATCAGAAAAGTCATATGAAGAAATCAAGACAGCTATGAAAACATATTATGCAGCAAAAGTGAACGTTATTTCGGAGAGATTTCAATTCCACAGCATGAAGCAGAAGCCTTATCAGTCTATTAATAGCTTTGTACTAGATTTAAAAAAGCAATCATCATTTTGTGGCTACACTTGTTGCTTGGATGAGAATCTTCGAGACCAGTTTGTGTTTGGAGTCACTGATGAAGCGATTCGGCGTAAGCTGTTAAACACAAAAGATTTGACTTTCCAGCAAGCTATAGACATTGCGTTAACTATGGAAAGCACCGAACAACAGTTGAGGTTATATAAGCCTAAACCAGAGTCTGGTATAAATATGGTGCATCCGACAAAAAATCGTTTTGCAAAAGTTAACGAGCGGCATGGGTCTAGTTCCACTTCAGCATCTCCAAAATCATCATCATCTCCAAGATCGTCACCGAAATTTCCTGCTCGGTGTAGTTTCTGTAGATTACAACACAAGAGAGGAGCTTGTCCTGCGTGGGGAAAACAATGTTTAAAATGTGGACGTAGGAATCATTTTGCATTAGCCTGTCAATATGACACTTTTGAAGCCTCTGAAAATACCATCAGGAAGTCAGAGCAGGACGAACTAGTTGAAATGGCAAATCAGCTGAAGTTAGATCGCATATTTTGTGATACGGAAGAGGAACGCACACTTTCCGATTGTGATCCACACTATGGCATGACGGACATATTGTGGTATGATCAGTGGAACCAAGAGAATTCACAGTGCAAGGATGAACAGAGTGACAGGACCAAATGCACGGATCAACAGCAAGACAGGATTGGGTTGGCAACAGTGGCAACCGACGGATTACAAGGGCATATGTCAGAGCTGCATGAAGTAGAGGTACCGAACTACCCAGATATAGGAGTTTTAGAGGATAAGCACACGAATTCTCCCAAGAGAGTTAAACATTGTTGGGCCAATTGGTGGTACAAGAAAAGGTCACGAGATCATCGGAAAGAGTCTGATAGCAAGGAGAAGAACTGCGATTCTGTGGAAGCCGGCAAGAACACTTCGTGGACGGAGGAGCTGCAAGAGCGTGACGTAATTCTTGCTCAGCTGATGGAGAAACAAAAGTGCATGCAGGCACAGATAGATTTTCTGCAGGAGAGATGGCAGGCGCAACAAAGAAGAAGGAAGTTTAGAAGATGGAAAGGAAACGAAGATTATTCGGAGGATTCCTAGATTTCTTTGATTTGATTTCTGTTTCTGTGATACGTTTCAGTTGCAAGTGGTTAGATTATGTTGTAAGTTGTTAGATTAGGCTACAAGATATATAAGATTACATAAGATGTTAGATTAGGTTTCAAGGTATAAGTCTTATTTTGTAAAGAGGGGAGAATGTTAGAATATAAAAATACATAGATAAAAAGTGTTTAAAAAATGTGCACTAGTCGTTCCTAAGGTAATTTGGGCATGAGTATGTGCAAATAGAAAGTTACAAGTTTTAACGAAGATATAGATTATGGATGATATGTAAAATATGATTTAGGATTTGAAGATTTAAGAGATTTATATGAAACTAGGATAAAGGTACATATAAAGAATAAACAAGATTCAAGAAGATTTACTAAGTATTGATTTTGTGTAGATTACTGTTGTAGTATGATTGATACAAACAAGTGATCTAGATAAGATATAAAGATCTCCGATTAAGTATTAGTTTAACAGCTATTCTTCATCGCGTGGTGACAGACAAGCAGGAACTAACGTGATGCAAAATATAAACAATGACGATACGACTCGAGCAGCCGTATCGTGTGTAAGTGCACATAATCCTTTCGTCATGGAACAAAATTCATTGATAAGACAAGAACCAGTTTCTGTTCCGATGGAACCAGATTTTCATAAGTTTGTAGAAAAAGAAGGAAATAAAAACACAAATCCTTTTATTTCTCTTACCGATAATCAGCCAACAGTATTGCAAAATATTAGACTTATAAATATTGGAGTACCTTTTTCTACCAATATTGACAAGTTAACAGTAGATATAACTAGTAACAACTTAACAGATATATGTAGATCCATACCAGTATGTGACGGGAGTAACGACCTATTAATTTTTGAATTTTTGTTATCGGTTTATCGGATTGTCAAGCAAGGCATATATCCGATAGAGGCAATACTCATGGCATCTATTGGGAAAACTCGTGGTGGTTTTCATACTGAATTGTTAAGAGAAATAGGGTTATCACATGATTGGATATACATAGCAAATGTTATTTTTACAAATGTAGTCACACCCATAGGCCAGAGACATATTTATGATAAATATATTTACTGTTTACAACAGACCACAGAAAGTGTGTTGGAATACGTAAACAAAGTGATAGACAGTTTTACGATTTGTTATGGTGGTATGCAGGACGATAAATTGAGAGACATATTGTTGCGGGGTTTGAACCCAGTAGTCAGACATGAGGTTTTTCGATATAATACACCCTCATCTTTACCAGTATTTGTACAAGAATTAAAGAAATACAGCATTCACCAGCGTAATGTTGACATGTATAATTCGTTGGTAAGTGCCAGGCGTGAAAGGTCGAACTTTACAATTCGAGGGAAGAAAACAACACCGAGGTGTTTTGAATGTTTAGGTCCGCATCTGGTGGCTCAGTGTGATCTACGACGTAGATTCGTTAGTGTTAATAGAGCTACGATTAATAATAATAATGATAGACAGAAATATGCGAGTGGGCAAGGTTCTAGCTTCAAAACTGACAGGCCCTCAGTTCGATCCCAATCCTTGAGAATAGAGCCAGAAGTTAGTGCAGAGAACAATATAAGTCAAAAACATAATGCAAATTGTGTCCTGACATCACACTCAAGAAAACTAGTGGCGGCTTTTATAACAGGTTACATTTTAGGTACACAGAATTGTGGCGCCATCGATAGTTGTGCTTCCGCTTCGCTAGTAAATAAAGAGAGCTTTTTAAAATGGAATAGATCTTTGAAAAGACCGGTTAAGATTTTCACAGAAAAATTTATTGGTGTTGGTGTAGGAAATACGAAAATCAAGTTAGACAGTGTGGTATGGTTACCAGTGAGATTATATCAGAAAGTATATAGACTCAAATTTTATTTAGTACCTGAACTTAAACCTATATTTTTGATAGGCATAAATGAATTGAAAATGTTAAAGGCGCGAGTAGATATTGAAAATAATCAGTTATATCTTGGAATAGAAAAAGTGAATATACCTTTACGGTATGAGTGTAAGGAAAACTCGTCTTCGGACAATTTACATGACATTAATAGTGTTTCTCAAAGTGCGGAACAAGTAACATTCAGTGACAGTGTTAATATTTCAAATATATTTTTGAATTCTGAGTTAATGAATATTCAAGATAAATATGTGTGTTTAGGGAAGGAAGATGATGTAAGGGGCACCGTTAAGGTAGGTTCCTCTGAGTGCACCCCTACGAGGGAGATGGAGCCGAATGGACAGCAGATACATATTGCATCCAGAGATCTTCAATCCTCAAATCCCTTTAATAAAGATATTCCTCATCCCTCTAATCTTTATTATGGTCGCGTTGATAGGTCTATGGAGCACAGGGTTGCCACATCAGATAGAGAATCACGAGTGTCTCATATAAAGAAGAAGATCTTGCGTACTCATGATGCGATCAGTGGTCCATCACATCTCCACACCAGTAGTGATCTAACTTCATCAGTGGCCCATCCAGCATCCAACCATCAACAGATGAGAGGACAGCATCCTTCATTAGATGAACCGAGAACATCTTCTAGTAGTTGGGTGTTACCTTCTCCAAGTGGACGTAGTGTTCATCAATCAATGGGATGCACAAGTTTATGGGAGAGAAGAGATGCTACATCTGGAGTTACAGTTCAGAGTGACAGCAGTGTTGCCAGTTCTATAGTGAATACAACATTAGTTGAGAATGGTACAAATAATTTTCGGACTTCTTTTACTCATCGAACTTCTTCGAAGGTTGGGGACTTAGACCATACCTTAGGTTCGGTACACAGTGTTGCCAGACTTAATCCTTTTCTTAGTGACAATGAAAATCCACGTTTACATTTGGAACTTAAACAATCCAGAGATGTGAATGAACATGAGTTAACATCCGAACATGATGTTCTCCCATCATGTTCAAAGAGTAACAGTGTTGCCATCTTCATGCAAGAAAACACCAGTGATAATGATTCAAGAGAAGAAGATAAAACTTCTTTGTGTAATGAAAATCTGATGGATTTTAATCAACTTTCTGCTACTCGGAAGTGTAGTGTTGCCAACTCTAAATATTTGAAGAATTCTTTATTAGATAATGATGGTGATTTGGAACTTCAACCTCTTATCAAACATGCATCTTTTTCGAACTCAGTATCGTGTATTGACAATAATAATGATCCATTTACTTTAAATCTTCATCATCCGAGATTCCAATTTAGGTCCAATGATAATAGATGTCTCGATCCTACTAATGATAGCAGAACTAGTGGTGGAAATGGAGGAGCGGCTTTCCATGATGGTGCCAGTCCAGTCCAAGGTTCCAGTCAGCTATTTGGAAGTCAGGAAATATGGATGGAGGCTAAGCCAAGCAGTGTTCCCGGTAGTCCAGCCAAGCTGAACTTAGGTACTTCTGCCAGTACAAATGATTCTGAGTGTTCATCCCGAATGTTCCAGATCCTGAAGGACGATGATCGACCACCAGCTATGACAGTGGATCCAATTCTCCTAGAACAAGATCCTAGTTTGGATGAATATATAAAAAAGTTAAGTATAAAGTATCCTAGTGTATTTTGTAATAGAGTAGGAGAAGTTCCTAATTTTCAATATAATATTCAACTTAAAGATTATAAACCAATTAGACATAAGGCATATCCGATGTCCAAGGTTGCACAAAGAGAGTTAGACAAAATATTAGATTCACTATTGGAACAAAATATTATTCAACCTAGTTCAAGTGAGTATGCTTTCCCATGCTTTTTAGTGGGAAATAGGGATGGTTCTAAGAGGCTAGTTGTCAACTATACTGATTTGAATAAAGAACTAATAGTCAATACTCAATATACACCACGTATTGAAGATGTCTTAGCAGAATTATCAGAAGGTGTTGTGCTATCTAGAATAGATATAAAGAAAGCTTATCACACTATAAGATTAGCTCCAGACTCATATAAATATACTGCATTCCTCACACATAGAGGATTATTTGAGTTTAAGTATGTTCCATTTGGCATTGCCTCTGGATCTTTTCTACTTAGTAAATTGATAACAGATATTTTGTATCCTCTGAAAGATCTAGGAGTAAGTTGGTATGCAGATGATGTAGTAATTGCCAGTTCCGATATTCCTTCACATATGAAAACATTAGATTTAGTCCTGAGTAAACTTGCTCAGAGTGGATTAACGTTGTCAGTAGATAAGTGTTGTTTCTTTCAACGACGAATTTCTTATTTAGGTCAAATAATAGAAAATGGTCAAATGTATTTAGATCCAGCTCGATTAGAAGTAATAAGGAAACTACCAAGACCTAAAAATAGGCGCGCTGTAATTGCCTTGTGTAGTTTTGCTCAATATTATAGTAGGTATATACCAGATTTTCAAGAAATTTTAGAGCCAATTAGTCGTCTACGTTCTCCTAAGGTTCCCTTTGAGTGGAAAGAAGAACAAGATGTAGCTCTTAAGAGATTGAAAGAATGTTTTGAAAGTCATGTAATATTGAAATTACCGGATCTAAATAAGCCCTTCGTTATCTCAAGTGATGCCTCAAGTCATTCAATTGGAGGCGCTATCTCACAATTAGATGCTGAAAATAGACTAGTTCCTGTAAGTTTTTATTCTAGGAAGCTTAAAAAGTATGATGTAAACAAGCCAATCTTTGTTCTTGAACTCATTGCAGCTTTAGAAACCATGGAACGTTTTCGTACATTTTTACATCAACCCTTTGAGTTGAGAATCGATAATTTGGGTCTAGCTTATGCTCTTAGAAACTTGAAAAGAGTTAAGAGATATGGTAGTTTATTATATAGGCTTTTTGAATTTAACTTTACGGTTAAGAGTGTACCTTCGTCCTTAAATGTACCTGCAGATTTCTTATCACGTTTACACAATATAGAAGATTTCGAAGATTTTAATGAAGACCCCTCATTAGATGAAGAGGTCATTAACTTATTTATGGTTAATATATGGAATATGCCTTATGCACAACTTTCTATTAAGGATCATCAAGAAAAGGATCCCGAATTGAGCCCTATAATTGCTAGGTTGAAAAACAGAGAGGAGGTTCAGGGATATAAACTTGTAAAAGATATCCTATGCAAGCGTACTAAAGCTTTGAAGAACCCTTACAAGATTTGTTTGCCCAGGAGTTTATCAAGAAACATCATTGAATTCTACCACTCTTATATTCTTCCAGGGGCGCACTTGGGTTTTTCCAAATGTGCTTCTAAGATCAGTGCGAGATATACGTGGCCAGAAATGATAGCAGAAATTCGAGATTATGTGACTTGTTGTATGGAGTGCCAGAAGTCCAAAAGTAAGAATACTAAACCTATGGGACAGTTGGTATCAACCTATGAGACGTTTCCAAACGGAAGGTGGTCCTGTGACGTCATTGGACCACTCGTACAGTCCAGTTCGGGCCGATTTTGTTTAATTGTTGTAGATTCTTTTACGAAAAGAATTTTCTTAGAAACTTTTGGAACTTTATCTAGCAAAGTAATCATAAATAAGCTATATAAGTTGATGTGTCGTCATGGATTTATCCACGCCTTATGCCATGACAATCACTCTGTGTTCGTATCAGCAAGATTCCAGGATTTCTTGTATGCAAACGGTATCAGGGATATTAGAATAGCACCGTACCACAGTGGAAGTAACGCAAGTGAACGTTACATACGAGTGATCAAGGACTCTTTGAAAGCATACTTTGCAACGAAGCAACATCATTGGGACAAAGGCATTCATGAAATTGAATTTTCTCTGAATACATCTGTCCACTCAGAACATAAACACAGTCCGATGGAATTAGTATATACATATCCAGTGTTTGATCCACTAGATGTGAAATGGAATGTTGATTCACTTGATGTTAGACACAGGGATCCAGATATCTGGTTGAATGCCTTGCGGAATATGGAAGGAGCATGGCTGCGTAGAAAGAAGTTATACGACAAAAACAGAGTAGTGTCATCATATCGAGTGCGAGATAAATTATTAATTAAGTCCCAATTCCAATCTTCCCTTGCGGATAAGGTTACGAAAAGCTTATGTCATCGATGGCTAGGGCCATACACTGTTATTAAGCTGTTAACGAAAAATACAGTCCAGGTACAAAATGATTCGGACGAGCGTGATATTAGGAAATGTCACGTCTCTTTAACAAAGAAATTTAGGGTACCACGATCATAAAGATATGTGTTTACAATTCTGTAAATTGTTATAGTGGGATAACTTAGTGTAAAAGTGATGGTATTGGTAGATATTTCTATATGAATACATCATAATTTCATAGTTCATTTTTGCATATGTATATAGTAAAATCATTGATATCATTCTTGTATAAATGTTATTTATTTCTATTGTTCCGGAACTCAGTCATTAGGTATTGTAGTATGATTGTTATCATTTGTATGTTTCTATTATGTAAAAAATTTAAATTAATGTGTACACATATACTAAAGTACTTTTATTTTCAGGAATAACAAAGATCTTATTGTAAATTGGAAGATGTAAAGTCGCTGATTCGACTATTCCATAATTATGTATTTGGCCTTATTATGTGGATATTATGGAATGAATGAGCTCATCACTCTCATAATTTATCATCTAGTCATTGAGAAATTGGAAATACCTGAAGAAATCTACCATCAAGATAACTATTAATACACATACATATATAGATTTGAAATAAATGAAAGAATTTGTCAACTGTTAATAAGACAAATATACATACTTATATTTGAAGTTATATACCATGATAAAATTCTATATATTTATATTACATATTGTTCAGCTTATTATTGATTGTAAAATAGGAGATCAATATATATATATATATATGTATGTATATATAGAGCAGATTTTGTATAATTTTAGATATGCAGTTTTGGTTATGTACATATAATTTATGAATGTATATTGTTGTCATACAGTAGATTATTTTTATTTTACATAGTTATTATTTGGGAATTTTCTTTAGTTCTATTCTGTTTAAGTTTTGCATTTAATTTTATTTAATTTCCTTTGGTTTTCTTATTTTGGGTTAGTTTATAGTAGTTAATAGTAATTGACAATTATTCGACAACAATATAACTTCATAATAGCATTTAGCTTACAGGCTGTTATACATTAGTGACATTAGACTTAAGAAACTAGATTATTATTATAAAAAAATATTGCATTTTTTTAAATGGACGAAGGGATGTGTGTAACGGTTAGAGATTTAAATCTCTATTCCGTAGTTTAAAAAAAAAACGAAAGGTCTCTCGAGAGTCCGGATAATTTGGTTTAGTTTCCTACCCTGTAGTGCTTTCAGCTACTGTCGAGAGGAAGCTTAGTATGGTTCTCCGTATGCTTGATTGTCAGCGCCAACGGTCATTTTTGGAACTACTCGTTCTACGTTTGAATAGCTCCGGGTTGGGCTAAATATAATAGTTCGGAATTGCTAAGGTGCAACATCACCTAATAAGTGAAGTAAAAAACCGGCGGAGAAAATGTCTTTACAATGTTTGAAAATTCCAAGTATAATTAATCGTGAAGTTATTACCAGAATTGTTATATAGAGCAAATCCTAATATGAAGTTAAAATATATATATTTTTATCGTGAAGTGTGTTTGAGTAAGAAACAGGATTTGGAAGTAAGTTTCATTACTAGTGACCATTTTGATTGTGATCAACATGTGATAATCGGTCATTTAAGGTGGTGTATTTCGTTGTTGAATTTTGGAAGATCTCCTATTATTCAATTTATACAATAAATTGGTAAGTTCTTTAAATACCGTATATTTATATATTTAAGGTTAATATTTTTTTGTATCTATTTTGAAGATTGTTGTAATTCAATTCCTATCAGTTGTATCGAAAAGTCACTTGCTTAGATTTTTGTATTCAACTCTATTTGACTATATATAAATCATACAGTAAGAATTACCTTCTTTTCTTATATAATTAATCACAATATAAACCTTAGTTAGCACATTTGTATTTGACATTTTGAACTTTAGATGAGTAATTATTTACTTTCGATGTGATATAAATTCACGTCATTTTTAAAATAATAATACTAAAAATAATTCTCCCCGATTTTGCTGAGCTAGATTCCTATTCTGAACAATTATCCTGAATTAAAGGACCTGAAGCTAATATTCTATTCTGTGCAACTGCATTTTTGTTTAGAATTTTTTATTTGCTAATGTACGTTACAAGTAATTCTGTATCTATATACTTAATACCAACCACAGAGTTAGAAATAAGATCGATTATTTAAAAAAATGAAGATGAAAAGATCTTCTGGGCCCGACGATATTCCTTATTATTTGCTTAAAATGTGTGCCGAATATTTTCTTATACCGTTGACTGATATATGCAATTCCTCTCTTGAAACGGGAACATTTCCAGAAGATCTTAAACTTGCTAAAATAAGACCTATACACAAAAAAAAGGATCAACTGCTGACCCAGGAAATTATCGTCCTATCTCTATTCTATCTGTTTTCTCCAAAATTTTAGAAAAAGTTATGTATAACAGATTGGTGCCCTTTTTGGAAAAGAATAATATCTTCACGAAGAGCCAATTCGGGTTTAGGAAGTGCAAATCAATTAACAATGCTGTAGTTGCTTTTCTAAGTGATATATATAAAGCGAGAGAGAGAAGAAATAAAATATATGGAATTTTTCTGGATCTCACAAAAGCCTTTGACCTTGTTAATCACAAAATTTTATTGAATAAATTGCGTGGTTATGGTATTAGAGGTCATGCTAATTTATGGTTCCAGTCCTATTTGACTAACCGCATGCAATACGTAGAAATAGGTGCAACCAAGTCAGAGGTAAGACACATTAGGCACGGACTTCCACAAGGATCAATATTAGGTCCTATACTTTTCCTTATATACATTAACGATCTTCCCGATTATATAATTCCAAACAAAAGCGTACTTTTTGCGGATGATACAAACATTTTAGTTGAAATTCCAAATAAAATTTGCACAGAGGATTTCATATTTAAGAACACGACAGATAAAATTACACAATGGATAAAAGCAAACCAACTTAACTTAAATACAGCGAAAACAACTATAATGAGTTTCAATGAAGGAAAACTGAACTCTCTAAATATACATCAAATACGTATAGACGGGGAACTCATACAGGTATCTGACACTTGTAAATTTTTAGGGTTAAAATTAGACTCTAAGTTAACATGGGATGATCACGTGAATGATTTGTTGAGGAAACTAAGCGCGAAAATATATCTTATACGTAAAGTCAGTAAGATTCTAACTACAGAAACCTTGAAAACAATTTATTTCGGATTGATCCAGTCAGTTCTATCGTATGGAATCATTTTCTGCGGTAATACCTGTTATGCGAAGAAAGTATTTACAATGCAGAAGAAAATGTTACGAATAATGTTATCAGTTCCGTTTCATACACCACGTAGACCACTGTTTCAGAAACTTAAAATATTACCATTGCCGTGTATATACATTCTCAAAACAACATCATTCATACATATGAATAAAAGAAACTTCCAACTCAATTCGGACCTACACCAATACAACACAAGAACAACCAATCATATTCATATACAAAATTTCCGTCTAACAAGAACTTAAAATTCGTTACACCACATAGGAATAAAACTTTATAATAAATTACCAGATCGTGTCAAACGAGTGCCAAACTTGCAATTTAAAAGGCACCTCAAGTTACTGTTACTTAAACATCTTTTCTATGGTTTAGATGAATATCTTCAGTGTGATCTTTCTTTGTAATGTAAATATTAAGATTTATTTGAATTTTGAAATATATAAAACAACATACAATTTATATTTTCTCTAAAAATACACTTTTACTTTTATTGTTACGTATATATTTTGTATTATTATTATTATTATATATATATTTTAAATAACTGCATTATTAATTGTAGCGTTTCTCTTGTAATTATGATTATTATTAATTGTAATAGTAACTGTATCTATTGACGAAGCCATGAACGCTAAGTTCTTACGGCGGAAAATGAAATAAATAAATAAATAAATAAATAAAAGTATCTATAACACCGCCTGGAGGAAAAACGACACCTACCAAAAATGGAGGTTACTTTATATTGTTGATGAGAATGAAAGTAAACGTATACACTTGCACGGTATTATGGACGTCTCATACACGCGTGCAGTAGCCGTGCAAATGCGCATGTGCACACAACGGTTTAAGCACCGGTAATTTAAATGTGCTTCATCCACGCAAATGCACATGTGCACATGCACGGCTCAAGCATGGGTTATGTACGTGCGCTGCATCCACGCAAATGCACATGTGTACATAACGGCTTAAGCACGGGTTATATAAATGTGTGCTCCATCCATGCAAATGCACATGTGCACATAACGACTTAAGCACGGGTTATGTACGTGTGCTTCATGCACGCAATGCGCATGTGTAAGTAACGGCTTAGGCATGGGTTATATAAATGTGTGCTTTATCCATGCAAATGCACATGTGCACATGAACGACTTTGTCACTGGTTATGTACGTGTGCATAACCCACGCACATGCACATGTGCATATACACGGGCTATGTATTTGTGCTTCATCCACGCAAATTCACTTGTACGGCTTATGCACGGGTTATGTATATGTCCATCATTCACACAAATGAACATGTGCACATGTACGGCTTATGCATTGATAGTGCACATGTGTCGTACACGTACGTGTTGTCTGGGGTGTATCCTTTGCCCGTGATTCTGCAGATGGCGCCGTCGCAGTGCCGGCGCAAGACAGAGGCGAATTTCTCAGTCCGAGCCTGGTAGCTATGGAGAGAAGGCGCGTTTTGACGTCGTGGTCAAATGAGGAACTGCGAGCGGTTGTCCGCTATGAATGGCACGCGCCATATAGGGAGCAGAAATCATTAACCGCTTTGTGGAAATGTATGAGCCTGCTGCGATGTTGAAACAAATGGTGCGGAGATGGTGTCGCCAATTCAGTGAGAGGCAGCGTAAAATTCCGGACCCACCGAAATCTGGAATGATGTGCATAGCTACTACAGACGAAAAAGTCAAGATGGTGGAAGACTGTCGGTGGAAGGCGCTTTGGAAGCAATCTGAAGTCACAGAGGCTGTTGGACCCTTGTTCCGTAAGCAGACCAATGAAGTTTTCCTGGAAGGATTTTTGAAGCTTATATACTGGTATGATAAATGTCTGAATGTGTGTGTGGTATTTATGTAGAAAAATAAGTGATCTTTAATGTCACATGTAAGTTTTGGTCTTACATCCCCACCTCTGTCCACAGTCGCCTTGGGAAACTTATTTTCGGACTCCCCTCGTATAACTCCAGCTCGAGCGAGTGCGATTCTGAACTAGTGTGAGCCTAATTGAGAGTACTGAGCACAAGCTACATAGAGAATAAAAAAAATCTATGCATGAGCTTTTAATCAGGTACACTATCCTTTAGCGTACTGTACCATTATTTTAGCTCATAATTGACAAAGCTTTATTTTTGAAAACTTCGTACTACCTTCATTATCCATCCACTCGTTCATTTTTATTTATAATAAAGCAAAATATTAATAATAATAAAACTTATAGTTCATGTTTTATTACTGCATTTCACTCGTTACTCTGAACTTGTCATGTCATGAATTATTCAGTCTGTGCACATTTTGTGCTTCAGCACTGACCTGCTGCTCTGCACCCTACGCATAGATAATAGTTGTTCGCTTTTGACCTCCAATTAGAACTTGAAACGTTCAGTTCCACATGCCAAGTGTGGCATCGTTGGCTAGAGCTTTTCATTTTTCTTTGAAAATAATAATAATAATAATAATAATAACAATAATAATAATAATAAAGCAAAATCTCAAAGTAACTTTCCTTTAACCCACAGCTCGAATTGCCCAGGCCTGTCAAGATTTTGCTATAAGACACACTTTATAATAAATAAGTCAAATCTAATCCATTGATTGCAAAACTTTTAGCTGCTTTGTACTGTTATGTTCATAGTTTGTCCAATCTGCGAAACTTATATAGTAAGTAGGGATGTTCTGTTACAAGCAGTGACACCGTCAGCATCTCTAGAACGTTATTTTAAATGTTTCAACATTTCGAAATGTGTTTTTCCTGTATTACATTCATTTATTTATGAATGTAAATTCGTTCCTTGGAGACTAGAACCAGATAACAGCGTTCCCACCTCATCGAATATTCATATCGAGGCCTTCAAAATTGTTGCATCATTTGCTTCGTAGCATGACAAAGTGGTACGTGTGGGTGCTTCAGAGTACATTCTGTTGTTGTGCCGTACCAGTGGTAGAGGACTCTCCTCTGGTTCATTTGGACCATGATTATAACCCAGCTTTCGCCAAGTGGGTTTTCTGGTGAACAAACGCTCTGCGTTGTGTATCTTGAGATTCTATCCATTTCTAGTCTATCAACATTTCGTTCATTATAATTATCAATGTCTCATTTGGGCCCAGAGCATATTCGTTGGACTAACCTTCTAAAAAAATCGTGAAAAAAATCCAAGCTTAATTGGTATCAGATTACGGTTCCATTCCGAATGAATCATCCTCAGTCAGAGATAAAAGTGAGAAGGAACGCCGTCCCCATTCCTACAAAAATATATAAGGCGTACCCCCAGTTTATAAAACTTACAATGGACAAAGATAGGCAGGAGACGGCGTGACGTCATGCCGCTACCTACCGTCCCACTGCCTTTCCAGATCCACTTTTGCCCCTGTCCTCAGCTGTTACCTTCCTTGCATATAAAGTTAGTTACTTGTCGAAGCGTTGAACAAACATGCTTCTTGTTGCCAATATAATTGTCGTTCATTTTTCTTGTCGCCCAATACAAATATTAATGATATTTGCGAAAATCTGCGCATTTCATAACTCATAAAGAACTATATCTTCAGAAATAAAATAAACGACGTGAAAATTTAGGCATCAGGCTCATTTTTTCATCTTGTCAACAGCTTTTAGAAAATGCCAAACATAATCTACATGAACAGAGTGTAGAAAAAAAAAGAAAAAAATATTTCAAAAGAAATGTATGCACTGTAATGTCACATGGGTATGACATTACATTTCTTCCATTTTACCTTGGCTAGATTCCCCAAAACTTAAGTGCACTGAGTGAAGAAAGGGGGGAGGGGGGAAGTAACACCAAGACATTAATCAGATGAAAATGAGGAATCAGGGACGATCAGGCGTGTTTGTGATGGTGTATTACTGGTGGTACCTAAAGCAAAATAACCTAGCTAAAGACAACAAACACTAAAGTCAACGCACACGGTTGCAACTAAACGACGAGCATACTATTCATATTAGTTGCATTTTAGATCACTTCAGGATGGTTTGAATGTTTCGGTTGTTTTCAGTGCATTTCGTTGTTGATAATCAGTGTTGCACAAATTTAATATTTACATTGAAGTTTAATATTTATCACATATCAGTAGGTCATTAAATTCCTACTTCCACATTGACAAAAATATAAAGAAAAGAAGAAAAGAAAAGAAAAGAAAAGAAAACAGTCCTTATGTAATATGAAAAAAGAATGGTTGGTAGATTTGAAATCATCACAGCGAATTTGTGTAAGAACACCTGTTTATCCTTATGCCACAAAACTAAAGTATTTTGTCACAGAATGGTGCTATGATTAAATAATAATAATAATAATAATAATAATAATAATAATAATAATAATAATAATAATAATAATAATAATAAGTCAATTTATCTCAACAATAAAATCTGATGAACAAAAGTAATTGATATGACGAGATTCACACCCGGTTCTACCGCTTGGAAGTTTCAGGCGTTGCCACTACACAACAAACCATCTCATAAAAATACATCAAAGTAAACTACGAATTATGCTACTAAAATATTTAGGTATACTTTTGCGTCCAATAGTTTACCTTATGTTATCTTCAAACTCAACTACTATTCCGGCACTTTTTATACAGATACCTATTGGTAAATGGACTTGCGGACAAAGCCGTTCCACAACACTATCGACAATTATGAAATGAAATGAAATGAAATGTTTAAGTTTAAAGTCCCACGAATATGACCTTTACCATATGTTTTCCTTTTATGAAATTTTCCTATATGAAGTTTTATGTGTTGTGTTTATTTTAAAATTAATTTATTTATTAATATGTATATGAGTACAAAACAGTTACTTAACAATCTTTATAGCGATTCAGGGAGAGGCCGAGCTTCTGCTGTTTGTGGTTCTCCCTTTCAGAATTAATTTACATATTATAGGATGGCGGGTAAATACTTAATATATGTAGATAACAAAAAGTTACATGAGGTTATAAATACTTAATTAGTTCATAGTAAAAATAATAACAATAATAATGACACATTAACATGGTATTGTCTCAATTTTTTTAAATACTCGTTCAGCTGTTTTTTTTTTTTTTAATTTGCTAAAAGTTTGTAGTTCTCTGATAGCTAGGGGAAGGGCATTCCAGGTCTTAATACATTGGTACCTGATGCTTTTGATGCCATAATTTAATTGTGGTTTTGGTTTTTCAAGTTCTTTGTTTGTCTTTGCACGTGTACTAACTGAGTGTTTTATTTCAACAAATTGTGTTCAAAATATAATTGCATCTTTCTTGAGGATTCTGTGCATTAGACAATTTATCCTGTAAATATAAAGTTTATATAATTTTAATATGTTCAGTTCATGGAATAACGGTTCTGTATGTGCAAGAAAATGTTCATTTTTTATTATTCTTATTACTCTCTTCTGAAGAACAAGGAGCTTACATTTAAGTTCAGCACTTAAGTTTCCATACCAGGCTTCGATTCCATATGAAAGGTATGGATGGATGAATTCATAGTAATAAATTCTTGCGATAGATTCCGGAAACATTTTTGATATTTTAAACAATAACCCAGTGTATACCGAAACTTTTTTTCCTGATTTCAGAACAATGTTTCTCCCATGTGAAGTGCTCATCAAACCAAATACCTAAGTATTTTATGTTTTCAACAACTGTTACTTTTTGAGAGCTTATTGTAATAGGATAGTTATTTATGTTTTGCATTTTATGTCTGTTTCTAAAAAATACACACTTAGTTTTGTCAACATTTAAAATTAATTTATTAATTCGAAACCACTGTGATAATCTATCTAACTCAAAATTAATGGATTCCTGTATTGTTTTAAGCTCTGGTCCTTTCGTGAATATAACTGTATCGTCTGCAAACAAACAGAACTGGGAATTTTTCAATACACATGGCAAGTCATTAATATGTAAAAGGAACAGTAATGGCCCTAATATGGAACCTTGAGGAATTCCACAGTTTACAAGTGCTGTGGTTGATGTGTGTCCATCCATTCACACTAGTGTATTGCAACCGGTTCTTTAAGTAGCTTTTCATAAGATTGAAGGCGACTCCCCGTATTCCATAACATTGTAGTTTTTGCAGCAATAGTTTGTGATTTACGGTATCGAACGCCTTTTTAAGATCAATAAATACACCTATCACATAACTACTGTCGTCAAGAGCATCTGATATGTAGTTTGAAATACTATTAATGGCAAGTTGTGTAGACTTATTTTTCTGAAACCCATGTTGTTCTTGAGCTATTATTTTATGTTTTGTTATGAACTCTAATTATGTGGAATATATTATTTTATCATGTATCTTGCTAAAAATAGGGAGTATCGAAATTGGTCTGTAATTAATTTTACATGTTTTCTCACCGGCTTTGTACACTGGTATTACTTTCGCGATTTTCAATCCATCAGGGAATATTCCTGTTTCTAAAGTTCTATTAATTGTATGTTCAAGAATGGGTGATATTTCCTTACTAGAATCTTTGATAATTTTTGTGTTTATATTGTCATGTCCTGTGCTTGATTTGTTAGGTAAAGCCTTAATTATGCTACATATTTCATTTTCACTAACAGGCCTGAGAAATAGACTCACCTCAACATTTCGAGTTATATGGTGAGAAAAGCCCCATGGCAATGATTTTATTCTGGCTGCCAAGTCCGTCCCAGCTCCTGCGAAAAAACTGTTGAACACACTTGCTACTTTTATTGGGTTCCACGTTCATTAATGATATTTATTTCCGTATGTTTTCCCTTTGTTTGAATATGTATTGCCGATTTGATGATCTCCCATTTTTTCTTGATATTATTACCTGCTTCTATTATATTATTCATATAATAAGTGTTTTGGCATTCTCGATAACTTTTTTAAAGTATTGCGATATTGCTTGTATCTTTCGCGAAGCCCTAAATTGAATGGATTTTGAGTACTTATTTTCCAAAGAGTATCCTTTCTTTTAAATGAGTTAAGTATAGCCATCGTCATCCACGGTTGAATTTGTATGTTGTATTTATTAGTACACCTTTTCGTTACAGTGCATTCTTCAATACACTTCTCTATTGTTGTTTGAAGAATTTGCAAGGCTTTCGATGGGCATGCTGTAGTTGAGTTGATTTTGGGTTTAACGTCCCGTTCAGCAGCGAGGCTATATGAGACGTGGACCTACTGATTAACGTGGAATCCGAACCACATGAGCTCCCGCCGGGAATCGAACCCGGGTCTCCCACGCCAAAGGCGCGTACGCTAACCGCTTAGCCACGGAGGAGCTCAGGGCATGCTGTAGTGTACACTCCGATTTCGGACCATTTTGTTTCTTTTATCTTCTTGTAATCCCGAGTAGTAACTTCCTATACTCTTTTGTTTAAATTCCCTAATGTCAGTGACGTTGACATATAAACAGGAAAGTGATCACTAAGGGATGTTGTTATTGCCCCTGATACTATTTTACTATTTATCATATTCGTCCCAATGTGATCTATTATACTACGTGTATTTCCTTGAATACGGGTGGGAACCGTTATACACATTTTGTTACTATTAGCATATGTATGTACTCTACGTTTTCGTGCTCATCATTCAAATGAATGTTAATGTCCCCTGCATATACGCAATACTTATTTTCGCTATTAATTTTAGTTAGTATTAAATTTAAACAATTTTTGAATTCCTCATAATTTTTATCAGGTGACTTATAGATAATTCATATGACAACGCTCTTTTTGAAATTGGGATTGGTTATTTCAACCCATAACATTTCACATAAGTTAACGTTATTAATTGCGCTTAAGTCTTCGCGAATAAAATAATTTAATGACATTCCAATGTACAGGCCTACTCCTCCATGTCCTTTTCGGATGTTGTTGCAATTATAATTTCTTAATTTGTTTACATAATCATAATTAGGCAAATTTTCATAATTTGTTTCTTCTTCATGTTTAAGATGAGTTTCACTTAAAGCAATGATACTGAACTCAGTTCTTATTTGACTTAAAAATGTTTGAAATTCGTTGTATTTACTATATAAGTTTTGTGTATTTAGATGTAATAGTGAAAGTTGATCGTTATGTAGGATGTCGAGCTCATTGGGCTCTACACTCTTACAGGTTAACAACAGATGAACGTAGTCAAATATTGGATCTTCAATGTCACACTCTATCATACAAGGATTATTGTTATTCTATACAATATTTCTACTATTACGATACTACTATTTTCCTACTGTTAATATACTAGCAATACAACAATTAGCAACTACACTACGTCTGCAAGTTTACTAATACGCATTCTGATACTAAACACATGTGACTGAAGCTAAATACAAACATGAAAGATACACTTAGGATATTTTTCCACATCACTGCATTTTTCAATTATAATTGCTCTGTCTTGTGGAGATTTTCGCACATATATCGTTCCATTTGAATCAGTCCACACAAATTGCCACCTTGCTTGTTTCTTTTTTGCCATAGCCATACCCAGTAGTATTTTCCTTGCTGGTGTCAAATGGTCATTCACATAAATTGGCACAATATTCTGAAAACCAATGTAACGAGTCGTGAGTTTTTCATTAGTTTTGTTCTTGTTTTTTACTGCCCTCATGAACTGGTCTCGCTTCCGTCTGTTGACGAATCGCACCACTATATTTTTGTGTGTGGGTTTGGAAGGAAATGGTACCCAATGCACTGCATGCGTGCCGTTTTCAATGTCTACTTCAACCCCGATAGCAGATGCAATTGCCGTTACAACTGCTTCGGCATTTGCACCTTTATTAAAAGGGACAATTTTTTATTTCCAAGTTTTACCGTCGGTTGTATTGTTCTGCCTTGTCTAACTCTGATTGTAAGTTCACAATTTCAGATTTTAATTTTGCATTTTCCTTAGCAATTTCAGAGTTTAGATTTTCTAATGCCAAAAGTTTTTCGTATATTTTATCATACTTCTGTCTCATAAACACTACACTTTCTTTTAATGCCCGCACAGCTGACAGAAGTTCAGATACGGAAGAACTATCACCAAGAATGTCTATAGGATCATTTATGATGTCTTCAAGTTTTTTTTTCCCTCTTGCTCTCCCGCTTTTAGCTCACTTTCACTTGGTGTTTGATACTATTATTATTTTCTATTTGGGCAAAACTGCTTCGACACTGTGCTTCGTCCCTTATTTTCGTACTTCAGTTATTATATTCTTGTTTGTGGTCTCACATTTTGGTTTCAACTAGTTCGAATCGTGTACTGTATGTACTCTTCTACATACAAGATTCATATATGAATTCATATAGGCCTATCTTCAAACGTCGGCAACACTGTACATCAAGATGTCACAGGTATGACTCTATTCATAGTTAGATTTGTTAGATGTTATAATTTGTGTTCCATGCCATTTAACAAAACTTCATTTGGTGCTCAGTTCGCAACACTGCATTACATATAATGTTATTAAGCATGTCTGTGGTTACAATGTCTGCTTACTATACTGTTGTGTAAACATCATTTTGATTAATATAATCATTTTGAAGTTCTTTCTGTGTCAGTGTATCTTTTGCATTGCTATCTTCACTGATTCTAGATCCTTCTTTCCTCTGTATCTCCTGTGTATCTGGGTATCGGCTTGTAAGACTTTAAATTTCTCACTTTCCTTCACTTCTCTATTGATTGCGGATTGTTTGATTGGGCAATGCTACAGTCAATGTAAGATGTTCCCTTGTTAGTTATGGACGATCAAAATTTCCATAATATATTACCAAACTAATGTCTATACATCAAACTCGTCCGATTGGGATCGAACTAGGCATTGTGGTAGACCTTGATTTGTTTATTAGCCTGTGAAATATTATGTTTTGAAGATTTTGTGCTCCTGAGTTATGCACAATCGAATTTGTAAATCATTTGACATAGCACAAACATAGCAAATACTGTTTAAATGGCAAAAAAAAAAAAGGCCAGACTTGGGCATAATAACAAAAATCTAATGAAGTATGATTTTTTTTTGTTCCAGACTATGAGTGTTTTACTTGTCAGTTTTAGATATGCGTTATGTATTAGTGGATTTACAACTATCTTCCGTCCTACTTACATTTACTCTCATCACATAGGACGACTTGAAATGTAAACTTCTTAGGTTTACTAATGATATATATTCATTACGATCAGAGTATTTATTTGTGTGCACAACATTAAATGCGTGCTTGTAGTGAAGCATGCTTAATGATCAATAATGTTGCTGTACGTAAAGGAGTTTAATTAGCATATCCTATCCATATTTAATGACATTTTCCTTTATTCATGTTCAAAACTGAATGGCATTTGAATTCATGCCTTAAAACTTATATATATGCACGATGTCTGGGTTTTACGACATACTGACTACACTACTGTTTGAAAGTACATCAACAAGTTATAATTTTTACGACCCACAGCACTAGAAACCAATTTTCAGCTCGATATCGATGCAGGGAGTGAAGTAAACGTTACTCACTGCTAAGCTTGGCAAGGAATCCTCGTCTCAAATTGCTTCCGTTTCCAGAAGTCGATAAGAGGCTGTTTCTTCAGGGTTCGTCGTCTTCATCACACAGTTTTCTGCTCATTTACCAGCTTTTGCCTCTTGCTCGAACCAAGTGCTTTGAAACATATGCTTGTTGGCTTGACATTTACCCCGAATAAATAAACTTACTAAAGCTCTTTTGGCAGCGAAAGCAAAAGCTGTTGTTTTACTCACGATCTAAAAATATGACGAAGTTATGAATGTGTTTAAGAGATATACCGGTATGAAAAAAAGGCATTTTTTGTTTGATGCAGTAAGTATAGCGCGTTTGTATCCTAGACAAAAGAACGTCTTAATCTTATCTTAGTGGTTGTTACCAAGACGTTATTTTCTTTCAGTTTATACATTGATAATTACATGTGCGTCGTTGATATTTTGTCGTTTTAGTATTTTATGTAATGCCAACTGTAGTTAATGAAGATTTGTACAGATATATATACATACCTAGCTAACCTCTTGAGCAAGATTAACCTGTAATGTTTAATAAATATGTCTAATAATTTTCTTACTGATTACAAGATTTTTTTCTTTTTAATTTGAAGGATTAGTCCATGTGTAGTCTGTCAAAATAAAACTTTTCACGAAGAGAAATCACTTAAGAAATAACTTGATCTTTCACCAATATACACTAAAATAAGTCAAACGTATTTTTAACGGGTCTAGGAAAATTCGATGCAGGAAATTTCGGTGTAGGAAAATTCGGTGTACGAAAAACTCGGTATGGGGAAATTTAGGTGTAAGGTAGATTCAGTGTAATACATAGGTCTATTGAATATTGCCACTTACGATAACTGACAACACTTGTATTGTGAAAACGAAATATATAAAATGTAACGAATAAAATGTTATTACCTATTTCAAGAAAAGCAAATTTTTTTTTGTCTCTGACATTTTTTGTCAGAAATAAAACAATTACAACTATAAGTTCAGAGAATAGTTATAGAAACAACTGAAAACACCTTTCATATAGTACATCATAGAACATATACAGCGCGATTTTTTAAAACTCACGGATTTCATTTAGGTCTAGAATTTTTAACTGAAGTCCGATTTTCATGCAGTTTGTTGCAAATGATCAAGGAAATATGGGAGATTTATGTAACTATGTTTACTGGTTTAAATTCATTTGGGGTAATATCGGCCACGCCTCTAGAAAAAACAGTAAATATTCGCCAGTGTACCTTACAATTGGAATTATGTGAGGTGCAGTGTGCAGATTTAAGTTTCTTCGTTAGATGGCAACCTCGCGAAGGTCAAGAAGAAACAGGAAACTGGGCCGTTGTATTGAGAATTATGCTGTGCTACTATATCAATACGATCAGGACACAGTTACAATAATGTACTCTTTGAAGCAAAGTGATTTTACCGTTAAAAAGTTTTTTTTTTTTAGGGAACGGAAACTGTTGTTGCTACGCAAAAAGCATTTACAAGCATGGTCGTTAGTGAATAAATTGCAGAAAACAGGATCGCTTCAGAGTGAGACAGGGAAGCATCAGACGCCTCTGGCGGATGTTGTGCAAGATGTCAGTTACCGACTCTTCTGTCGTTTGTAGCGAGAAACCGGCTATAGCTATTCAACATGTGATTTATGTGTGTTACCACTAACACTTAATTTGTGTTCTCACTAACACTTAATTTGTATTCCTCAATTTTGCTTCAAATATCCAATATCTCATTCGAACTGTAAGGTACACTGGCGAATATTTTCTGTTTTTATTGCGGCCTGCTCGATATTACCCCGGATGAATTTAAACTAGTAAACATAATCCCATAAATCTTTCATCCTTCCTTGACGATTTGCAACAAACTGCATGAAAATTGGACTTCAGTTAGAAATTCTAGAGTCAAATGAAATCCGTGAGTTTTAAAGAATCACTCTGTATATACATACAGGGTATGTAATATGCAAAAATATATTGATCAAAAAAGTCTTAATGGGACGGGTAATATAAGGCAAGATGGCTTTATCAGATAATAGTTTACAAATAGTTGACTTCTCCTCCAATCAGTCACTTCAGTTTGTTTGCCTTAAGTTAAGGTAAACAAATACTGCTACCCTATTGACTCCTTATTGACATCTTGTCATATCAGGCGTAGTTACTTTAGTAGAGGCATTAATTTTTACAGATTTTTTTTAAATTCCTTATAGTAGACAGTAAAAGTAAGTTCTACACAAGTTTGAAATTAAAACTAATACGCTCCTTTATCTTCAAACTTAAGTTTCTAAAAGAATTATGTTTTCATCATATAACTTCTACCTAGGTATTTTAATTACAATTCATAAAGTAGGTTTTTGTAA
Source organism: Thermobia domestica (assembly GCF_964235325.1). Lineage (NCBI taxonomy): Eukaryota > Metazoa > Arthropoda > Insecta > Zygentoma > Lepismatidae > Thermobia > Thermobia domestica. The sequence goes on along the minus strand of NC_137459.1, from coordinate 139,439,288 downwards.
AGTGGCTCATTTTTTTTTTCATTTTCTTTTGATTAGATTTAATGACAAGATTTATTATATTTACGTTAATGAAAAGAAAAAAATATAAAACACGTTAGTTTCCAATGGTGTTTTAAGTACTACAGTAAACAACTTTGTGATAACCGAAAAGGGTGAGTTTTAGGTAAGAAATTTCAAAATATTTGTTTTGTGTTTGGGTACAGTATGTTCGATAGGTCGTTATTTTAAGGTATTTCCGTATTTTGGATCAAAAATTATGACAACCCTACTTAAAGCTAGTCTCAAGAAGATTGGTTCTTCTGGCATTTTTAATTTCAAGAGTTAACTTCTCGCCCAATGTAATACCAAGGATTCGAGTTAGGACAAAGAAGCAAATTCAGGCTGTATCATGTAAGTTAATTGATGTTCATATTTTATAGCTTAAATATATTATGTTATAATACAATATAAATGTATTAAATATTAGTAAGATAAACAAGTATTAATTTACGCACTGAGCTGTTTCGCATTTCTCACGAGATTTAAAAGGCCAGAACCTGTTCCGTTTTGAGCTGAAAATTTTATGGTCACCCTCCTTCAGGGGGAGTTGGCATTAAAAACGCTAACCCATTTAAAACAACAAACCGTCTTCTTCTACGTAGACACTGATAAGTATGAATGGTATCTAACCAAGTCAATGCAGGAGTGGAGCAGGGGACCTGAGCGTCAGGGAGGGGGTGCGTCCGTAGGCTCATGCGCTTCCGTCCTACAGGAACACAAAACTCTTTTTTTAATGAATTTATTGCCTACATTTCGAAATAAGCGCTTTGATGATATGCACATTTTTCTTTAAATTTCATTGCTGAGCTGATCAATATTTTTGGTGGTATGTGATTTCTTGAAATTTACCTGAAAAATACCTGATGGTAAATAATTGGTTATATATATAAAGTAGTATGTATATGTAATAATTGTGTAACCCAGTAGTAATTTCATATTCAGAAATGGTTTTCATGTAACTTAAATACAGAGTATTAATTGTAGTGAGTAGCAATTGCCACAACACGGTGTTTGTGCACCATAAAGCCTACTTGATGGGAACTGCGATCAAGTAAAATAACCCCAGGAACAAGGGATGAGCGCTCTACAACTGAGCCAGCGCGGGCCTGTAGTTGTCCAACTGTTCGGAACAGAAGCCGATATTGATGATATGACAATTAGGAAAGAGTTCGAAGTGAATTACTTTTACGTAGAGTAAGATTTTATTCTCCAAACTGTCCTCTCTGATGACTGGTTCTGGAATTTGGCCCTTGTTTAACCATTACTCTTGCATATTCTGATTAAAAAAGTCTTTTGGTCGCATGTAACAATCCATTTCAAGAAACAGACATCATACGGATTTTGTAGTTGTCGGCACACGTTCACCCTAATCTGAACCTTAGTTTGGGTCAACTTATTTAGTACTATGCGGCAGCTCTTGATGGTTTGTCAAAGTGCGTGAATAAGAAGCACTTCCGCAATCTGGAAAATGTCGAGTTCATTTGATTGTCCTGAACGCAGTGCCATATGACCTCAGAAACTGTTACTCTGGAGCGGAAAGACCTTGGCTGATCTGCATTTTTTCAACCAACACGACGATTCCACACGCCTGCTGTTTGGGTTATGGAAATATTGTCATACTTATGATTTGTCTTTGTACACACCTGTTCACAAAAAGCTGGAAACTCGTTCAGAAACTAAGTCCGAAAAAGTGAGCCTTGATCCGTCACAATTCCCGCAGATCTATACACAAGGAATTGCATGGTCCCGCCGTACTTTATATAGACACTAGCTGTAGCTGCAAACCGTACTGTCATCCAAGTGATGTGAAAATGTAAAAACAAAATCAAACTACTTATTTCTGAGATTAATATTGATTGCATACCTCATGCACAGTTCCAATATGCAAAATCAACCATTATCTTAAGTAGAAATTGCTAAAAACGAAATAAAGTGGATACTTAAACCTCCAAGTAGGAACCTGTGCTTGGAGCTATTCTATTATCAATATTATAACACAATCTCTTGTAACTTGCATCTGTGGTCAAACGAGTTTAGTACGATACTGACATTTCTGAAACGAAGGGCGACGGTTCGAACCTCCGTGCGGAAATTTAGTTTTCTTTTCTTTTCTTTAAATATATGAGAACTTTTTTTATAAATATAAATTTCTACTGTGAAGTGATTGGAAACACATTATCCGACGAACTGTCACTTTTTAAATCCCTGTCACATTTACTAGACCGCCATGTCCATAATTCATATACGGAAACGCTAAAATGAGAAATGTGAACACAGTTGAATACCTAAAACCACACGTCCAACATGAAAATTATCCATGTGAACATTCTATAAGATATTTCATTCACTTCACAATATTTTATTTGAATAAACATAAAATTCCGTCGGGGGGTGAGATCAAGCCGGGAAGTCCCCTAAAATACACACACACACACACACACACACACATATATATATATATATATATATATATATATATATATATATATGTGTGTGTGTGTGTGTGTGTGTGTGTATTTTTTGCATTAAAAAACGTAAGGTAGCTCATAACCTGGATTCTTATAAAGCAATTTGAACAATTATTTAGAAAATATGTACTGCTTAAAATCGGATTAAATCGCAATGCCAGTAATCTGTAATATCTTTAATATCTTACATTTGTATTTATTTACATTGAATGTGTACTTGTTTTATACTGTATAGTATGAATATTAGCTGCTACATAAGAAACAATTGAGGCCTATTCCGGAAGAAGGGAACATAGACCGTTTCCGTGAATGGAGAAAATGAGCCTTAAAGATTTTATCAGAGCATATAACAATACCATATGCTCTGATAAAACCTTTAGGGCTCATTTTCTCCATTCACGGAAACGGTCTATGTGCCCTTCTTCCGGAATAGGCTTCAATTATCTATAATTGAATTTAAGTAGGAAATCGATATAGTTATTATAAGAAGAAGCTTGTTAAAATGATGTGTATAATAATGGTTGTATCTGAAATAGATGTTGCGTAATGGTGTAATTGGTTACCCCGCCAGCTTTGAAATACTGGGATCATTAAACTGTCCATCCTTAGGGATGCGCAGAGTCGAATCCTGACAAAATTCGAGTCGAGACACAACACTTTCAATAGAAAAATATACATTTGTCGAGTCGAGACATCACTTTTACAGCATATTGTCGAGACAAGACTGCCTCAATCTTGTATCGTGCGCATCCCTATCCATCATACCTAGTTAAAATCAATTTTGGATGCGAATATTCAAATTATTTTAACGATAATTGTAATCTACGATACAGATTTAAGTAAGATATTGGCTTGAACTGCTTTATTACTCACTCAACCTTCATATACTGCAATTATATCTAATTGTGGAATAAATATTTATTATTATTAGGATGTAAACACTGAAGAATATATATTAACACACAACGAGGAAGAACTCAATGCTCGTAGTAATTAACAAATTCGTTGCAAGTATATTTAAAGTTAACTCTCTTAAAATCTAAATCATCATTATTAGAAAGAAAGCAAGTAAACCGTTTTCTTTATTGGATATATTATAAGAGATTGAGGAATGTGTATTTAATCGAACAGAATATATGAAACTAAATGGAATGGCATGTGAAACCGAACTTGAAAAGGATAGGATGTGTAAATGAAAAATGTAAGAAAGCAATGTTTAACAACAGTAGTCACTACTTACGGCAGATGAGTGAAATCTACCCTCCCCCCCAAAAAGTTCATCAATTCTGAAACATAAGGGCGCCAAATTTTCTTCGTTTCGTGACAAAATTGAAAAGTGGATTTTGCAGATTGTTCGCCTATACCCCTTCAATATAGTTAGCTAACAAACCAAGTACGGTCGACTGACTAGACGTCAAATGAGTGAAATTTACGAATATAGGAAGTTTCGATACAGCGTTCACCGAAGTGACGCAGACGTGGTGTTGAAGCTTCTGGTAGGTCCTATTTCGTAATGGATTTTAGGTCAGTGAGATTTCTTTATACGTATCAGAAAGCTCTTTAACTCCATACTAAAGAGTATGATTTATTCAAATCTTCAGGTATTCGGACAACCATGAGCCCAATTCGTTTTGCTTCACTGCTCACAAGTTTAACTTCAAATAAATTCTTACTTTTCCATGGAAACACAAATTGTTTTAATGCTCATTTTAATATGGGTGAAATGTATAATTCTGCAAGTAATAAAAAGTTAAATGTCCATCTCCGAGATTCGATTCCTCGTCCTTTGGCTCAGCAGTTCGACACGTAGACAACTAAACTAATTGTCGTTGTGTAACAGCTTGCAGGAAAATCGGTTTGAACTGCACGAAGGAAATTGAGGGCATTGATTATAGCTGGATTTAGGCAACTACCATGTGCTCCCATACATAATTTCGAAATACTTTATCCTCAAGTTTTACAATGATAAATTGTTTTTACAGTACAGTTAATAACGGATCAACATATCTTATTACACTTAAAAGAGGAAAATACAGATTTACAGGATGTTTTCGATTGTGAACGTTGGATTGTGGGTTTGAACTATCATCTTTGGTTTACTGTTTCCCGGAGATACTCGAAGTTGAACTTAAGAAATGTTTGCCTCAAAATACCAATATTACACAGTCCAAGTTCAAAAACTAGTTCTTATAGCAACTATAATGATTTCCTAATTAAATTTAATGTAGAGTTACCCCGTACCGTAAGCGTCGGTGGACCATCGATGGGTAACTAGCAACCTCTCGCCAAAAATTGATGGCCCCACTGCAACGATCCGCGGTGACCCCACTTCCGTTTTGAAAATTATACCATTATTGGGCCAACGGTGGCGACGAAATGCCAATGAAATACAAAAATACTCCACCAAAATATGTTAAATAGCCTAAGTGCATGATTCATTTACATTGAAATGAGTCTAAAAAGCACTTACAAAATGTATATAAAGTTCTCCCGAAATGGCGAAAAACAGCAAACTTGTGATGCAGAAGCATGGGTTACTCTTGATCACGGACTCACTTTAGGAACATTCGTCAGGAAAAACAAATATATAATAATAAACGCATGCACATGACTGGTGATAAGTCGTTTCGGTCCCTTCGCCGATTCTCCGCGACGAATCGAAAAGCGGACCGAAAAGAAGTCATCGGCGCTACGTGGTGGTAACTGCAACACCCCTACTCTAGATGTCTGTTTCGACTGGACGAAACCCTGCCGCCTTGGACACACTAGCGGCAATCTTTATATGCGTCGCTATATCGACGATCGACATTTACCGGCAAGTGGGCCACTAGATATTGGCGACGTTAACGCCATGGGATCAAGCTTCATCTCACAAATGTGAGATATTCTATTTTTGGCATAAATTTTAACTCCTCTCTTATATGACACAACTGACCAGGGCCCGCACTAAGTGCTCCGAGTGGGTCCTGGGCCTCATGTCGATACTCGCGGTCCGTTTTTTGATGTGCAGGATGAACCGAGATCAATGAATAATACAACTACATTAACAAATACAGCCAAAATCATAATTTAATCATAATTAAAAAAAAATCAGAGAACCAACTTTGTCAGCATGACACTTATGTGCATTACAGAAAAGTGATGTGTTTAGTGAAGTGATATGTGTGCAGTGTTTAGTGAGGTAATGTGTACATAGTGATTATTAACCACACAGAGGAAACCATGACACAGGAGAGGAACACACACACAGGTGAAAATCACTTAGGTGAGAAACCAAGATTAGGAAGAGAACAGCATTAAGCAGACACCGAAATTATCTGACTGGAGATCAGAGCATAACAGGAAAATTTTTTCGTGCTATTTTAATGAACTCTAAAATCAATAAGACGAAAATAGAAATTGTAGATTTTGGAAATATTAAAGAATTATCAACATAATATACATGACGATTTAGGTAGGAGCTAGATAGCAATCGAATTCTGTTAAATATTATGATAATAAAATTTGGTAGAAATTAGATAGTAATTAAATTCTTGTTAGTTAGCAATATTGTTGAGATAGCTCAAGTCCATTTTGTTTTTCTTTTCGTTTTCTTTTTGTTTTTCAAAATGTTTTGTTTTGTTTGTTGTTCATTGTTGTTTGATGTTGAGTGTTGTGGTTCCGTTCTTCCCACCCTTTCCTTGTTCCCTTTTTCCCTTCAATTATTGCAAATAAAGGATGATGAAAAAAGGCTAAAGAAAAATAAAATGCGATGATGATAGCCCGTTTCGGTTAAAGTCTTCAGATGCCGAAACTGAAGAGGCGGATCTGAGCATTAAAAAAAAAAAAAAAAAACTCTTATGTTAGGATACGCATCTTAATAAAAATGGCGTGACAACAACCCAGTCCGCGCATGGCACCCTAAAGTGTTCTAGGTGGGGCTATCTTCATGGTTGCTATATATATTATGTTTGGTATTTCTGTTTGTATACATTTCGTGAGTCAGAGGGCGGCCCACCCTGCCCCCTTCGGGTGCCCATGAGTCAGAGGTAGGTGGAAGTGTTAACTAATAAAAATCATTTCAAACGGTTAAGCCATTTTTTGTTCTGATAGATGACGTCTTTTTAATTTATATCCTATGTAGATAGATACAGATTAATAACATTATTACTGTCTTATTATTTAGTTCATTTTTACCATATACAGTGAAACCTGTCTATGTTGGCCATCATCGGTTCCATCGAAAAGTGGCCAACGTAGACAGGTGGCCAACTTACAGAAAATAAGTGTGATTTGTGTATTTTTAGAAAAGGATTTCTAGTATTACTTGATTGTAAAATTTTAATAAGCAGTGGCACGACAACTACTTATAAATAATGTGTATAGAGTAATCATAAAAATAGAAAATATTACTATAGTATGCAAGAGCGCCGATTTCTCTAAATTTGGGGGGCCCATTCAGATGCAGAAGGTATATACATGAAGATTTCAAGACAAATTGCACTCAAATTATACCAAATATTGTATACTCATAAATAAAATAGGGGCCACATGAGCTTTGGGGGGCCTGAGCCCCCTCGGTCCCCCCAGGATCGGCGCTCTTGATATTATGTTTAAAATATATGCATACCTTTCTCTTCCTGAAAACTAGTCTGGTACATTGGATTATTCGGATTGAAAACACAACAACACAAACAACCATGAAATAGAAGTGTATGTACGCAGTTTATTGAAATTGATATTATAGCACACTGAGTTATTCAGATTGAAAACAAGAAAAGCCAAGTTATAAATTGAGAAATTCATATGCAATTTATAAGACTTCTTTTCAGTTGTTACTGAATGGTGGTTCATTCTAGACATACTTGCTTTTCTTTTTGGCAGATCTAGCTCATTAACAACATGTAGTTAACTACAATATTAGAATGTGCATAAGTGTTTTCCTCGGAGCAAAAGATGTTTTGAGAAAATCTTGAGGGAATTCATATCTAAAAACCTCCGCTACCTTTTGACATGCAGTCAGGTGTCAATAAATGACAATTGAGCTTTAACCTTGAGAATTTTCCGGAATTACTAAAGTTTCCCACTGATGAAAGGAGCCGATATAGCTAATGGTTTCACCAATACAGACAGGGTAAACAAATACGTACAACCATTTCCTGAATTCCTGTACGTGCTTTTTCATATTCACATCTTCCTTCACCACCCCTTTTATGACCCTTTTTTCTGGCCATTGACCTCCAAGAACAAATTGTGCGAATCTATGCTTGTTTGTCCCCAGTCACAAATACAGAACATCTGCCTCTCATATGGAAATTCGAAAGATTTAAGAAAAATAACTGTTCCAAGATAGTTGCATTATATATTCGATTTGCAACTGCGGATGTGGCTTCTCTATTAAATACAAAATTTAAAATGGCCATGTAAATGAAAACAAGGTTTTTAATCAAAAAGAAAGAAAAAAAAATACAAACGAAACATATGAATCCGCATATGAAAGTAAATGTGGCTAATTTAAGGGTTATAGTTAAGGAGCCGTACTTCCCATTTAGGGAAGGACGAGAAACGCCATACTTTCAGGAATTATTCATTGACTATCTAGGATGTTAAAAAGTAGGTAATAGACTGAGTTCTTGCCCTTGTACTTAGGGTGTTTAGGTAGTGCAACAGTAAGATGTATCCTCGTGCACGGGAGATGAGAAGTAGCTGTTCTTAACTATTACCAATTTAAGTATTTATACAAATATTTCTCGGTAATTTTGTAATTTCTTCAAATGCCACTAATCAAACAAAAAGCTGTAATTTTCCTATTGTATAGTCATGTAGAGAACAAATCACCACTTCACAACACTATAGCATTTGTCGTTTCCGATCGTTTTCCAAAAGGTTCATAGTTAATTTCAATCACTTTTTTACAAAGAAATATTTGTTTGATTTTATGACCGACTATAGTTCCATTATTAAATAATTTTGCACATAATTCCAAACACTGAACACACGAGTTCAATTTAACACAGTCCACTTTAACATTGTTAATTTCAAAAGTTTCAAAAGGCGTTTCATTTAGATCATGTCGGTTCGATGTTCCTCCGTAGTATGAAGTTTTCGTTACCTCCTCCCCCCAGAGTTTACATTATAGATGTCAGCACCTATTGGACTACCACTACCACCCACCTGACCGCCTGGAGGCCAAGGTCAAGGCTGATAACTATGGAAACATAAGCTAACTAAACAGTTCTCTTCAATTTTTTTTTTCTTCATGAAATTAAATAAAATCGCGTAACATAACAAAACTGTATTTTCCGTGGCCAAGATACGCAGGTAAATTTATCATTATCATCATAGGGTAAACATTGCTTCAGTGTGGCCAACTTCCAAGATAGAAAGGTGGCCAACTTATAGAGTAGTAAGTAACGAATGTCTTATGGGAAAATGCAGGTTCAAGACGAACTAGGCCAAGATAAGCAGGTGGCCAACTTAGAGAGGTGGCCAAGTTGACAGGTTTCACTGTACTTTTCTCAACGTTTAAGTCCTTTAGGCTAAAGAAGACTGGTGATTCATGCAAATAAATTCTAGTTGAAGTAAAATTTTAATGGATCCTTAACAGGTGTTGAACCCACGACTATAAGACCCAACAACGAACGCGCTAGGCATTAGGATTAAAACAAAACTGACTTACCGAAGGTACCTCAGTAACTGATTTTTTAATTTGTAATTGTTTTACTGGGTTTTATAGTTTTAGCAGTACCTCTTTAACAACAGGGGCATGAACACAGAATTATCACAGATAGGTAAAAAAACAAGCCTCTCCCAGCGGGAATAGAACCCGGTACCCCATACAGCAAAGGCACACGTGCTAACCACTGGACTATCTGTATAGGGTAAACAAAGGAGCAGAAATAAATATATATTGTACATTCCAGCGGAACGCAAACTTCCCAATGAAAGCAATATTAAAGGAAAAATGGAAAAACTTAGTGAGCTCTTGAAAAAGCTCGAAGGTCACCTGTGTATGAAGACAAATCTTTATTCAGATATCAATATCTCGTATAATCGCTGTTAGCTTCGATGACGCATCTTAATCTTCTTGGTAATGAGTTAACCAAGCTAGCGACGTATTGATGATCCTGTGCTATTTCTTCCCACGCGTCAGAAACTAGCTCCCAAAGTGTGTCAGCTGTCCTTGGTGGGGGATCAGGCCAATTTTCGTGTAACTTCCGCCCATAGATTTTCCATTGGGTTCAAGTCAGATCCTCTTGGAACCTAGTCGACTAGCTCAACATTGGGTTCCTCTTGAAACCAGGCTTGAACTAGATGGGAATAATCTATTGAGCTATGATCTTGTTGAACTTCTACAATGCCGTCTTCAAATAAATTTCTCGCGGCGGGGAACAAGCCATACTGCACAATATCCAGATACTTCTGGCCGTTCAATCTGCCTTCTATACGGTATAATTCACCAACTGTATCCTTACACAGCCATCTCCAGCAGTGAATAGTAACATACCCCATTCGATGCGTTCTGTGCATGTACTGTGGCTCGTAATGTTTTCATGTGGGTTTATACACAAGTCGAGGATTATCATCAATATCTTTTCGTCTGTGAAAATTACATGATCCCAGTTACGACTAATATTTGCCTTAGCAAATGCTAGTCGATCAACTTTATGACTATTCGTCAATTGCTCCTTACACGCGGCTCGATATTCGTGAAGCCCTTCATCTTTAAGGCGTCGCCGAGTGGTGAGGAAGGAGCCAGGAAAACGAGACGCTATCACTAACTGCCGGGATGACATGAAAGGATTGCGACGGGTTACATCAACTAGGGCCCGATCTTGTTGTAGGGTTGAAACCCTTTGAAGGCCTGTGCCAGGTTTTCTAGACACGTTACCTGTTTCTGAGTATTTCTTCCACCAAGTATATGCTGTAGAACAGGGAACACCAAGACGTTCGCTAGCTTGTTTCAGACTCATACCACCGTATTCCACAAGAGCAGTAAGCTGCTCGCAAACATTCTGACCATGATGAGCCAAGACTAATAAATGAATTGCAGCTGTTTGGCTGTAGGTGATTTAGCTACTGGTAGGCTTAAGTGGAGAAACTCGTCTGCTGCGTCAAGGCATACGTCATGTTTTCGTAGTTCAGCATTTTTCACGAAAAAAAAAGGGTTACAGATTTGTGTGACACACAACTCTCTCTCTCTCTCTCTCTCACACACACACACACACATATATATATATATATATATATATATATATATATATATATATATATATATCAGGAAGATGAATAATTTACATTTTTGACGTCTGTGTTAACGTTTTCATACCCAAATTCTGGAAATGGCGGGCTAGTAAATGTAACAGAGATTTGAAAATTGACAGTTCGTCTGATTGTTTTTCCAAGCACTCCAAAGTAGAAATTTATATTTATAACAATGTTCCCATACATTTAAAAAAGGAAGAAATAAAAACGAACTCTCCGCACAGAGACTCGAACTGTCGCCCTTTGCTTCGGAAATTTCATTCAGCATTACTAAACCCGCTTGTCTACGGAAGCACTTAGAATGAAATGCGTTATAATATTGATAATTGTATCGCTCCAAACGCAGGTTGACACTTGAAGTTTTAAATATTCATTGTCGGTCTTTTTCAGTAATTTCTACTGAAGATATTGATTGTTTTCGCATATTGGAACTGTGCATGAAGTGTGCAAGCAATATTAATCTAAGAAATAAGTAGTTTTATTTTGTTTTTACGTTTTCACATCGCTCGGATGACAGTACGGTTTGCAGCTAGTGTCTATATAAAGAACGGAGGAAAAATGCAATTCCCTGTGTATAGATCTGCGGGAGTTGTGACGGATCTAGGCTCACTTTTTGGACTTAGTTTCTGAACGAGTTTCCAGCTTTTTGCGAACAGGTGTGTACATATAATCTACATATTTTAACTTTACTTATTTTAATTCTGTACCTGCAAAGCGAATGGGAATATGTCAAAATTACTACTTGTCAGGAAAGAGGTTTAAAGTTTTTTTTTTTTTTAAGTTCAGTCGCCTATATTCATTTTTGTATTAATGATATGAATGTGGATGTTATACAGGAAGATACTTGGTATTATACAATGGTGCAGATATATATATATATATATATATATATATATATATATATATATATATATATATATATATATATATATATATATATAAATTGACTTATTACATTTTCTCTGTTCTTTAAGTTATTAGTTTCTAAGGGAGACAGGATAGTATAAGTTACCCTAAGAATATAATATGCTGTGCAAAATATGGCATTTTATTGGTTTCTTTAGCTTTAACTTCAGCTTTCTTTATTTAATAAGCTTTCATCATTTATTGTGACAATGTTTTCATAAAATTACGTTTTTTCTTACATGAGTAAAATAAACATTTTTTACTAACTTTGGAACACGATAGAACAGAGTTACTTGGAAACAAACTATTCTAACTTTGAACCTTTGCAGTTTTACATAATACAAGTTCATTTCAATCACTTACATCCAGGCCCTTATTTATATATTGTGCACCCCTGTGTTCTAAATAATTTGCAGCCCCCACACACCAACTTATGTGTCAAACAAGGAAACAAACCGTGATATTGCAAACATACCAGCTCTTGTTGAGTAACTGTTTAGTTGTTACAAGTTACAAAGTTACAACGTATTTTAAATGACCTAATCTCTCAATAATGATTATGATGTGGTGTTCTGCCCGATGATTGGTTTTGACTCGGAGATCCCTAGACAATGGCAGTTTGTCATTGCCCTTCATGAGATGATGATGGCGTACTAAGGACGGGAGCTACAGCTTAGCTTGTGATCCGAACCACTTATGTTCCCACCGGCAATCGAATCCTGGACCCCTTGATTACAAGAGATCCTTCGTGGCTAAGCGGTTAGCCTACGATCCTTTTGCGTGGGAGATCCGGGTTTGATTCCCGGTTCGAACGTTAAACGTTTAAAATCAACTCAACTCAACCCTTGATTTCAAGGCAACGAGCTTAACCATTCATCCACTGGGAACGCATTCTCTCAATACTGGGCATGTAATGTATTCATGTAAATTTTAATTTATACCATCTGGAGAAAATACATTCTATTACTTCTTAATCAGGCGTTATGTCATTTTTATATTTCATAATTTCACTTGAATTATGATTTAGTAAAATATAGAATTAAAAATAAAATGTTAGGCAGTATTTTTCACATTGTTTGTTTTGGATTAATCATATAATTAAAGATTATAGTGAGTTTAGTAAAAAGTAATTTACAAAACTTTATGTGTAAACAATTACATTAGTTTACATAATGTGTGTGTGGGGGGGGGGTCTTTTATATGTTTTAAGCTACTCGAACGAATAAGAAAAAAAAAACTCTTCCCAAAGTATTTGCAAAGAAACTGCTTTTCTCCTGTATGCATTTTCTCATATGTTTTAGGTTACTTGAATGAGAAGAAAACACTTCCCAAAGTGTTTGCAAAAAAAATGTTTCCCTCCTGTATGCGTTTTCTCATGTTTTTAGGTTTCTCCAATAATAAGTAAAATAAAATAATAATAATTAAAAAACTCTTTCCAAAGGATCCAAAATTCTGCCGCCCTGTGCTCGAGCACAGAATAGCACTTACCTAAATACGGGCCTGCTTGCTTACATCTCTTCTTCTTCTGACTGAATAACGTCAGGGTCTGTGAATCTAACATTTAGAGAGGACGCCAAAGATGTGTAGAATCCATGATATGTTGGATTTAGTAGGGATAACAAAGATAGATATTTCTTCTTTTCTGGATTTATATGATTTGGTCCTGAGTAGGTTAGACGAAATGTTGCATTTTTGCCAGTACTTCCTCGTCGACGAAGGTAAATTGTGAGAAACGTATCATCATCTCGTGGGCTTATTTTGTAGTAGACTACACCAAATGCTCTCTAATATTTCAACAATCTTATTTCGAGCCACTTTATGTCCTAAAGTGTTGTGATGTCTGTGGACAAGCGTTAACTTTAGCAGGCCCGAGAGTGAAAGAAATTTTGTAATTTTGTCGCACCGATTTCAACAACTGTGAAACTGTGAATGGTCCGTTTCTTCGAGCCATTCTAACCATCATGTAGTATTCCTTCGGGAAACGAATTTGAATATTAGAACTCTTTCTAGATGTTTCAATTGGAGTATGATCAGCATCACACTGTAGATGAGTAGGTCCAGGCTCCAGATGATATATTCTCTGTAACGTTTTATTTTGTTTGAGTGCAAAGGTACACATTATCACAAAATTGATAGTTCTATTTTGGCCATCACTCATGTCAGAATGCATAGTAAGATGTTTCACAGACTCAGGCAAGTTCATTATGTACTCAAACATACACGACGCAATCTGACCAGATCATCTTCCTCCTATACCTTCATGCCACTTGTAACAAGCTGCTTTGTCGCCATTAAGTGTATGAACAGTTAAATTGTATGTCCATAGAAGTATTTTGTAAAATGGCACACTTGTATGCAAATTTGACGTTCGGTAAACATTGCTGTAAGTCGAATGTTGCAACAACTTGTCAACTTCCTTTCGACTTCTCCTTGTCACTCCTTTTCATGTCATAAACATATTCAGCTTTCAGTTGATAATCAGATAGTTGCTTTCAAATATCGACTGTTTCACATGTAGAACAATATTTTAGTTTCATGTTAAGTGTGTTACAAACCTTGCACGTATCAGTTATTGGTCTTTCAACTAAATAATAATAATAATAATAATAATAATAATAATAATAATAATAATAATAATAATAATAATAATAATAATAATAATAATAATAATAATAATAATAATATTCTTTACGCATAAAATTGCGATAAAGTGTGTAGGTCACAGGTTTTATGCTTTCAGGACACTCAGATTTGTACATTTCATGTACAATGTGCTTGTTTATATACATTGGTAAGTATTTCTTGCTACTTCTTTGTCGTCCATAATGCGACTCACATGCATGTAGTTTGTTCAATGTTCACCAAGAAACGATAAACTGTTCTCAGATATGTTATTCGATGGTGCAGTGGAATCTCTTTTATCGGGAAATATTATCCCTGATGCTGATTTCTTCTTTCTGCTTCCAACATTCAAGTACTTGATACCTAAAAAAAAAAAAAAAAAAAGTTTTGCTTGAAGTATCCTTTGCACACTTGAACTTTATTGCCACGAAGATTAGTTAAGAAATACTTGCAAGGTATGTTACGGTTCAGTGGATTTTCTTTTCGACGTCTTGAATTTTGCTTTCCTGATATGGATATTGGATTGCCAATAAACCGAGTTTGCAAGTTGCGGTCTCCGAGCTTCCAAAAGCCCGTTAGCTGCTTTCCTTTTTGCACCTTGTCAATAGTATTACATTAATTTGTTGACTTTACTGAAAAAAAAAAACTTTATTAAATTAAAACCAAAAATAAACTAATGACATTTTACCTTAAGAATAACATATTTTATTATTGTTTTGTAGAAATATATTACACGAAAGGGAATAAGTCGACTTATTCCATTCCACTGTGCAGATTTTGATTAATACTGATTTTTTCAAAATGAAAGCACGCTTATATCTCCCGTATTTGTTGTACTACGAGTATCATTTTCTTACAGTACATAAAACCGAACCATTCATTTCAGTAAAACAAAAATGAGATTTTTGAGTTATTCCCTTTTGCCTTGGAGGTGCAGAATTCTAGTGATAACATTATTTTTTTCTTCTATTTATGTCGCTTCTTTCAAAACGACTGAAAAGAGCCATCACTTTAAATAACAGTGATTTATAATTTTAAAGATGTCAACTTCGATTCGAGTCCACGTGTGTTTGTGAATAATAATATTATGTTCGAGCATTCCCCTTCCTTTCATTATCATTCTTGATTTTCGGCGGGGGTCCATGTGGATTGGATCCCACATTAAGCTATAGGTCTACGTTTTATATAGCCCTAATGTTGAAAGGGACTCTAAACTGAAAATCGAATAAAATAAAAGCATTGTCATTCTACGACTTCTTGTTCATCGTTCGCTGTCCTCTAATCATCCCTTTCTATGAATTCATTTGCTATAGCGCGACATTTAACTAAATTTGCCATTAGATTTGTACACAGTGCATTTAAAAATGTAATGCTTGGTTATTCGTTTCGAATTAAAGGTAGTGCCCAAAACGGTTTAATTTTATCTACATGCTTGAGCGTGCATTAATTAAAGTTAATGTGCTTTGAGACTCAGGGAGGCCAAACGTAATAGCTGTTTGTCATTGAACATTATATTTCATAAACATCATGGAAAAGTTAGTAACTGACATCGCAATACCCATTCACTAAAAAAAAAAGATGAGCAAAACTTTCAGAAGTCTCGGAAATGAAAAACTCTTCCTGTAAAGAGTTCGCTGAAACGTTACTTCTGCAGTGATATTTACATTGTTTCATAGCGGCATTGGTTGTTTATAGGAAACCCAGGGAAGGATTCCGAGAACATGTTCTTTGTTTTTGTTGAACAACATGAAAAGAAGACAGGAGAATGATGGACGAGTCAGAAGAGTTATTGCAAAATCGAATTCGATCAACACGTTTCAAGAATACTCTATTGAATCTTCCTCTTCCTCTTCATTCTTTTTCGAGAATGTTTCTTTCCTCTTCGACGCTGCATGCAGAAAGTTAACCTAAACAAAATAAGATGCGCACTCAAGTGAGACTCTTTCGCTTCCATCACCACTCACCAAGCTATCATGAATAAGGTATGGAGCAGACTTCAAGAAACTTCTCAAGACAAAGTTAAGCAAAGGAAAAAAAAATGTAGAATTTGGAGAGGAGAGGATCTTCAACCCCTACTCACAAACTTACTTTTCTTACAATAAGGAAATAATGTTTCACTTATTAAACATTCTACTTACGTCAATAAAGAGTCCTTATTACTCATATTTCATACACAAAATTTAATCAGA
Source organism: Thermobia domestica (assembly GCF_964235325.1). Classification (NCBI taxonomy): domain Eukaryota; kingdom Metazoa; phylum Arthropoda; class Insecta; order Zygentoma; family Lepismatidae; genus Thermobia; species Thermobia domestica. Next base: position 139,422,820 of record NC_137459.1, on the reverse strand, counting down.
TCGCAATATTTTCCGAAGTCATTAACCAGTAAGTAATTCGTATTATGAGATAGAACAAGGTTTCAAAACTTGTTTGATACCACTATCCCATTTCATCACATCGCCTTGCCTACGACTCCGTAAGTTTCAGTTTACAATATGTTTTTATTATTATTATTATTACTGCTCATCATTTACAGTTGCAAGTTGCATTTGTATTTATTTTGTACTTCAATATGCAATTCTTTCACAAGTTGCATTCCTCTTTTATTCGAAGTCTTTTACACGATTATATATTTATTTAGTTTTATTTTCTGCATTTGACAAGTATGGCAATATGTCTATCAAAATAAGAATAGTTGATCGTTATTGCATTTAAATTTTTATCTCCCTTCGATACCCCTGTAGGTGTAGCGACCGACAGGGTGAGAAACCTTTCAATAGGGGGTAAAGAGTACGTTATTTAATTATGATTTTTATCTAATGTTCGATATAAGCAAACAATAATTCTAATTGTAGAATACGGAATACACGCATAATGTTTGTCGAAATCAGTATGTGTTTGTAATAAGTAACATGCGTAAGTAATTGGTCATTAACTTTTATTTTCTACTGAAATAATATGGACTATTTGAAGAACTAACTATCAATGAGCGAGAACTTTTGACAATGTTGGTACTAAATCATATTATTTTACTAGTTCAACTGCCTTTTTTATTCTACTGGTAGAAGATAAAATAAATTGAACACATTTCAAATCTCTCTCTCTCTCTCTATATATATATATATATATATATATATATATATGGTTTAATAAACCCGCTGGAGGAATTTTAAATTACGGTTTCAGAAATATCAAGGCTCGAACTCAAACCTCAATGTGATAATTCAAAATCTTACCATATCCTCGTCTGTATCCATCGTACTGTATTTGTGCTAGTGAGCGAAGTTAAATATCATGTTGATTGAAAATTGAATTATACCAAATTTTGTGCTTTCATCCCACCAGTTAAGTGGGAAATTGCAACTTCTAATAATAAACGTTTAATTCATGAACGTCTCCTTCACGGATTTTACAAATACAATTGAGGGATATAGTTTCATTCAGTGTTTCAGTTGCCCCACACTTTAAATTGTGTAAATTTCTGTGAAATAATTCAGACATAGCATACACTAACTTAACAGAAAAAAATGCCATTTTTTCATCCCTTGAACGTGGAATTAACTGAATGTATTCAAGTACCTAAGTACGCATCTCTACCTATGCTACTAATATTTTCAGGGCTGGATCTTGAATCATGCGGACTACGCGTCTGCAGGAGGCGCCAGGTGAAGAGGGAGCCAAACTGGAAAATGAATTTTGTGTTTTAAATATGAATGTTTATTAAGAAAATGTTATGTTAAAAAATCCAAATAGTTTCAAATAAATGTTGTATAGACTTAGATTCGGATAATATACATGAAAAGGATAATAAAGTCGAATCTGTGCGTGTTTAGCTGCAAAACAACCATTTACATTTGAAATGGACTCGTACTTCAATTGGCATCAATGCCACACTCACAAATGATGCTAGTTTGAGGAAAGTCTCCCGCGTTGCAAGGAGAATTAGGAACGATTTTTTTAAGAGAGAAATCGAGACTTTACGAATATGAGATAAAATATAAGGAAATTTGGTTTCTCAATACATGTGACATTAAGCACTATGGCAGTACTACTAAAGGCAGAGGCATTCTTTCCGCAATCCCACCATATACACAAAATACAAAATTCAACAGACTTTTCATTCTTCTCCCAACAATCTTCTCGCGATCATGAAGTGCATACCATTGCCAAATATGTTTTTGAAGTGGGAATGGCTCAAGAAACAAAAGGAAGTCAACTGCGCGTGTTGCTTATGGGTTGGATGACAGCATCACAATAGGAAGGAGTATCTTCAAGGGTGTTCTGCCTTGCCATAAACAGTGTCCACGCATAGTGATTCGCTTCAATAATCACAGTTAAGGGGTGAGAAAGGTCAGTACAAAAGAAATGAAATGCACATTATCGAAGTTCAAGCGATTAGGCTTTTCTTTTTTTCCATTGAACTAGGCAAGGGGCGAATAGTAAAAAAAAAAAAAAAAAAAATGACGGGCTGTACAAATGGAAGTTTGATCATTTCTGAAGAAAATTTTAACTTAAGTTCCTAATACCAGTGGCTCACAATCGCTGCTCACTGCTTATGCTCACTTTGTTAATGTTCATTTGTCCATTTGTCAGTCGTCAATATTTTCGTTTCTATCCTGAGCCGTTTCGTTTTTTTTAAATTTATAATGATGTATGTTTTCACTTTTCAATAGTACTTTGTTTTTCATGTGATAATAATAATGGCCAACGATGAAAAAAAATGTGAGCATTTTACCAGAAAAGAAAGCTACAAAATTTGAAAGAAGATGAGAGTCAAGCGAAAGCTCTGAAAAAGTTTATTTCAATTTGTGGACAAAATTTCGAAAGTGATAATCATACAAATGTTAAGGTGGGGGACTTATCAATATCAGTTACTGTTAACGAAGCATTTTTAAGTTGACAAACTTTTGAAATTTTATGTTTATTTTACTTGATTGCAGTAATTTATTTGTTAAATTAAAATGTAATTGATATGGCATCTTCGGTTACTGGTCTGAGTTAAATTTTATGTGTTTCATTTTTTTTTAATACAATTAGTTTTCTCGCAGTATAGGTCTATGAATATGTAACTCGAAAGGGTAATTGTAATCGAAATCATAACTGAATCGAAAGGTCATTAGGATTATGAGTAATACTCTGTTTTCAGAACTCTCACTGTCAATCACAGCAGCGTATACCTATTCTCGTTGTATTATAACAGTGTAACAACCATTATCAATCTATTCTCTCGTATTAAACTTAGATAGAGCGATATTTTTAAACATTTGGAAATAGTCCTAATGGAAAGTAGAGTTTTGATTATTAGTTACTTGTGTTCAAGAATGCACCGACGGAGATGTTTCCAGAACCTGGGTCCCCCATAACTTTTAACTTTTAAGAAAATTGGCACAATTTCAGAGGGCAAATACACGAAATTATTTGTCTTTTGTAGCCTACTCCGAAAAATCTTCGGACGCAAAAGTGAAATCTTGGGTGCTCAACTGCTTGTGTTTACATTGTATTAATCATTGCCTGATTTCGAACGTTTATGTTGGAAAGAGACATGTAAGAGCTTAATTGTTATGTAGGACTAAGTGGCTCTGAAAAGAATTTTTGCGGATGGAACCTGATTTTGAAGTTCCACCCTAGATCGAAAACAAATTAAATTTAAAAAAAAGTAGCTTAATGTATAAAATGTAGCTAATATATATGTTTCAAAAGTAATTTGAAATGGATCGGCTAACTTACCGACCCCTCCCCCAAATATATATAGATTTGATAATAACTTCAGCCATTTTCAATATTTTATTTTTTCTATCTCTCACCCGTTGTAGGTGGGAACTAAACTTGAAACTAAGCGGCACAACAAGTGTCACTATTCATCCCAGCGGTGCCGCCGAAAGCTATAGATTCGACATCGTCGATATTGGTCGTTTTCGATCATTTTGCATTTCACCATCTGCACACCCCTAGGGATGCTAAGGGTGTCTTACTCTTACTAAAGTCAGATTTTAGACTTAAACGGACCAGGAGTGTCACCATTCATCTAAGCAACTTCTAAACTATGGATTCGGCACTAATATCAGACGTCCTCGATTATTTGTACATGCCACCCATTTTCCACACGCGCCTCTAGAGCTACTAGGAATGTCTTCTCCCTTGACTAAACTAGTTCTTAAATGTCATCAAGACTGTCGCCAACTACTTAGTGACCTTGAGAACTATAGATTCTATCCAGTATAGTTCGTTCTAGATTACTTTTACATGCCATCCTTTTTCACCCTAGAGGGGTGCTCGTAGTGTCTTACTTACATAGTATTTCTCTCATATTGTAAGTCAGGTGTGCACCAAATTTTGTTTGATTTCCCCCATGATTCCTGATTTATGCTGGAACATCAGTAATGCTTATCCACATATATAAAAATGTCTTTGCCATTATCTGAGGAGAGTTCTAGTTCTATCTCAAGGGAGTTTGAGTCAAACATTGTTTTACCGAAAAAAAATGTATTTATATCTGCAACTAATAGGACATCCAGTATGGAAACTTGCACCGTGGAATATAACTTCACTTATATAATAACTTATGAATATATTAATAATCTATGTTATCCAAAAGAGGGATGCACACAATTATTTTGTATTAGTACACGCATTTGTAATCTGCACCTTAGAGATATCCACGCATAACGTTTCGAGTGTTGAAATAATCATATAATTCTCGAATATAAAAAATTAATAGTTTAGAAGCATGCTATGTTGAGTAAGATATAAATCACAATTCTGATATTTTTTTTTCTTTTCACTCCTGAACCATGTTTCAGATGTGCTCGTATTTAACAAATTTTCTATCTGAAACGTATGTCACAACACTGCTACGCGAGCTGTCTTCTACTGAGAAAATTTTACCGTAAAAATTTTGTGTGGTACATCTTAGCAACAAACAGCAAATCGAGTTCATACTTACATAATCATTATCCATTTCCAAATAAAAAGCAGGCAGGCAGCGAACATACCGAAGTGGCAATTGAAAACCATTAGGAATAAGCGCAACTCACAGATTGTTAGCTCCTTTTATTATTAAAACGTTTTTTTTAAGCCTTCAGGTCGCTGTTACACTGCAGGTTAAAATCGGCCTTAATTAAAACATCTAATTGCTTACGTTTAACTTTTTTTCTTTCTTTTTAGTTTGCCTACCTATGAACTTGCAGTTAGGCAAATCATGATGCTCAAATCTAAATATGGTAGTGTGCGTCATGTGGGTTGGTGGTGAAGCAGGTTAAATATTGCTCTGCACTAAAGGTAAACGGGGTCTAGGAAAATTCGGTGTAGGGAAATTCGGTGTAAGAAAACTCGGTGTAGGAAATTTCGGTGTACAGAAAATTCGGTGTACGGAAAATTCGGTGTAGGAAATTTAGGTGTAAGGTAGATTCGGTGTAATACATATTGAATATTACCACTTACGATAATTTACGACACTTCATATTGTGAAAACGAAAACCATAAAATGTAATGAATAAACTGTTATTTCCTATTTCAAGAAAAGCAAATTTATTTTTTTGCCTTCAGTCCACTACCTCTTGCATGTCTTTCGCGGGGTATTACTATAAACTACTTTTCATCACATAATGAAGCTGAATCAATTGGAATTAGGTGAGGTGCGGTGTGGAGATTTGAGTTTCTTGAGTTTAGATGACAACCTCGCGACGGTCAATAATAAAAAAGAAACTGGGCCGTTGTAATGAGAATTATGCTGTGCTACTGTACCAATATGATCAGGACACAGTTACAATAATGTACTCTTTGGAGCAACGTGATTTTATCGTTAAAAAGTGGTTGAAGAACGGGGTCTGTTATTGCTACGCAAAGGGCATTTACACGCAACTTTGCCTCACGTTCTGCCCAAGACAGGAACATAATATAGTCGTTAGTGAATAAATTGCAGGAAACAGGATCGCTTCTGAGGAAGACAGGGAAGCATCGAACCTCGCTGGCGGACGTTGTGAAAGATGTCAGGTACTGACTCTAAGTCACCCAAGAAATCTCTATTCAACATGTGATTTCGCTTCAAATATCCAATATCTCATTCGAACTATAACGTACAATGGCGAATATTTGCTGTTTTTCTTGCGGCCTGTTCTATATTACCCCGGATCAATTTAAACTAGTAAATATAGTCCCATAAATCTCCCATCCCTTCTTGATGATTTGCAGCAAACCGCATGAAAATCTGACTTCAGTTAGAAATTCTAGAGCCACCCAAGAATGAAAGCCGTGAGTTTTCAAAGAATCACTCTCTATATTCATATGTAAGATGCAAAAATATATTGATCAAAAACGTATTAGTGGAAAGGGCAATATAAAGCAGGATGGTTTTATCAGATAATAGTTGTACAAATAGTTGACTTCTCCAATCAGACACTTTAGTTTGTTTGCCTTAAGGTAAACAAACTAAAGTGTCTGATTGGAGGACTTTAAGAACTAAAGTGTCTGATTGGAGGACACATTTCGCGGCATGTAAGGGCCATAAAATGTTAAAATCACTCGAAATCTAGAATTCCAATAATTTCAGGAACACAATTCAATATAAAGCAATATAAAGTAGACAGTAAACAGTAAAAATGATAGTATACAGTAAAAGTACGTTCTACACAAAATTTGAACTTCAAACTAATACACTCATTTATCCTCAAAGTTGAGTTTTTTAATAAATCCTACGGTCTACTTCAGTTTGAACTTAAAACTAATACGCTCATTTATCCTCAAAGTTGAGGTTTTAATAAATCCTACGGCCTACTACAACGAATCTTTCCTTACACCTAACATTCCCCATACCGAATTTTCCTACACCGAATTTTCTTACACCGAATTTTCCTACACCGAAATTTCCTACACCGAATTTTCCTGCTCCCAGGTAAACGATAACAACAGTCTGTAATTTATATTATGTGTACATGTTGCTTAGTTACTAACTTACAATGTGTTTGACTGGAATAAATAATTGTGAATTTTATAAATGCAATTGCAAACTCATTGATTAGTTACTAACTTTTATTTTATTTTACATGGAACACATACTTGTGGATTTTATGTTTGTAATTGAAACCTTATTTCCACTGAATAGTGAGTGTTAATGTTGGTACGCTCCATGGAAGTTCGTGGTAAAGCTTATTAAATATTACACTGTCCTAGCGAACGTAGCGGAGCGGCGATTGTTAATTAGTAGTAATTAACGTTACCCACATACTGAAGTGTATGTATTATAAATAGATTATTTATTTTTAATTCATGAAGCTTGATAAACATTATCTGTAGAATATAAATAGACTTTTGCTAACTATGAATTTTCGTGTATGTTTTTTGTACTTCACCAATCGCCCACACAACAAGTACATTAAGTATTACTCTTGCTTTTGTCTACCTTATCACGCGTATACATTTTACATTCTTCTTCTCAAAATACATATTCATTGTGCACAAATTACTTCTCATTTCGTATACAGCTCGCTGAACCCTCCACAACGTTGTATATTCTGTTCTAGATTTTCACCTTCCAGTTGTTTCATTCCCGTGTCAGTGCATAATCAAAGTATTATAAGTACTTTGACAACGCTAATACATTGAAAGGAAAATATATTCTATACACATTAAGTTGTAACATTATCTACTCCTCAAGATCGCTTACAATAATGTGTTTCTTCCTTAGATGTAGTCACAGAAGTGTAGTTCTTAACAAAAGCAACAGTATATTGGCCTTTGTATATACAAACTGTTGTTATTTCCAAAAACATTTGATTGGTATACATAGTAGAAAAAAAGTGGTACACTCCGCATCAAAAAAAATTGCGACAGCTAACACCGTGGAGCTAGGCCACCCAATATACAAATTATTATACCATAATCGTGTCTGGTAAAGAGACCCCCTCTCTCTCCTCCTTTCTTCTCTCCCATACTAAAATTAGCTAACAACATGAACGCAATTCTAATTTCAAACTACACATGTATTAGTATCGATAAAATGAAATAACAAAACCGAGACGAAACAATATTCATAAGTTGATTTAGGGAGAAACTGAAACACACACAACAAAAAATTGAAACTAAAGGATGTCTATTATACACAGGTTCAGAAATGAGGCAGAGAGAGAGATAAGGGGAGAGAAGAAGAAAAAGAAAACGGAAAACAAATAAAAATGTGGATTTTTAAACTTAGTAAGAAAACAACCTAACATTCTAAAGTGCTGTTACCAGAAATCCAACAGTAATATAAAAATAACGTTTGTTTTTATATTTTTTTCAGGACCATTCGACTGTATATAGAGGATGCTTGAAACATTCATTAAGTCTCTTTCAAAAAGGATAGAATACTCAATTTCCAGTAGAACTGTAGATCTCAAAGACGCATCTAAGATAATGTCAAAAGTTAAACACACATGCTTTGTTTCCGCGTGGTTCGGTTTTAAATTCGGTAGTGTTCATTGGACATTCTGATGCAAACTACATTCTAATAAACCCAGTAAGTAGCGTATGTCAATCTTCCATTCCAGACTACTAATGCAAAGTGAACAAAAAAGAAAAAAAAAAGAAAAAGGAAGAAAGAACGATAAAATTGAATGAGTGCTATTTTACTGCTATTTTTTTTTATCAAATATATCCTATATTAAAGGTCAAAATCGTATCATAATGAAAAGTTACAAATGTTCAAATGGAAAATTGTATGTTCCTTATAGATGTAGCAGACCTTGCATGTTTCAAATTTTAACGTGAATAAATCACGTTGAATTATAGGATGGAAACAAACTTGTGTCGAACTAGTATAAATAAAATTTTGTTTTCAAATAACCAAAGAGGTTGCAATTTTTTAGTCTTTCTCAAGATTTATCTGTTCCGAACATCCAGCATCACTTTCATCTCTTGCGAATATAACGTTGTAATTTGCACAGATAGAATGAACACGCTAGAACTCAAACGGATCATAGTGTCAGTTGGATGATGTTGGTTAGCTTATGGACCACCACTTGGTCGAGGATTCAAACCCCTAGTGGGCCGGTAATTCGACTGAGACTCGGTAACCCAGATGATAAAAAAAGACATTTTGCTTATTCCGTTGCATTTAAACAGCATTTCTTTGAGAGCTGACCAGGACTGGAGATGTTATGCCCAGAGCACGAAAAACTCGATGATGAAGTTACCATGTTAATTACATTCCACAGACCAGGTCTATCGGTCTCTTGCTCCGTTTTAACTTCGAAACACGCACACGCACATGAAGTGCGTGTGTACTTGAAAGATAAAGGAGAGAAGTGAAAGATGCAACGACAGGATAGGGAAACGTCAAGAAAGAAAGAAAGAGAGAGAGAGAGAGAGAGAGAGAGAGAGACGAATATAAATCTGAAACATACTTATCTTTACAGTGTATAATGAACACACACACTGTTCGAATTCTCGCCAGTGATGCTTTGTAAGTTCTCCAACAGAAGATAAATCTCTGTCTGCAGCATTATTTTATGCTAAAAAGATATTCTACCGGGCGGGGAAACGAACCCATATTTTCCGCTTAGAAGTTTGGTACTTCACCACTACACAACCGATTGCTTTACACAAACTTTGTTCAACAAATGATGTAATATTTCTTTCTGAGAACGATAACACGAAAAGTGTTTACTTCAGAACAATGAAGTGTTTCGAATATCCTGGTAAATCCCTTGCCCTTTGCAAACCAACATTCGTATATCGTCTCTATCATGATAAAGGTGTTTGCTTCCACATTTTAAAGCATTGCATGTCGAGTATGATAAATCGATTCTTCACTAACATTTTGTAAAAAATGCAACTTTGGCGTGAACGGAATTTGAACCTCTGCTGAACAGCTTTATTAATCTTAGCTCCATTACGTTACCGCTACACTATTATGCCACCTGAAACTAGAAGCCAGATATTACTTACTTTAGTCTTGATCTTTGGAACGATCAAGCTTCTTCCTGTAAGGTTACTTGCACCTAAGTGCACAACGAAATTAATTTATTCGACGACCTTGAGAGAAATTAATGCCCACTAATAAAGGAAACCACATGCAATCCAGGAAAAATTACAGAAATAAGAACATATTATGAATTAATTTTGCCCTGCAAATTCAAAAGTACGCGAATAATAATAATAATAATAATAATAATAATAATAATAATAATAATAATAATAATAATAATAATAATAATAATAATAATTATTATTATTATTATTATTATTATTATTATTATTATTATTATTATTATTATTATTATTATTATTATAATCATCATCATTAGCATCAATTGCCCGCTTCGCTTTGTTAAATTGAGAAAAAATAGTAATATATTCTGTTATTCAGTCACTTTTTACTATTACTAAAGCGCTCTTTGATATCGATCATTTTCGATTAGTTTTATATACCCCCCCTTTCCATGTTGCAGAGGACGGCATCTTCAGTGTCATTGTTCATCTCAGTCACCCGGAAAACTATGAATTCGACAATGCTATTGGTTAGTTTGACCATTTTTATATGTCTCCCCCTCCTCCATGTTGTGGGCTGAATTTGGATTTAAACGGCATCAGATGTGTCACTGTTCATCTCAGCGATTCCAAAAATTATAGATTCGATACTAATATCGGTCGTTTTTCGTTTTCCTTTAAATGTTGCTATCTTTCCCCCTTCCTTTAGTTACACCATCAAAATGATACGAAGAAAAACATCTCGGGTTCGAAATTCATCTAGTACGGTGGTTCAAGACTTATTAAATTGGCTTTGACATTCTACAGATGGCCTAAACCGGTATCTGATATTTACTCTGTAAGTGCTGAATTTTGTTCTTAACTGGTGAATCCATAATGCCGTCACAACGAAACGATATATGAAGTTGACGAAGTTAATTTTTATTTTCACTGCAAACACAATAGTTACTTCACGATAATATTCGTTTTCTAAGACGTGTTGCGAAACCTACTTGAATCTAGTTCATTTTATCGTTAAAACAAATAAACAAAATAATTCGAACTTCTTTTTTTTCATTCAAACGTAAAACATGAGAGCGAAGGGAGACAAATGAATGTTTCTGGACCAATATTGTGAAACAAGTAGGAGAAAATAGAAGGACACAAGAGTAAGTACTGCAAAATCCCTTGTGTATGATAGTGGAACCTGTTTGCTTATAGTAAGATGGAAATATTGCATCTCAAAAGCCTATTGACATGGTTTCTTTACAGATGGAATGAAATGTCGAAGTGTATATTTTCTCCTTCATATCAAATCTAGGGTCAGCCTCCAGTAATATGGTTTGAAGTTTCTACTAGGCTGTGCTCATTTGAAACTAACATACACCTAACAAGGGACATCACCCAATTGTCCGGCTCCGATTTCAATGAAATTTTTGTTGCTGATAGAGGACATGTATTCATTATTTGTGATGACAGAAATTTTTGCCATGGTGCATGTTTTCTATTTTTTAATAATTTTTAAAGGTTGTGATGTGGTTAATAGACATTACTACAGAAACCCCTTACTACCCTTTGTAAACGGAGTTTTAATGAAAGAACAACCATGTAGATACATATAGGGCATAGAGGGAAGTCGTATGGTACGCATAACCTTGACAGCAGCCATCTTGAAATCCGCCATTTTGAATTAAGGTCAAGTTTTTTAAATGAGAATAGGGTAATATGATACATAATTTCGGGCTAGAATTTAATCAGGAAGACAATGGTGAAGTTATATTTAAGATGCGCTCATTTGGTGAAAAGTTACAGGCATATTAATTGTTTATACTTACTATGTGCGTAAGTCCCTTACCTCCGTTTCTAACCCGCGTATTAATGATAATAAGTGGATAAAGGTTTCGTAATACATATTATGCCTAGAGGGAAGTGATACGATAAGGGTATCATTGACGGTAGCCATCTTGAAATCCACCATTTTGAATTAAAGTGAAGTTTTGAAAACTGAAAACCATAGCATGTGGCACCAAATTTTAATAGTAAATTTTCCCCAAAAGCCAATGGTATGCTTATTTTTATTCTATAGTTAACCAATATGAATTTATGACTCTTCTAATGTGCACGAAACGTCCATTATTCGATCTTTCAAACTTGTAACACTCCTAATTTTCACCGCATGTTTTAAGATTCCAGCTGGCACTTTGCAATTGTTTCCATGGCTCATGCTTTCTAAATTTATTAAATTTTTTTTTAAGAGTTGCGATTTGTCAGTTCATGAATACTGTTGGGATAAGCATCCAGCAATCTTTCTGAATTTTGAAGACTTGCCACGTAATTATTAATTTCATAGGCAATGTAATTATTTATTTCCTATACCTGCCCTTCAAAAACTCGTTTACTGACATGAATCATCACACAACGAAAGAACTCCAACTTTGCATTCAGGTAATACCGAAGACGTAGCTGGTAATGGATAGTAGATGAGACGAGAAATAAGTTGAAAATTCACTTCAAAAAAGGAAACGAAATATGATGGTTGTGTATATCAGTGGTCTTTTGTTTTGTTTTATATTTATTTGTTTATTGTAAATTTTTATTTATTTATTTATTTATTTTCTATGGCAATATTTTAGCTAGTCAGACAAAAAAAAGTAATTCGTTTTCTAGTGATTGTTGTCGATGGTTCATGTTTATAAGTATTCGGTATTGATCGGGAACTCGATTAAGTTACACCTCTTTATAAACAAGTTACCTGTTTTCATATTTTGTTCACGGTACAAACAGTGCGTTGGGAACAGTCATATTATGTCTCTTTGACATTTTCTATCATTGCTGCTGTTCCTTTAAAGTTGACTTATTTAAAAAAAAATACTGTTTGTCGTTTGCGCAACATGTAGGCTACATTTCGTACACCAATTTCTTATAATTTCATTTGTATTTCTTTACATCACATAGGTCCATAGGTTTCTCATGTACTCTGGGTTAAAATAAATAATTACACTGCCTAGGAAATTAATAATCACATGGCAAGTCTTCAAAATTCAGAAAGATTGCTAGATGCTTATCCCAACAGTATTCATGAACTGACAAATCGCAACTCTTAAAAGAATTTAATAAATTTAGAAAACATGAGTCATGAAAACAATTGCAAAGTGCCAGGTGGAATCTTAAAACATGCGGTGAAAATTAAGACTATTACCAATTTGAAAGATCGAATAATGGACGTTTCGTGCACATTAGAAGAGTCATAAATTCATATTGGTTAACTATAGAATAAAAATAAGCATACCATTGGCTTTTGGGGAAAATTTACTATTAAAATTTGGTGCCACATGCTATGGTTTTCAGTTTTCAAAACTTCACTTTAATTCAAAATGGTGGATTTCAAGATGGCTACCGTCAATGATACCCTTATCGTATCACTTCCCTCTAGGCATAATATGTATTACGAAACCTTTATCCACTTATTATCATTAATACGCGGGTTAGAAACGGAGGTAAGGGACTTACGCACATAGTAAGTATAAACAATTAATATGCCTGTAACTTTTCACCAAATGAGCGCATCTTAAATATAACTTCACCATTGTCTTCCTGATTAAATTCTAGCCCGAAATTATGTATCATATTACCCTATTCTCATTTAAAAAAACTTGACCTTAATTCAAAATGGCGGATTTCAAGATGGCTGCCGTCAAGGTCATGCATACCATACGACTTCCCTCTATGCCCTATATGTATCTACATGGTTGTTCTTTCATTAACACTCCGTTTACAAAGGGTAGTAAGGGGTTTCTGTAGTAATGTCTATTAACCACATCACAACCTTTAAAAATTATTAAAAAATAGAAAACATGCACCATGGCAAAAATTTCTGTCATCACAAATAATGACTACATGTCCTCTATCAGCAACAAAATTTTCATTGAAATCGGAGCCGGACAATTGGGTGATGTCCCTTGTAAGATAAACATCGTCTTTTTTAAAAGGCAAATTTATCTGAACTTCCACTCTATGTTACATAAGAGAAGCACGCTCTGGCATGAATTAAAGACAATGACATACTGCATTATGTTCCGACGTTACTGTCAATATTTGAAACTTCACTTCTTTTCTTATTTCTTCTCATGTACGTATTTCTGACATTATTTGGACGTAGTGACGCTACAGAAAATTTATTGTTCTTTTTAATCTTACCTAGTTCTAGATGTATTAAAGCCCACTTAAACGGGCTAAGAATGTCGAATTTTTGCTGGTATTCGACAAAGACTGAGTGCGTCGTTTCCAATTGAGAAACTATTTCTTAAATGGCCAACCAAGAAAAACTTGGTACAACATGCAAGAGATTCCAGATAGTTTATCATGATAATATAATACTTGTAATAAGTGTTACCTTCTGGAAAATTTCTTACTACGAAGGGGATTACGAACTCCAGTAATGACATGTTAATATATATCAAAACGCTTTGTTTGATTTATTGTTTTAAAATTTAGAGTTCTTTTCGTACCAATGCTATAAAAGACTTGGGTCTACAAACTTAAGGTATAATCCGAACCAGTGCCGTGCCGTGGAAAATCAGCGCCCGGGGCGAGAGTATACGACGGCGCCCCATACATATATTCCAAGCATTTTTTCTTATCTTTTTTCCCTTTTTCTTCCGAATTTTTCGCCCCTTTACTTCGGCGCCTGGGGCCGTCGCCCCGCTCGCCCCCACGGCACGGCCCTGATCTGAACCAACGTAATGCGTTAATAGTTTTCAGGGATCTTCCACCGGTGATCAAACCCGGTACCTCGTGCTTCAAAGGCACTCGATCAGCGAATATACAATAATAATAATAATAATAATAACAATAATAATCGTAATAATAATATAACTAAATTGTGTAATCTTCTTTTATTAGTATACTTTATGAAACTTCTGCAATACAAGTACACCTGCTACATAATTTTAAGACTTATGGTGTATGCTTTCGTGCAGAAGAGAAAGTAACACACACACACACACACACACACACACATATATATATATATATATATATATATATATATATATATAAATAAGGCGAAAGCCCCATCGTTTACGTGTTATAGGCTGCCGAAAACATGAACAAATGAATTCTAAAGGTCCAAAGCTCCAAAACTATGGCACCTCCTGTAGTTGGGTCAAGACTTCACTTAGGAACTTGTGTGTGCTCTATCCAAAAATATTTGTTTTAGAATCCTAAGGTACTCACGCAACAGTTTTTATTGAGGTAGTTGGAGAGTACTTTATATCATAGGCCCGTAGTCAAACTCCCTTTTTTAAAAATTGTTGTGGAAGAACTCAGGATTCTGAAACACGCATTTTTTGGATAGGGCACATACTAGTTCCTAAGTGAAGTCTTGACCCGACCAAGGTAGGTCCCATGGTGTTGGAACCATGAACCTTTAAAATTCATTGTTTCATGATTTAGGCAGACTATAACACGTAAACGATGGGGTTTTCGCCCTATGTTTATTGGAACTTTTTTGTTTGTTTTACTCCCAGGAATCACTCCTATGCTTTTGTACAACGAATCTAGCGCCATACTGTATATATGCATATTAAACCGCTAGGCTTATATGTTTGTCTCCAATCCTTTCGACAATGAAATCTCGAAAACCACAAATGCTAGAAATGTGCCGTTTTCACTGGACGATTCCAAATTTTGTATAGATTGTCCAGTTTTAATTCAATATTTTTTTTAAAAAAAAATAAAAAGACATGGTCGTTATTCCTTTAATACATTTTTAAGGGTACACTGGAAGTGTTGAAATTTTAAACACAGTAAAACATCCATATCCTACGAGTTATATATTCCAGCACCACATAATTACACGCACGAGTAGTATACCACTCTGGAGTTTGTTCCATTACCAAATGATATTACAAAAACGAAAGATAACGATTTCTCCAGTCAAAGATTAATCTTTATTGTTTGGAATATTTTGCCCAATGAACACGCATGAATGCCTAATGATGCATGACGAAAGAAAACACTGATCATATATGAATTAGGAACTCCAACCAAAAGTAGGCTCAAATCTTGCAAACAATGCGAGATATTGAAAAAAAAATATCGAAAAAAAATCTCTCCTTTATGCTATTCATTGCCATTTTTTTTATCAAGACGTCTTTCACTTGTGCCTGTAAAGGGACATGTACACATGTGGTGAGGAATGACAGGGAGATTCATGTTCGTATGTGAGTAATGCATTGTGTAGATAGCGCAGGTTCAGCTAGTATATATTAAAAATGTTGAACTAAAGCATATCTCAACCCCATTATTATTTTTTTCTAGGAAAGCATAAACTGAAACAAAACTGATCAAACTGAAACGAAAACATAAACGAAACTGATCAAGCTAATCAAATGTGGTGGAGCTTTCTAGACATAATCTGGAATCGAACTATGGATGTTACACTCTAGAAGTGAGCGTTCTACTGTTTTTTTTTCTATTTTCCAACTCTTGTTTCACTTTTCTAATTAATTGAAGACTACTGCGCTTGACAGATATAAACAAGAAAGATAATTAAAAAAATAAAAAAAATAAAAATCGAGAAATATTAAAAACACAAATCTTATTCAGAGAGCCTCAAAACCCTACTACTGAGACGCCGCGACCACATGCAAATCGTTTGAACTTGAAGCGCTTGATATATGTTGCTCCAGATAACATTTTATTTTCAATATTTTAATATCTTCACTATTGCATAATGAATAAGCTTAAAGAAATAAAATGAACAGCTATTATCTTTATCTTTCCAGTACAGTACGTTTTGCTGTTGTGCAATGCGTAGCTAAGACGCAGGAGATAAATTTAATGTATTTTGAGTTCATTTTTTTTATGTTTAATCTGCTGATGCTTAGTATATTCATTTATTTCCAAAGTTGGTGTAATGCCGCCTGGTGAGTGTAATCCTTATTCACTTTGTAAGGAGAATAGCCTCTTGTAATTTCTTAGGTGTGGCCATAGTCAGATAGGGATCTTTAGTAGAGATGCAAGGGCTCGAAAAAAACGGCTTTTTTAAAAAAAAAAAAAAAAACTCGGTTTTTTCTGCTTCGCTTTATTGCTTGGGAAATTTTGGGCTTTTTTTCAAAATTCTGCTTTAAATTGATAAAGCAGACTTTGTTTTGCTTCTCTATAACACAAAAAGTCATTTAATTAGTGGCTGATGCTGATAATAATATAAAACCTCGAAAATAAACTAGGAATTTCGAAAAGATATTTCAAACAATTTTTCTTCAACATATTTACATTATGAATTCCAAAGGATTAACCAATGTATATAATAAGATTTTTTTTAACCTCCTATATACAAAAGTAAGCAGAGTTGGTAAGAACCATGGTTGTTTTTAAAAATGCCAAAAACCCGTTTCTTGGGGAATGTTTATACCAGGCTTTTTTGGTTTAAACCCGGTTTTTTATTTAAATTTTTTGCTTTATGTATTTATATTACATATTCACAGAAATAAGTTTGTTTCGCCTTGGTGTTATTATGCAACAGCCGGGTTATGCCAGAAGAACTCCCATAAGCTTAAAGAAGTCCGGTCAGTAAATTTCTTAAATTGAGAAGCTCTCGCCCTAGCCATCGGGAAAATCCCGTCATTAGTTGAAATGTAAGACAATAACGGGAAAATCCTGGTCATGGATGTAAAATTTAAAGGTCAACGTATCATAATCAGTACGCTAAAACTGAGGTATTACATTACAAATTTAGTGCGTACATATCATTGAAAGTCCAATCCAAGCTAATTTCTATCAATATATTTAAGCAATCTTGACCTCTTTATAAAACAACATGCATTTAGGCATACAGAAATATGCAATTTAGTTTCGTTTCGTCTGCTTAGGCTTAACATCCTTACGAAATACCGAGGTTATCAAGGAGAAGACTTTCGCTTAAACTGATATCCGATCCGCTACTTGGTTTACGCATGAAAGAAGGGTTGTGGTTCGGCCAAGAATTGAACATGGGACACATTGATTAAGAGATGAAAGGGAAATAAAACTATTGCAGGTAGTTTGATATCTGTAAACGTCACCATGAAGTTCACACGATTCGAAGTTTTCGTTCTTTTTTATTTTTTGGTTTAAACCAGTTAGTTATTTTTAAGAAAAGTTTGTGTAAACCAGCCAACCCTAAAAGTAAACATTTCTTTTTAAAAAAAATACACAAATAACTAGCAAAATTGTATGTAGTATTTTTACTTCAAAATATTCCATACCCTCGTTTCGAAACAAAATAAAATTAAAATAAAACATAAGAGAAATACTTAGATTTCATACACTTAAAGGGTGCATATCTAGAGCTTTTGGTTCTGTATATTCTTGAAATTCTACAGTTAAGTTTTATATAACCACCATCACGGTTTACCCAATCCTCAAGTTTTCTGAATTTTTAACAAGAGGGATTCAACATATCATTACGGAGCACCCCCCCAAAAGGACTACGGAATATATTTAAGTTAAGCTAAATACAAGTCCCCCCAAAAAGGACTATCGAATATATTTAAGTTAAGCTAAATACAACTGCACAACAAACGTGACTGAGGGATTAGCTTTTGCGCTTCTATCGGAAAGTCCGGAATTCAACCAGCATTCGACCATTCTGACAAAGCTTTTCTTCATTCCATCTGTGAATGTAGAAATAGTGCATGTACTGTGAGTTGGCCGACTTCCTTTTTTATTGTTTTTAAATCGTTATTATTACTAATTACCAGCAGTGACGGTTTTGCGAAGGTTAGGGGGCGGTCTTTCGGACTGAAGCCTGTTCCCCAAAGTTACGGAATGTCTGCAACAAACGAAATATCTATTAGTTATGCCTTTACTCATAAACTTTAAGCTCCCGTCAAATAAAAATTACGAATGTTTAGAAAAACTAAACATTAGTAAGAAAAAAACCTTCCCAAAATACTTTTCTAAATCCGCCACTGATTCTCAGTATAAAGTGATCTTTAAGGTTGTATCCGGGAGATTATTGCTAAACATATAAACGAAACGAAATATTAGTTATGCCTGTACTTATAAACTTCAAGCACCTCCCAAATAAAATTAGGACCTTTTAGAAAACGAAACAATCAGAAAAACCCCTCCTAAAGTACTTTTCTAAATCCGCTACTGATTATTTGTATAAATTAGTATTCAACGTTGTGTCCGGAAAATTATTGCTAAATCACTTCACAGCTACAGTATAATAGAAGTGTGGAAGTACGGTTTGACGGATATATTGAAAAACGTACGCTTTGACGAATAAATAGAAAAACGGACAAGTTTAACTTTTGCGCTAGAAGCTAGAGTACTAAGCTCTTAGAAATGAAACACGGATGACAAACTAAAATGATCTAGAGAAGAAAAAAGATGTCGATAACTAAAAAGTTAAAATAAAGTTAAATAGCCTGTAAAATTGCCCTCAAATACTACATTCTTCATGTTAGCTTTAATTCGTAAAACATGTGCTCCATCCATCTTGATGGTGAATTTCAGAGCGAAATGTCGCATTTAGGTCATGGAATTCTTATCTAACTATAGAATATACTATAAAAAAGCTATTTAGATAGAAAAATCATGAAAATGAAAAAAGCCAAAATTTCCAAAATTCTCGTTTTTTTTCCAAAAAAGCCGACCTTTTTTGTAAAAAAAAAACATCGATTCAAAAAAGCCGGCTTTTTGCATCTCTAATCTTTAGAGGCCTTATACAGTTAAAAGATTGTTATGTCCTCATATATTTTAAATTTAAAATATAAAAATAATAAACCATAAAATAATATTTTTTATGGAAATTAAACAAAATTTACAGTAAGATGAAAATGCACATCTTAAAATTTTCTTCTATTTTCTTTATTTCCAAAATCTAATCAGATCCCCAAAATTAATTTTACGTAGCTCGTTTATTTCAATGTTAGATATAAGGGATTCAATCTACCATATTGCATAGTTGTTCTAATGAATTTTTCTAATATACTTCATATGAAAAAAATGAACACTCTTCTTCGGAAAAATGAAATCTTTGAGTTTTACGTCCCACGGTTATGCCGGTTAGGCTAAAGGAGACGGTGATGATGAGAGATGAGTGAAATGGTGGAATGAAGAAAGTGGGAGGAAACGGGAGAACCCCGAGAAAACCCACGAGCACGGTGTTTGTCCACCACAAAGTTCACTTGGCGGGGGCTGGGATCGAACCCGGGACCCCAAGCACCAGAGGTGAACGCTCTACCACTGAGCCACCGCGCCCCCCCACTCTTCTTCGGAATTTATGACAATGTTAAATATGGGAAAGCAAATGCCTTCATTTGGAAAGGCGTGTTCAATATCGTCTTGTCATTATTTTATAAAATACGGCATTCCTGTATCTGTCTACGTCTTTAGTTGCACGGAATTTATAGCACACATACTGTATGAATGAAATTGCTGAAGCTAAGCTGAGAAATTACTGTTGAAGTTACCTGGGTAAGCATCAATTGGCCTCTGACAGCACTGACAATGCCGTTCAATGTTAATAGGCAGTGGCGTAACAATGGGCTTTGGCGCTCCTAGGCAAAAGTACTAGTAAAGCCCCCCTCACCCATAGGATAGGACCCGTGCATGATCATCTATAACTTATACATACGCGCAGAAACAGCCATAAACCATCAGTGGGAGTGTATTGACCGTTTTTCTTTCTATATAGTTGTAGTATATAGTTGCAACTGTAACACTAAGAGTTAGAAATAAACAAAGCGCAGTCATCAGATTTGGAAATGTTGAGCTGAGGCCAGATTTAGTAATAAAATGAAGGATTTCTTCGTAGGTTTAGATTTGAAAGTCTGTATTGAAAAGTGTCTCTGAAAGTCACCACCTCTCCTGGAAAGTCACTGGATAAATCGCCTGCATACGGAAGTGCAAAGTCATAAAAGACTGGTTGTTGACCTCCTCTTCAGGAGTGGTTCGTAACATTGGCACTCGTAAGAACGAAGATACTTCACGGAGTTTTGTCATTCTTCGAAGCGTATCCTTATGTTTGCTATTACGGGGTCGAGGCTAGGCAATAGCACTTTCATCTTTGACGGTCAGTAAATCACTTATCTTGTGCCAACTCATCAACGAATATTTTCGGCACGGGCTTCCTTCTTTAAAACTTATCCAAAGCATCAAATTTGTGCACACAAACACTGACTTCCTCGAATACTAGAGGCACATTCTTTCTAAGATCTTGCACAACTGTGCACCATTTTTTGAGATTTTGTTGACACTGACAAGCACATACTAGGGCTCTGCAGCTTTTTATGACACAACATTAATGCTTCTTAGAACGTTTTCCCACAACACAATAATTATCACGAAATCGAAACTTTCCATTTTTTGCTTATAACGAGCTGTTTCTGTCCGTTCTTTTTCTGTCTCAGTAAGGTACACGACATTAAGACATTTCATGACGTCCACACACTAGCGGATCCAGAAGGATAGTTTGGGAGGAGTTCTACGCTGGAAGATGAGCGTAGAATCAAGGTGACCAGAGTTTTAATTTGCAAGAATTTTTGAATAACAATTGCGGGACAACAGTTGCAAAAAGAAAGAAAGGCAGGCTCAGTCTATGCAAAAATAGGTAACAAAAGTGCACATGCATAAAGAATACCTATATAATACAAAATACATCTATCTCTATATTTTGTGGGGTCCACGAAACATAGTAGAATTATAACTATGTTTACAAAAAACAATAAAATTATATTATGCTAGCCTTCGCCTCCACATCCTCAAGTAGTTCGGCATACGGCATCGCACAACATAGCAAATGCTCCTATGTGCTACTGTGGCACAATATTTCGCATTCTTCCTTCTGTGTATTTCCAATAGAATCCGATTGATCTAAAACTCCGTTACGAAATTAAACACCTCGTAAGGCATTTTAGTGAACCACCCCGACCTCTTTTTCTTCCGTCTACGTTAAGTGGCAAAAATCGCTCAAATACATGTTGAATTAATTTAAATGATAAAAACAACTACCAACTTCCATGTTTGCAACCGTGAGGATCCCGTGATACGGGCATCTTATAATAATAATAATGTTTAAATGTTCAAATGTTTATTAGGGACAAACAGCTACAGCCACAAAGTGCCCCCAAGAAGGATTATACAATTATAGGGCGCTCACATTTAAACAACATAAAATTGAAACATGCAAAAAAAAAAAAAAAAAAATGCAATGGGTATACGCTGCTGAAGTCGTCTGCTGTGAATTTTACTGGGCGCGGCCATATTGGTTACAAACAACCTGTTGCTAAGGCGGTTGTTAAGGCAGACTCAATGGCGTTGTATGTGGCAGCTGTGAGTTTTGTGAAAGACAAACTTAAAATCATGAATAAAAGGGTACATTTTCACGAATAGCAGTGAATATATTTACTTTATACGTATAGGAAGGCTATATTTATCATAATATGAAACAAAATTACTCCACATTTTAATTCCTTCAATCGCCAATAACTTGCTGGACAACAAGTGAGTGAGAATCCCAAGCATGTACATGAGCGCCCCTTAATAATAATTTTAGATTGAGTTTAATTAAAATTATTGAAAATTGTTATGCTTCTGTCATATTGTTTGTTTAGCTTCAGTGAAAATGTTTAATATGGAAGAACTTGATTTTTATAAAATTAGTGATCAGATATTCGGAACAAAGGAGTACAGCGCTAGAATAACCAATGCATTTTAAAGCATACACTTACGAATACATAATCCCAGAAACTTAGCATTTTCGTGGAAATAATTTCCTAATTTATTCTTCATTCTTTTGTTAGAAGGTGTCCATTCTTTGCTTGGAACTGGTAAAGTTGAAATGCATAACCAGAAGTAATTAAATAATTTAAAAGATATAACTCTTTAACTATCCTATATAATCCTAGGAATCCTAATGTTATCTGAATTATTTTCTTTGCGTCTACCACGAACAACGTACAGATTTGTATCATGCCAGCATATACATGTATTAAAATTCATAAGGAGAACACGTACCAACTTACGCTGAATGGTCACTTCACGTAACACTACATCTATGATGATTAAGGGCAGCTTGATGCTCGAGCGAATGTAACGATGCATCTGTAGGGAGCAGGCGGACCAGTGAAGTTGGGTATGCGTGAAAGAAAGACAGGTACGAAAAGCGTACAATAGCCAGGGCTAGTAATCACTAAACAGGATTTGCATTTCAATTTCTTAGTAACCATGGTACATTTTTAAGGCTGTTTCTATGTTCTCCCTCTATATAAATAATTTTCTTGCACAGAAGTATTTTTGTAGGTTAGACAATTTTTATACATTAAATTTTCAAATAATGATCCCGTATTTATCATGCGTGTGTACTTAGTGTAGATCGATAGGATGGTGCAATTATATTTTATGTCAAACGGAATGAGACAAATTAAAAAGTCCGGCTTAAACTTTACTATATTGCCTGTACTATACTCTTACCAAAATTCATATGCGGCAAGGTACGGTTAGGTTAACTTGTGATTACTTAAATGAGGTTGTCTTACATATATGGTAATGCCGATTTACCAATTTTAAAATCATCCATTGCCTGCAAATCTCAATTGTATCAAGAGTTTCAAATTTTTACACATATATGTAATCACAAAGGTAAAATTGTTATCAAACTTACCCTGGTGAGGATCAGAAAGAGCGGAGGCAGGCAGGCAAGTACCCGCACTCCATGCTGGGGCAGGCAACGTTCGAAGGTTATAGTATGACTTTAAACGTCTGATTCAATTATCAGTTTACTAAGAAACGATTTTACAGTGTTCTGAGTATTAATATATATTGAACAGCAAAATTAACCTAAAAAATGCCACAAGCAAACAAACAAGAAAAGATAGAGCAAGGGAGCTTTGGTCAAAATGTGTGTATTTTAATTTCTTTCCGGCAGAATATGCAAGGAGAGAAAGTGTTCTTCAAAAATATTGAGATAAATCTGTTCGCCCAATAAGTAATTAATCATTATATCGCTTGTTGTAGAGTGTGGCTTTGTTTTTGTTTCTCTTTAATATGTTATATAGTACAATATTTTTAATTTCATTCTTGGGAAAACAAAAAGCGTTACATGTACCTCTTAAACTATTATGGTTATATCGGAAAACGAAACAAATCACTTTCGTAGGCGAGTACCATGTAAACTTCTTCATATAACCCGCTCAAAGCTGGTTTGTTTGTAACCAGCTAGCTGAACAGGAAGCGGAAATGACGTTTACTTCACCAGCGTATTACAGATAAAAATACAATGAAAAGCATAATGAGAAAACAAATAAGCAGAAATATCATCTTAAGTACATCTCAAACAAGTACACCCAGTCATGAGACTAAAATAACATTGATATGAGTATACAGTAGGAAAAAAAAGTATATAACATATTAAAAGGAACATACATATAGTCAAAGTTACAAATGAACATACATGAAAATCATTAAATAATATAAGCATAATTTTCAAATCAATTGACACCTTAATTAAAGTACACTCACTCAAAGACAGAAATAAAAATAAGATAAATTTACCAAAGAATACAAAATAAGCATATGACATGACATGTGAAACTCATAACCAAGATGATAATAATAATAATAATAATAATAATAATAATAATAATAATAATAATAATAATAATAATAATAATAATAATAATAATAACAATAATAAAAATAAAAAGAAGTGTAGTATCCAAAAAAAAGCAAAGATAAAAGAAAACGGATGATAGGAAAAGAGAAAGAAAGTTAAAAAGAGAGAACAAGAAAACAACCTAAAATAATCAAATTAAAAAAAAATCAAATGGCACCTTACAAGTTTAAAAAAAAAATATTTGTCCTTTAGAATTTTAATTAATTGTGAACGAGTTTTAATAAAATTACTTTGAAAGATATCTATAGCATAGTAATACTTATTGGCTGTATCTATAGTTTTATAAATTGAACTCTTCAGGGTAGGAACATTCGAAACAAAGGGTACAACATTTCTAGCATTGCGATATGGAATTCTTATGGACCAGAGACCATCAATAGAAAAGACACCTTGAAGAATATTATGAAAAAAAACTTAAATCAAAAATACACCGCCTATCAGTTAGAGGTAACAAATAAAGGTCTTTAGATATGCAAGACAAATTCTTATAATTGAAGTTTTTAAACTTCCATCGTAACCAAGCCAAAAAATTGTTTTGAACAGATTCTATAGCATTTACAAAATACTTAGTTTCACAATTCCAAATAATAGTGCAGTACTCCAGATGGGATCGCACATTGCAAATGTACAAAGTCTTACAGGTATTGATATTCGAAAAATTACGGCATAGACATTTTAACATAGCTAAGTTCTTCCTAACCTTAGAAGTTATTACCTGTAAGTGCTTATTGAATAATAACTTGTTATCTAAAATTATTCCTAAATCCTTGACATAGGCTCCAAAATCGATTCTCTGTTTACCGACTGTATAATTATACAAAAGAAGATCAGTTTTCCTTGAGAAAATTATGCCTTTAGTTTTGGTAATATTCAAAGGCAAAAAATTGGTTTCAGACCACTTGACCACTAATTCAATATTATCTTGTAAGGTTACTTGATCTTGAAAGGTTTTAATTTCTTTAAAAGAATTTATGTCATCGGCATACATCAAATATCTACAATTTAACTTTTCAGGTAGATCATTTAAGATACAACAAAAACAACAACGGACCAAGATTAGAGCCTTGAGGCACACCATATGTTATATTATGAATGGAAGACATATAGCCATTATACCTTACTTTGAATTTCCTATTATCTAAGTACGAATCTAGCCACTTTATTATTTGATTCGATAATTTATACTTATACAACTTATTTATTAATAAGTGATGAGGTAATTTGTCAAAAGCTTTGGCAAAATCAAAGTAAATAACATCTGTCTGACCACCCGATCGAATAACAGAAAACAAACTATGTACAAAGCATGCCAAATTTGTAGTAACCGATTTACCATTTATAAACCCATGTTGATTTATATCCAACTGATCACGTACAGCATTATACAAGTAGTTGTACATTATTTTTTCAATAATTTTAGGAATAACATTCATTATAGATATTGGTCTATAATCGTTAATTTTGCCACCTTTAGTCTTAGGTATTGGCGTTACAGCTACAATTTTCCAGGCTTCAGGATAAATGTTTTCATTTAAACTCCAATTAAACAAAGATGCTAACACTGCGAAGTACTCTGCAAACAAATTTGCCAACGACTGGCAGTCGGTAACCAAAGAATCATTTACTACTATTCCAGTTGCAGTCTTGTTATTACCCTTAGATACATATCTCCAAAATTTCTCAGGATTACTTTTTAATTGATTTTCCATTTTAATATAGTGAATACGTTTGTCATCTTTTAACTGAGTCTTAAAAGCCTTGCGGTAGTTAGCAAATAATAAATTGTCTTCGTGTTTTAATGTATTTTTATACTTTTTATGAGCTAAATTCTTTGCTTTTAATAAAGAAACAGATTTCTTGGAGTACCAACACGGATATTTAGATATTCTTGGCCTAGATTTCGGAATATTTGTTTCCATAGCTAATACAATTGCTTTTTCAAAATCGACAACAGCTTCATTTTTATCTGGTTTTAACAAGATATTATACCAATCTATAATGGCCAGTTGTTGATATAATGCATAATAATCACCTCTAACAAATTGAAAACGTTCAGAAAACTTATTTATTTTACAACCGTTAGGTAAAAACACAATGATTTCAATCGAATAATGAAAAATGTCAGGTTAGACCATACACTGATTGTTTTTTTCTTGACAAAGAAGTAGCATTTGTGATAACAAGATCAAGAGCAGAAACTGAAGGTTCAACACACAGGTTAGTATTTTCCAAAAAAAAAAAAAAAAAACACACACACAATTGCTGAAACTTCAATTTGGGGTTATAATGTATTCCTGAAAGCTGTTCATTATTTAACCAATCAACTTTGGAAATATTGAAATCTCCAAGAATCAGTATATCATTTTCCGAAGGATTTAACCTACTAGAAATATGGTTCAAATAATTTTCAAAATTCACAGGGGAAAAAGTTGATTGAAAATAAACACACGATATTAAGAGATTCTTCCCAGTATCACATTTTAATTCAATCCACACACATTCACTTATAAGTTCAAGATCAGGCCTGCGATTCACCATAAAGTTTTTCTTTATTGCTATCAAAGATCTACCACCTCTTTGACATGACTCTTCACTATATAATCTGTCGGCTCTAAAGCATGTATAGGTATCTGGGAAATAATCGTAGTCTCTATGAATATCGGATAACCATGTTTCTGTTACTGCAATTATATCATATTCACAGTCAGAAATTGAAGAGAGAAAATCACTACTTTTAGTTCTAAGTCCACGGACATTTTGATACCAAATTTTAAGGTTTAGATTCATCATGCTTAGTAGGAGAATTATGATTAGTAACTTCGCCATAATTCCGCAATCTACCATAGAAAGGACCTATGAGAACACCTGTAGGCCACACTTTAGGATCATTAATTCGGGAAAAGTCTAATTCATTCACCTCTATATGAAAGGAAGAGTAAGAATTATGTTTAGTCTTCAATCTGGTAAAAAACACTTCTTTCACATTGAGTTCCTTAACAATTCCTTCAACTTCTTCACTAATAACTAACGGGTTAAGTCTTGTTACAAACAGTGCTTTTCTTCTTGATTTAGATACCAGGTTTGAATTACCTGAGCCACAGCCAACGGTGAGTTTCCTTGGTTCTCTCCGATAATCTGAAATCGGCAAATTGTTAGCTCTCAGAGCTTGAAATGGTTTATTATTTTTGGATATTACTTGAGACCAGAGTAAAGGTGTGGATTTAAAGGATATTTGCTCATCATTTCCAGTTTCACTATTATCCGTTAAATGTGGGAAATGATTTTGATCACTGATGTTTGGAGTCGGTGTAAAGTAAGAAAGGGTTGGAAATAATAATAATAATAATAATAATAATAATAATAATAATAATAATAATAATAATAATAATAATAATAATAATAATAATAATAATAATACTTATTATTATTATTATTATTATTATTATTATTATTATTATTATTATTATTATTATTTCCAACCCTTTTCTTCCTTTCTAGGTAAAATATGAAAAAATGTTGAAATATGTATTGAATTATTTTAAGTGAGAAATCCAAATACTAAATTCCTTATTTCTAAATTTCAAAGATTCTTAGGTATCGGTATCTTATTATAATAATTGCAATCCCCGCTCCTTTCTTTTTCCACATCTTTTCCTCCATTTTACTAAAGTATCAAAAAACGTTGAAAACGCGTGTCAAATTATTTTAAATAATAAATCCAAATACCAAATTTCAAGTCTGTAACCTTAACAGATTCAGAGAGATGGCTATCTTATTAAAATAATTTCCACCCAATTCTCCATTCGTTTCTTCTAATTTCTAAAAATGCCTTTCTTAATGATACCCTACGTCACAAAACTTATATACTGTCCGAATTTCAAGTTTCTAGCTTAAGCGATTTGGCCTGTGCAAAGATAAGTTATTCACTCAGGACTTCGTCTTTTGTATATGCATTACAATAACAGCCTGTGTTATTTCCCAAGAAAATGTGAAATGTTAATAAAATTACAATGAATCTCTGGTCCCCTCCTAATGTTTCCGTGTTGAACCCCCAAATTCACGGTTCTTTTTATTGATCTAGTAGCTAGCGAACTTACCTTTAATCTTTGATGTATGGGGTTCTGTGGTTTGATTCCCGGTGAGTGAGCATCGAATGCACTACAGTGGTTCAATCCAACTTTAAACTCTAATTTTCGTTCTGTAAACCATCGCTTTTGACAAACGAATAACTACATATCAATCAATCAACCAACCGAAAAGTTCCATCTCAGATTCAGAGAACTTTTCGGTAAAAAGCGCTGAAGATTCTTTATTTCTCTTTATTTAAGGTAAAGGTAATTGAAGTTTCCGGACCCGAATTCCATTTCCATGTTTTTTTTTTTCTTGGACATAATTTTAAAATATTTTTTAGTTCAAAGAATGAACCGTCTTACCCTCCTATCTACAGCTGTTCGTCCAACAAATAAACCATATTCTCACTCCTTTGGAGCTTATAGTGACCGCCTCAAGAAAACTAAGGAAAGAAGTATTCACAATTCAAATATATTTGTATTAAGTATATTATTAATTACACATTTTGATTGGACTCTGCTAGGCTTGTCACGCAGAGTGTATCGGTCAGGAAAAGACAATATTAGTATTTCCCAATAATGAATGCAGGAAGTAATTAAAACAAATATCTTTCTAGGGGTCAGTCGCCCCCTCCGCCCTCCCCGTGGATCCGCCGGTGCGTCCACGCACCTCTTTCTAGTGCAAACACGGTATTATGATTTCAATCTCAGCGCGTTTCAGAGTTTATTCAGCGTCGTTTCATTTTCCGGAAATGTATCCTTGGGAATATAGTCTTGTAAAGCCTTCCAGCGTTTCCCGCTGCTACCAAAGAAGTTACATATATCTTGTAGAGTGCCAAAGAAATTAACAACTTCTGTTAACTTTTGCAGCATCCGATATCACAAGGTTCAGATCAGGTGCTGTGCAGTGAACATATATGGCATTCTTGGCATGCTTTTGAATGCGCATTTGCAAGCCAGAAATATGACCTTTCATTACCGCCGCTTCATCGTAGCTTTGCCCTTTGCACTTCTTAATGTAAATCTTATTTTATAATGCAACTTTTATTATTAAATCTTCATATTTTTTCCGCACAGTGTATGTCCATATAATAAAATTCAATGAAGCTTTCTACAATTTCAAACTGTCGGAAATGAAGAAAAGGTGTCTGCCCCCACACACACCTAACCCTGGCTTATATTTTACATTTTATTACAGTGATATTAGAAAATATGTTCGAAAATTTATTTTGCGGTACTCGTTTCGACGTCTCCTGACGTTGCCATCCCGGGCACTTGCCCGGTTTGCCCGACGCTTGGTACTTGCGCTTGAGTCTGTGTAGCTGCAATTGTGCTGTGACTCCTAACCATGGCAACACTTTTTAACTCGTTTCAATCTAGATCTTATAGGTCATAGAATTTGTCATTATTATTGAAAGCCTGTTGTGCAAGGTAATTTTATTTAAAGTTAGTAAGCTCAGTACATGTAATATAGACCTGATATCGTATCAATACAGGAGTATTAATTTCTTAATCACGCAGTTCTATAACCTCGACGAGTTTACAGTAATACCAATAATTTAATACGCAAATGTAATAAACTCTGAGCGAAGTGAGCTCATTCCACTGTTCGGAAATGAAGACCGCGATAAACTTGAGGCTCCATTTACATAATTTTCTTCTTTTTTTATTAAAATCTGGGGTACTCCCTAATATACCAAAACGCCCTGCGCCCGTAGGCAATGCCTACCCTGCGTACCCTACTGCTACGCCACTGTTAATAGTGGATAAAGTGGCATTATGCGCCACATCATTTCTCTCAGTTATTTCTTTGTATATGCATCTTCTTATTTTAATCACAGTTTCAAGTTCGTCAACAATTATATGATGTCCCTTTCCCTTGATGTCCTGAGCACGTGCTTCTTAGCTTAATGGCTAATGTATACCTGAAGATGACACATGTAAGTGCTAGGAAACAAATACGTGCAAGGTGGATGATGTTTTCTTGCAATTAATTAGGTAATCTTTGATTTATAACTTAATTTCGGTTTGTACCTTCACAATTATATATATTCGCGTCTCATTAAGTTTTCGTCTAAAGATTCAGTAGTATACATACATACACACACACACACACACACACACATATCTTATATATAAAAGAGAACGCACAAATCCTTTGTTCCCTCATCACGCTAATACGGCTGAACCAATTTCTTTCATTTTTGGGGGGTTATTAGGATTTGGACCCTAGATGGTTTTTATCATATCACTTTAATTTTTAATTACCAGTGTCTTGAGATAATTGACCATTCAAGTGTCCATAACGTACAAATCCTTTGTTAGTTCATCATAGGTAAAAATAAACGTATTTATATGCAACCCGCATGACCGTGTCACTCGGCGGGTTAACATAAATGACAGGCGATATAATGTTAACATTTACTGCAATCTACTATGGTTTTTATCATATCACTTGAAAGCGAAAAAGTAAAAATTATCTAAGTAACAACGTTTATTGCGTTCCGGGGTGACCGCAGCGAAGCGGGGCGGGTTAACATAAATGACAGGCGATATAATGTTAACATTTACTGCAATCTTCTATGGTTTTTATCATATCACTTGAAAGCGAAAAAGTAAAAATTATCTAAGTAACAAAGTTTATTGCGTTCCGGGGTGACCGCAGCGAAGCGGGGTGAACGCTGCTAGTATATATATATATATATATATATATATATATATATATATATATATATATATATATATATATTAAAGTTCAGCTTAATTTAATATAGTATGCAGCTTATTCTACATAATTCCAATCTATGTTATGCATAAGTTTAGAAGTCTTCTAGAAACGTCCAACCACTCATAAGTTGACACAAATCAGATTTAAAACGGTAAGAGTTAGCGATATCTATGTAAGGATCTCCGCCTTACAGTACGTGTCACTTCTTCTAGCACATGTGATAACTTTAAACACGTGCCACTGTTTATCAACACTATCACAAGCATACGATAGGAGGAAGAAACAGGAAGACATAAGTCGCACGGAGGAGACCGAAGATGGACGAACCGTCCATAAGTCACCCATAAAAGATGACCAGGAGAGGAGCAAACTATCAGTTTACGATTGATCTACTAACCTACAACACCTACTCCTGAGATAGCATTGGACAAGAGGGCCCTGATTCTAAATTATCTCTGACAACCACATTGGGCGAAGGAGCTTCCTTACAAACCGTGTCACATAGCCGCTGTATATAGGGTCTAGAGGAGACTCGTTTAATAACACACCCTGGAGGCTTGTTTGAACAAAAGAGTTCTTGTATATACATACCTAATTTAAACCCTCATCATCCGAAGCCACTTCACATGTGCTAAGAACTTACTTCAAAACACTTATATTTGTCCCGGACTATTACCAACTCTACCAAACGGATATATATACCTAGGTATGTGTGCTGTGTATATATATATATATATATATATATATATATATATATATATATATATATATATATATATATATATATATATATAATGCACCGATTTTCATTCACATCCGGAGGGAAATAAGGTCCAGTGGTAATTTCCTATGTTAGGAGCACTATAGGAGAAATCTGGCAATGACACAAGTAGTGATTACTCACATAATGCCTGCTTGCGAGAGCTCGTCTTCCTGTCCCTGGTTAGAAGGAACACTGGCAGTATTGAATCATTGAGAAGTCACTTTCCATGTGTTGATATTATTTACGGAGGCAAGATAAATTCATCTTTTGTGTGTAGAATAAAGCTATCGAGAAATGTCCTGTATATTTGTGATGATCATAGAGTTTAGTAGTTGGGATAGCAGTTACTCCGTTTTAGTCCGAAACATGTTTGTAAATAATGATTTATAAAATGAAGAGTACATGGTCGGTAAATAAGGCCCACCAGAAATCTTCTGGCCCTCATTACCCTTACAAAAAGAAACATGTATACGTTTTAAATACTTAGAAACTGGACATTGAATGTGTGTTAGTTAGTTATTTTTTTCCTGGCCAATGTACCTCTGTAGTAGGGCGATCTATCGTGTTCGGGCCTAGTTGTTGACTTATGGGGGTTCGCAGGTTCGAGTTCTACATTGATGTCTTTCACGATGTAAATCTCTAATCATAATGCATGCGAATGGCTCATACCACTGTTTTTGGATATATTTTAAGCACATTTTCGTGCGGTTTTGCCGTTCGAGGTGTCCTAGTATCGTTCATTATGCGCCAAAGAATTTATCGGTGACATGCGAAGCTGTAAACGGTGCGGTGTATGGGCATATGATGAATGCATTGTCTTGGTAGACGTCGTTGATGAGGAATTCATTTGCTGCAAGTGTTATCAAGTGTAAACATTGTTGACAGTTAGTGTGAAATCTGTTTTCAATTGTGACTTTTTTATTATATATCCAAGCTTGTTCTTTAAACTTCAGTTAGTTGCCACGACTTAACTAACGACTGCATAACACATGGAAGTTTGCCTATATCCTTATTATTTCATATCTATATTGTTTCTAAATATTCTCTTATTATTAATGTTTAAAGTGCTGTAAAAATATTAGGTGCTAATTGAGTTCGAGTGGTCTGTCAGGTCGTATTTTTTTTCTTTTCAGACAGTGGGCCTTATACCTACTGTGCGGGTAATAAGACAATTTTATATGCTTGTCTTTCAATACGTTTCTCATAGAGTTAGCTCAGTGTTTAAGTTAAAATAAATATACCATAAGATAGATAAAACATTGCAAATAAAATGCATCTATTACATTAAAAGTATTTACGTAATGAACATTTTTTTCTTAGGCGGGCCTTATTTGCGCAAGTACATTATTATAAAATTTAAAGTGACTGGACCTTATGCAGAGTCGTTTTGATACGTGATTAGTGCCATACTAAAGAGTTCGACTAACGTATATTTCCTGCAGTAGTCAGTCGTTTAGTATGTTTGTGACTATGTTTGTGACTCCTAATCCATTGAACCACTTGACCGATCTCGATAAAATTTTCAACATAGATAAGATTCGGGTCTGGGATATTTTCGGCATTTCACTTTGACGATGCGACGTAGGGAGAGAGATATTTAAAAAAAAGGACAGTAAAAGTGACTATCTTTGTGACTTCATCCCTCTTAAACCACGAGACCGACCTCGATCAAATTTTCAACATAGATGAGGTTCGGACCTGGCATGGTACAGTCCGCAGCAAAACACCTGCAAAATGAGCATGTACGTTTATTGTGAAATCACGCCTAACAGCGCAGGCAATCAACATAACTTCTAAGTGGTACGAATCACGTCAGGAGAAACCTTGGCGTCCCCCCTGACATTTATTTTGGAACAAAAGACTTCGTCGTTTCTCAATAAACTTACATGCTCATGTTGCAAGTCTTTTGCTACGAACTGTACATATATCACTTTGACTTTATAACTTAGGGGAGAGGGGAGAGACATTTGAAAATAATCGAAAATGTGTAACTAGTGTTCGGAAATCAGCATTTTAATCACCCTGTTCTGTGACTGTTAAAAGTACTTAAAGTTTAGCATGCCTTAAATAGAAAAAACTGCCAGAGATAGCAACACCGACTTCAACTCCTACAAAAATATTTCGTACCTACTCCTCCCCTAACGGAACTGAATATCACTTTCCACCCTCTCTCTTCCCTTCCCTTCTTCCCCCTTTAACCCTAACGGCACATTTACTGCAAAGAGAACTGGTTAAACCAGCAGTGGGGGCAACCCTAAATGCCATTCACCTCAACGCACAGTCCCTTCTCAGCTCTTTCGATGAATTTCAAACTATTGTTCTCCCGTAAAATAGTCAGCACCTGATTTTGGTATCCGAAACGTGGGCAAAGCCAAGTTTAAATCTTATAGTAGCCTGTATGAATTACCGTGTTATCAGTTCATAAAAAAATGACAGAACGCAAAAAGCGCTGGTGGAGTCGGTATCTATGTGAGGGATGACGTTGATATGACTATGTCACTCCAGGAATACAGCTTCTGTACTGAGTACGTTATCATTGAATGTAGTTTCTGGAATAAAAAAAGTTCTAATCTGTTCGGTATCGAGACTGCCAAAAGCAAATTTTAAAATTTTCGAAGATGAAATATTGCAACAATTGCCCTTTTATGAAAATTGTTTAGTTCTCGGTGATTTTAATTTTAATATGCTGAAGTCGGAAAGTGAAAGTGAAACATTTCATGATGTTTTATTCGGCCTTAACCTGACAGTGTGCGTTCTAAATCCCGCTTTTCATACTGCTACATCACATTCACTAATCTATCTCATCTTAACTAATAATCCGCGAAAAATTGTTCACTATGGGCAATTACCAATTCCAGGTATATCTTACCACGATCTAGTGTTCCGCTGCTACTTTATACATACTCCGAAGAGACAGTCAAAACTTATTTTGTACAGAAACTTGAATAAAATAAATGAAGCTGCCCTTTTCTTCGATGCGGCAAATATTCCTTGGCAGGTAATCTACAACTCTTCGTCTACAGACGAACAACTTAATTTATTTAATACCGCGATATTGACACTACTTGATAAGCATGCTCCACTCATTAAACGCAAAGTATCGCGACCTTCTTCCCTGTGGATATCTAAAGAAATTCTAAATTTAATGGCTAAACGCAATTCCTCTTATAGACAATACACGAAAGCTCGTAAAGATAATCCAGTACAGGCTGACAAATGTTTAAAAAAATACAAAAACTTACGAAATAGATGTACACACTTTATTAGGAAAGCCAAAGTGGAATTTGCCTCGAAACTAGCGAACCGCACTGGTAACTCGAAAATTTTGTGGAAAAAGTTAAATATATTAGGGATTAAGAGCACTAGGAAACAAAATATAGCTAACAATAAATTTACTGCAGATGATCTTAATAATAAGTTGTGTGACATTAAGTTTTTAAGTAAAACAGTTTATAAAATTACATATGATGAGATTCCAGAATGTACAGAAAACGTTTTTTCCTTTGAATGTGTCAGTCCTCAAACAGTCATGAAGGCCATCAATAGAATAAAATGAAATGCTACCGGAGCTGACCAAATTAGTATTAAATTTATTATTATTATTATTATTATTATTATTATTATTATTATTATTATTTTGCCTTTTATACTAAATCTCATCACTAATATTTTCAACCGTTCTCTTATGAACGGCACTTTTCCATCTACTTGGAAAACAGCTGAAGTCCTAGCGTTCCAAAAAAAAAAAAAAAAAAAAAAAAAAAACAAGTAATAT
The DNA here is from genome assembly GCF_964235325.1 of Thermobia domestica. Lineage (NCBI taxonomy): Eukaryota > Metazoa > Arthropoda > Insecta > Zygentoma > Lepismatidae > Thermobia > Thermobia domestica. Next base: position 139,387,230 of record NC_137459.1, on the reverse strand, counting down.
CACAAGTATTAATGATTTTCGGCCAATTAGTGTTTTACCTGCTCTTTACCGCAAAGGCATTAGAATACATTGTTAGTGATCAAATTCGAACCCATCTAATGAAATACATTTTTTTATCCGTTTCAATTATTCTTTAGAAACTACCACAGCACTGCTACAGCTGTTACTTATGTCACTGACGACATTAGACTAGCAATGGATAGAAAACAAGTAACTGTTCTTGTTCTACTAGATTTCTCTAAAGATTTCCAGTCAATTATACATAAGATTCTCTTCCATAAATTGGCGACGAAATTTAACTTCTCCTATGGTGCTGTGAAATGGTTCAAAAATTATCTACAGGGACGGAAGCAATTTGCAACTGTAGCCGATACTTCTTCTGCCCTGCGGAATCTCACTCACGGCGTCCCTCAAGGAAGTGTCCTTGGCCCTCTCTTATTCTATCTGTACATTAACGACCTTTCTTCTGTCTTACAATACTGTAAGCATCACCTGTAAGCAGATGATTTTCAAATATATATATATATATATATATATATATATATATATATATATATATATATATATATATATATATATATATATATATATATATATATATATCAGGCCAACCCGAAAACTTGGGCAATTTAATTGAACAAATGAATGACGATTTGCACCGCATTTACTTGTGGTCAATTTAAAATGGGTTAACCATAAATCCACTTAAATCGAAGTGCATTTGTGTCTTCTGTAAACGACTTATACAATTGCACCGTTGAATATACCAACAGTAGAGATAAATTGAACAATTATTCCATTTTCTGAAACTGTTACAAATCTTGGTGTAATAATAGATTCCTTGAGATGAAGCCTCACATTAACGATGTATATAGGAAAGCGTTCTGGTCTTTGCATTCACTCACGAAACTAATGAAAATTCTACGCACTGAAACAAAGCTACTACTTGTAAAATCTCTAATGTTCCCTTACCTTGAATATTGTGATGTAGTTTTATCAGATTTAAATGAAGAATTAGCGTACCATTTGCAACGTATCCAAAATGCCTGTATACGGTTTGCTTATAATCTCAAACAATCAAACCATTTAACTTCATACTACAGAAAGCTGGGCCTTTTGAAACTTGGTGATAGACGTGATTTGCATCGACTCAAACTTATCTTTAAGACTTTGCACTTTCAACAATATTCGTACTTATTTCAACGTTTGCAACCACTAAATGTTCACCAAGACCACAACACAAGATCAGGTGTAAATAAACTCCTTTATCTTTCGCTACATTCTTCAAAATTCTACTTGAATGCGTTCTTCGCATCCACTATCCGTGAGTGGAATGACATTCCTTCCAGTACAAGACAATCTCAGTCAACCTATTTAAGAAGTCGGTTGAGCAGATCCTCCATAAGTCTATCAAGTCTTACTTATATCTAATAAAAAAGCTCATTTTATACTTCCTACCTTTTATTTATTTTGTTCACTAAATGTATGTGACTATATTATGTAGTAATTTGTAGTAATATAAGTAATCTATGTGTGCATGTGATGTCATGCGTGTGCATGTGTACTTATTGTTGGGAGTTTTTTTATATATATTTTATACATACTTTATTATTATTATTATTGTATTACTAATCATGATACTATTGCATTGCATGGTCAAGTGGGAGACAAGGCATTAGCCTTAACTTCACCATGTAAAATAAGACTAAATAAATAAATAAATAAAATGACAAATATTAGTGTCGAATCTATAGTTTTCGTGGTTGTTGAGATGAACACTGTCATTTTTTGATGCCGCTTAAAATCAAATTTAGTACCGTAACTTGGGGCAGGAGGATTTTGGCAGGAGGATATATATAATGATCGAAAATGACCCCCAACAGTGACACTTTCGATTCCGTTTCAATCCAAATTCAGCCCCGCAACCTGGGAGAGGTGAAACGTATACAAATATCTAAAATGAACCATATCAGTGACGAAACCACAGTTTTCGGGACCGCTGAGTTGAACAGTGACTCCTCCGATCCCGTTTACATCCGAATTCAGCTCGGCAACTTGGGAGAGGGTGATATACATAAAAATGATTTAAAAAGTGACGAATATTAGTCTCGATTTCACAATTTTCGGGTCGCTGAGGTGAACAATGACATTTCTGATCCCGTTTAAACAAATTCAGCCCAGCAACTTGGAAGAGGGGAAGGGAGGATATACATAAACAATGATAGAACATGACCCCAAGTGTTACATTCATAGTTTTCGGGTTCGCTGAGATGAACAGTGACTCTTCCGATTCCTTTTCAATCCAAATTCAGCCCCGCAAACTGGGGGATGGGAGATATATAGAAATGATCTAAAATTGTCAATATCAGTGTCGAAAGAATAGTTTTGGGGATGTCACTGATTTGAACAGTGACACTTCTGATTCCGTTTACATCCGAATTCAGCCCGTAATTTAGGGCAGGGGAAGGGAGGAGATATATATATGAATGATCGAAAATGGCCAATATCAGGGTTGAATCCATAGTTTTCGGTGTCTCTGAGATTAACAATGACACTTCCAATTTATATATAATTCAGTCACACAAAACGTGGAGACATATATAAAAGTGATCGAAACTGACCGATATCGGAGAGCGCTTTAGTAGCCTAAGAGTAAAAAGTGATTAACTAACAGAACATATTACTATTTTTTTTAATTCAACCTAGCGAAACGGGTAATAGATGCTAGTAATAAATAAAACAGAAAATTTGACTTGAGTAGTTGAATAAATAAACTTGCCAGCAATTTAACTGTTTTAAGCGAAACGCAAGCTAGAAGCATGAAACTCTTTCCACATTGTCTTACTTTCTGGTGAGAATTCGTGTAGAAGGAAGAAAGCCAAAATGCCATGTCAAGTCTCTCTTTTGAACTATTTCCATAACATTCACAACATTTGTCATAATGAAAAGATCGCATTCAAGGATGACAGTTCAATTTTCTTCGTTGCTTGAGTCTCGCCAAAAATGTTCTACACAGTGTGTCGTAGAGACAGATGCAGGAATTAAACCAGGCATCTAATACTCCCAAGGAAAATCAACTATGAGTATAGCTGTGAATTTTGAAAGATTGTACCTTTCTTTCTTCTCGTCTCTCTTCTTCCACATTTCTTCGCGCTATTCTTTTTTTCTTTTTCTTCCAAAACGACCATCTCCATTTTTTCTTCATTCGAGAAAGAAATAATCATTTCTTTTGTAAAGCAAGAAGTGCTTTAAAATTCCTGAAAACGAGATGATTTCAAGAGTTCGTTCTCTTCAAGTTCCCCTTTTGTATAACAGGGGGCAGTGCTCAAACCAATCTTAAACTCTCTTGCATGAAGGAGTGAGAAAGCATTGGGAACTGAAGAAAAAGAATGAAATTGAAAGTCAATGAGGCTCTTCGTTTCATCATTGTCCATTCACGTCTCGCAAAGATTCATCCTAAGGTGTTTAAGAACAAGAAAGCATTTCTAGCAGGAGGTTTTTGGCATTATTTTAATGTTTTTCTTGTTTTTGACTGTTGTACTTCCTTTCTTTTCAATATTGATCAAGTTTCTTCCATTTCTAAACTGAATTAAATTTAACATTTTGATATTGTTGTCCTCATCGTAATTATGTTTGGAAGTACTCTGAAACATCATTATTCAGTAGCGGGTTTTGAGGAAGGTCACATTGGTATTGCCAGATGTTAAGGAACAAAATAAGCTTCATAGAGCTGAGGAAATCTCCGTACAAGAATTAAAAAATACGAATTTGATTTATCTGTGCATACGGCAAAGTTGAGAACTAATTCCCCTGTTTATGAGTGGCGTTAGTCACTTAGCACTGATGCTAGTATTACTGGTTTTACTTGATTTTTTTTTTTTTTTTTTTTTTGCATATAAAGTTTCTCAGAAAACGAAAAGCATATACCGAATATAATCAAATTTAACGAAAGTCGTGTACATACTTTAAATATTATTATTATTATTATTATTATTATTATTATTATTATTATTATTATTATTATTATTATTATTGCTGAATACATACATCTATTTAAAATAGGATCTAATACTAAAACCATGTGAGTAGCAGTGGCATAGCGAGGAAAACATGATGGTGCTAATAAATTATCATGTCTCAGAAGCGTACTGAAAAGCATACATGCAAAGAAGGATAACGTAATTTGTGTTTCGTTGCATAACACTTGATAATAATGTTGGCAGCTACATGAAAGGAAAAAAAAAAGTGACATTAGCCATTTTCCATTGCTAACAAAGAAACGGATTTTTTAAAAATAAATAACATTTATTTAAATATTGTTATTTATCCTTAATTAATTCTTAAAAGTGTCTCCCCGTACCCGAACTTTCTCTATACAATTTATTGCATCGATACCGGAGGATTGCGAAGGATAGATATTTAGTTAACAGGCATGCTAGTTTATGTGTAATAAAAATGAATCAACCGATGTATTAAATTCAGTTTTACCTAGTTTCGATCCCTTATTATTGACACGTTTCAATCTCAAACAATAGTATTGTTTTCCGAAGTTGGGCAAAGTTGCATATCTGTAACACTATGATATTATAAACTATTATCAAATTTGTTGTGGAACAGACAGAGAAACGAACATATGGCAGGTGAGTCAATGGTAGGAAATCGCTTACGCTCGCTTTAATTGCCATGCTTTTTTTGAGGCAAGTTTCAACATTAAATATCATAGCGGATGTCGAATGCTGCGAATCGAACTTTCGGGAAAGGTACATGTCACCCTGTAGGTATTCTTTATTTTAAATAGTAAAAGTAGGAAACACCTCTTACATATTACACAAATGGCATATTATTATTATTATTATTTTCATTATAATCCTTCTGTTTCCTGTTCATATTTTCCTGAAAGAGTAAGGGTAGTTTCCGATAGGCTTTTTCGGACCATTCCCTACATTTCTCACAAGATAATTAATTCACTTTGCTCTAGGCAAAGAAACTTCACATGTTAAACTTTAATTGAAATAAACAGAAAGGAAGATGGAGGAGTTCAATCTAGAACAAAAGTGGGATATGGGAAAGGACGAAAGCAGAATGTAAACTAAAAATGCATATACATATTCACATATACAGACATAGAAATGCCACCCACAGGAAAAAGGTGGAAGGAAAAAGAAAAGAAACTAAATAAAACTGTAACACAAAATTATCTTCAGAGAATAATTTCGAATTCCAGCCACCAGTTCTCACAAAATTGAGAGACGAGAAAAACCGCAGTCATTGCTTTTGACATATACTGAGAGAGAAAGAGAGGAAAATAATAATTAAAAAACAAGTCTAACAAAAATACATTAAATTTATTTTGTTGTGGTTGCTATTTATTTTTCTTTCTTCTAAACCGCGTGATGATGAAACCGAAAAATTCAGCTTCAATTTTGGTTCTGCAATACGGAGGAAAAATAATTTATAATGAAACTAATATATATATATATATATATATATATATAATTTAAAAAATATATGTAACTTGTTTTGTTAGATCTTGTAGCATTGATATCATGTATTATTATTTCACATAATAAAAAAGTTGGATTAAAATAAAAGAAAGATAGACAATATACGGACATTTGTATCATATTTCCAGTCACTAACCTGTATGTTCAATATCATGCGTTGGTCTTGTTTATAACTTTTTTATATTTAGTAATAAAACAAAAATAAATCATATACAGGATGACCTAAATAAATGTATCCTCTACTTTCGATTTTCAGCATTTCACATTCACTTATAGGCGGAATTAGCCTTTGCAGAGAGTAGGATGAGGGACTTCCGCGAGATCTTCGCTAATTGTATGGCATGCATGGCATTATATGACATGATTGTATGTCATTTCAAAAGTTAAAAAAAATCGACTACAGAATATCGCTCTTCAAAATGCTGTCAAGAAAATATATTATTATTCTTGAGTTTGCCGATGTCTTCTTACAATTCGCAACATTACTTAGAGATATTCAACATAAGAAATATATCACGGACAGTAGATTCAAGAATAATGGAATTGTACTTGGTTTCGAACAAAGCTTCCTAAAATCTTGCCTTTGCTTGCCATGAGTTTTGTAAATATATTTTCAATATTCCAAAATGATTACTTAGTATTAAATTGCATAATAAATAACCTCTCTATAACATATTTCTATTGCTCTTGTTCCGCCGAAATTTGAATCTGGAATAGTTATTCCACGTTTCAGTATTTTTTTTTTTCGAGATTAAGACTGTAATATTTGAGATGTTGGTTGAGTAGCGTGTACACCTTTCGTCCTGCGTTCGATTCCTGGCGGGAGAACATTACAATTTAGTCGTATTACGTTGGTCCGGATTCTACTTTAAACTGTAGAAGAAGAGTAACTTCAGGTTTTGCTTAGGGGCGAGATCGTCCGATATAAAAATACTAATTTCAAATTTTACGTTACTATATTCAACTAGTTACTATATACGCTACTAGTTTTGAACAATCCATAATCATAAAATAACTTGAAGGAGCGATTGCCCGCTTGAAGTCCGAAAAGGCACCACTGAACTGTAGATCCACGCCCCACATACCCTTGGTGCAGAGAAGGGACGCTAAGTTTCCACGAAGCAAACCACAGCACCTTAACAAAGTGATATATTCACCGGCTGCAGAATCAGAACAATATATGCAGAGATGTACATTTATGCTCATAAAATTTTGATCATATTCTGTAGATCACCTTTTTCTATTTATTACATTTGTTCTCCCACAAGAAAAAGTAAGAAAAAATAGCAACCACAACAAAATAAATTTAATGCATTTTGTTATACTTTCTTTTTAGTTGAATGGTTAGTAAGTGAAGACTAAAGAAAGCATTGCTTCTATATAATGTTCGCTAAAAGTATTGTAAAATAATAAAATTGTGAGAAAAAACCTCGATTGAATGAATCCTGCTAGTCATGATTTCAAGGTTTCTGTAATACCAAAGGAAAATTCAAAATGTACATTAAATGAGCTACGCAAAGGAGAAAAAGAAGTGAAGTTTTGAATTCATTTCTTTAAATCTAGTGTCTAAACTAGTGTAAAAATCTAGTGTCTTTAAATTTAATTTCTTTAAATATATCAAACATATATGTATTACCCTCTTGTAATCAACATTTCGTACGCAAATGTATAAACAAACATAAAAAAAAATATTTTGAGGCTCGAAGCGATGTGCTATGACTGGGAAATATCCATATTTGGTTTCAAGCGTTCACCTCTGGTGCTAGGGGTCTCGGGTTCACACCCTGCTCCCGCCAAGTGAACTTTGTGGTGGACAAACACCGTGTTCGTGGGTTTCCCCGGGGTTCTCCCGTTTCCTCTCACTTTCTTCATTTCATTAATCTCTCATCATCACCGTCTCCTTTAGCCTAACCGGCACAACCGTGGGACGTAAAACTGAAAAAATTCATTTCATTTCACTTTTTCGAAAAGTTTGCAACACTATCTGCGTTTACCATTTTTTTTGTCTTTATTTTCATTGTTGTTTCCAATGTTGATATCCAATTTAGGCCATTCGGTTCACATAAATTTATCCTGTTGCTTCGTGCAAAGTTTCGTTCCTTTGTCTCTTTTGGTTTCTTCGTTGTCATAGTTAGGTATTGTGCGTTAAATAGAAGTACTTAGAAAGGATAGCATACGTATGAACCAAAATCACACCTTTGTGAAGCAGACCGGAGAGTGAAATGCTGATATTAAAAGAATACAACGAAAAGGGGTAAGCACACTTTCTCTTGTAGCGTGAAAACACATTAACATATTTCAAAAACAACAATAAAAAATCATTGATTTATGGATTATCAACGTGTGTGTGGGTGCGTATTCATTATTTGAACTTATTATTTTTTTTTAAGTTTACTCCTATTCACAATATTTCTAACAAAATCGTAACGAAAAAGCATGAGCCTCTTTGTGGCCAAGTGGCTAAAGCGCATAGTCCCGGGTTAGATTCGCGCTGGGAGCTAATGCATTTTGATTCAGGATTAAGGTTTAAATATCACTTCGGTTCAAAAAAGTTAAAGGAAGCAAACCAAACTAGACAAACAAACACAGTATTGTTACGAAGATACATAATTAAAATAGTGTTGCTGAAATGTTCAACTGATCTATGCCACATTCAATGGTGAAAAAGAAAATAGAGTACTTCAATGCATATTAGTCAACAGTCTCAAGCAGAAGCTACACATTTTTGTCTGAATGCCGTTTATTTTAGCTTTGAAACTGCTTTCACTTAATTAAAAAACGACAATAAAATAAATAAAGTCTGATCAAAACAATTACTTTTAATAAATACTAGTATTACATTTTCGGCAATGAATGTTCCTTATATCATCCTGCAGTCTTTCACAGACTTATTCAGTTGTTATTGACAAACAGATCTTTAAGTTGTCAGAAAACAACAATTTATCCCATTTTTTAACACACTGAGGAAAATCATTAATAAATAATAGGAACAATAGGGGACTTAAATTCGATTCTTGGGGAAATCAAGCCTGATCGCTACGTGATTTCCTGTTTCGACAAAAACTAGTTGATTGATATTCATACGAGTACTAAGAAAACTATTTTTTCCAACTTTTTTTTATTGTGTTGCTAATTTTCTAGGAGGGTTATGCTGATGATGATACAAAACACTTTTCACTCAGGGACGTCATTTAGGAGGGCAGGAAGGGGCAATTGCTCCCTCCAAGAGTTTGAGGAATACATATACTGTAATCGATTGTCTATTAATATGCTATAGTACTCGCGCCCAGTCGTGAAGCTTGGACTCTAAACCAATCATAGAAATGTTTTGCTTGAGCTCCAACACATCGGAAAACTTCGGTACAATTCGTGGAACCGCTTCCCGAGCGCACACTTGGAGAAACGTCAAACAGCTGAAATTCACCAACAATGTTGCCAAACTTTGAAGACATAGTAAATTAATATTTAAAAAGGCATTTAAAAATTACCAATAATAACACCCCACAACACTAACCAGTGTAACAATTATTCTAAAATGGTAACAATAACACGAATAGTAACAACGAAAATATAACGCAATAAAAAAGCAATTAACAAAACGGAACTTGGCGCCAATCCGACAACACTGTACTCTCGGAAGATGTTTTCCGTGTAGCGCGAGAGAAGACACTGAAAAAATCTTATGGGTGGGGGTTGACGAATGGAACACACCCTCGCGTTCTATTGGGCGGTGAAATCGGTAGATCTAGGTCAAGCTTCACGAGTTGGCGCGAATACTATAGTACAAAACGTGAAAGTCTTATGTCGATGGTGCTCTCCCCTTCTCAAGGGAAGACTGAAATGACGCCCCTGTTTCTAATTAGATATTAAGTACGTAACATGTGTTTATTTTCTTCTTCCCTTTCCATGGCATTTATGAAAAGGTACTACAGCGTTTTCAATTGATTATTATTCCTCATTATCTTATTAGTTTTGTGCAAGAAGCACATAGGTAAGTGTTCTTCACCTTTTGTACAGATAAAATCACATTTTTCTTATCTATGTGCCCTTTTTATATGCATTTCTGAAAATAGTCAACCTTCTTGGCATGGGCGGAATTAGGAATTTTCTGCTGGGGGGAGACCTTTTGGTCAGCATAGTTATGCTTCTTGGAAAGCATAGTTATATGTCAAAGGATCAACTGGACAAAAGTAAGCTAAGTTTCTTAAGCTTACTCATACTTCAATATAATTTAAGAATGATGTGCTATAGTACAGAAAAAAAAAACAGAGTGAGAGTGAGAGAAAGAGAGATAGAAAGAGAGAGAGAAAGAGAAAGAGAGAGAGAGAGAGAGAGAGATTCCAACATTATTGTTTCTAATATATATGGTGTAACAAAAGAGACATTATGATATATCGAGAAATACGCTTGCAATTCAAAAATTACGTAACACGTGGCCAATATGTTAAGACATACCTATTCAACTAACATAAAAAAAGTACCCACTGCTAAGAAGGAAGGAGGGACAATTTTAAAATTGCAGATTAAATATTCTTATTTTCGTGAAGATTCGGATTTTGCGACCAAAACACGTAACTTTTCCTTGAAGCACTGTTTCGTCATTCTCCTAGATGGCGCTGTAATAGCACAAGAAACATCGTACATCACCTGAGGTTGACAAACAAAGAGTTACTTCAAGAATAGGACATGCACTGTGATGTCGCTAATACTTCCAAACAAATACAGAGACGAGCACTTTTGTGATGATATTCTTCAAAATGTAAGATTTTTCTCTGAGATTTGTGATATTAAGAAAGTCAATTAACACCAGCTCTCATTAATTAACTGGAACATGAACGATCTGAGAGTGCCAAATAATAATAATAATAATAATAATAATAATAATAATAATAATAATAATAATAGTAATAATAATAATAATAAGTTACTTGTATCGTTATGGTTAATTGCTTTCCAATGAGAAATGAAAGTGAAAGTAGACGTCTAATGGTAATCGGTAGATCAATTAGTCATTCGAAAAGAAAACATTTCTTTTAATCAGTGGAATAAAAAGAAAACCGTTTGTCAGAAGAACACGTATGTACGTGCCACTCATATGACACGCTCTGCATATACTTATGGTTGATAGTAAATATAAGTCCAGCAATTGAGAAGCGATTAGATATTGGTAGTAGTAATCACTATTACAAAAAATTTCTGAACACTCAGGTTCATTTTTTTTCAATTGATTTATATTAGAGCTTCATTTTCTAACGCTTTCTTTACTTATTTACTTTGTTTAAATAAATAGCTTTGTAAAGGAGTAACAATTGCCAACCTTTACGTACGAGAAATGATATATATTATGATAATACGACAATAGGACGATCGCCAAATATCATATCGACGGTGTTAAGGTAAAAGGTTGTAACCCCCCAAAAATGAAAATGTGGAGTTTTATCTTTTCAGCTCATTATGGTTAGGCCATAGGTGAAAAAAAATATTGTAAGCGAAAAGATCAATACTTGCTGTAGCCTAAACGGTAATAATATTCTTACTGATGCAATAATACGTGATTCTTGCTGATATGGAGTGATCTGCTTCAAGTTATTAATGTTGAATTTACAAAATCTGTAATACTTTTGTCTACTTTAGGATCAAACGTCGGTTTCTGGTTTGAGCATTCCGGTTTGCAACATAAAATCATTTTCAAAATTTGCTAACAACGCATTTTTAAAATCTCAATAACTACGCAGACTAGCTTTGATCGCTTTATACCATACTAAACAAGGTGGTAACAATATATGTGGAAAATTTTTAGGAAATTAGCCTTATCTACAGGACTACCTATTAGATCGCATTCTTCTTCGAATTTTTCCAAAAAGGTACTCGCTGAGATGTCCTCAGTTCTACTGCTGAATTTAGTTAAAGATCTGATTTCATTGAATTTCACACGATTGCATTTAGTACTAAAATACCTTAGATGTCAAGATTTTACGTGGGTATGGTTCCTTCGACGTGGTCTTATTTCCCTGTCCTCTATATTAGAGATGGAGTCCTCCCTTTCAGAATAATCTTCTTCTCCTAGGTTCCTCATACACCACGTTAATGGCAGGATCAGGATTACACTTTGCAGTACTTATTTTCTCTTTGATGGCCTGCACCTCTCCTTGCAGTCTCCAAATTTGATTTGTATGTTCGTTAACTTGTGTTTCTACTACATCAACGGTACTTCTCACAACTGCAGGCTATGGATAATTTGTTCTATCCTATTATTTCCAGTTTGGCATTTATCTGCTGCGTTACTTGCTCCAATTTAGAATCCATCTGCTTTCCAATTTATAGTTTCACTTGTTCCAATCTAGAGTGCATCTGTTGTGTCACAGAATCCATCTCCTGTCCTATTTGTAGGGTCGCTTGTTCCAGCCTGGAATCCAATTTGGAATTAATCTCCTGTCCTATTTGTTGAGTTACTTGTTCTAGTCTGGAATCCAATTTGGAATAAATCTGCCGTCCTATTTGTTGTCTCACTTGCTCCAATCTGGACTCCAGATTTTGTGTAATTCAATTTATCTGCTGTTCAAGCTATCGTAAAAATAATCACGTCCGATAAAGTCTTAGTTGCTGGAATATTAATGTCTTCAACTCATGTTCTGGTATTCATTTTATCTCTTCGATATATTTTTATTTTAATACGTAGTAAAAATACTCCATAATGTTCAGAAAGTTTACTAAACTTCTGAATAATCTCAAGGTTCCACGGTATCGGCACCATATAAATGTGTAACGTTATTTCTTCGTTACTTTCCCTGATTCAAATATATTTCGAATACTTATAAAGTTCACAAGATCACAAATGAATTGCACCACAGTTATGCACTTTTAGACTATAGATTTTTCCATATATCCCTAATTTGTCACATTAAATAACATACATCCCGTTATAACAATATGGTTCTTCGTTCTATATATTTCTACATTACCGTATTAACCAGATAAACAAGTTGTCATTGCAACGAAAACAGGAAACAATCTCGAAATAATACAAATATTTAAATTGTTTCTTCATATATAGTTTCTTCTTTTTCTACTGCACAAAAGTATACACTATCGTTGTATCGTGACGGACATAAGTCTTTGACCAGGTAATGGCGACTGCTTTGAAACGAATGCAGAGTATGAGAATTAAATCGGTGATATCTGTAGTGTCGTGTGGAGAATAAACAAATTTGTGGACTAAAGGTTTAAGAACAACTCATGTTGTTAATATAAACTTTGCTGAAGATTATTCACTTTTATCATCATAAAATAAATACGAAAGACTTTTGGAAACAAAGAAAAATAACATAAAACTTTTAAAGCGGGGCAAATAAACCTAACGTAACCAGACTAAAGAAGAATCATTTACAGCGTGATCGTGGTTCAGTGGTGAAGGCGCTTGGCAGTAATCTGGAGGTTCTTGGATCGACTCCACGTCAGGCAATTTTTTTACTTACGGAACTTTGATGGTAACTGATCGTTTTATTATATTCAAATATTTGTATACTCGAATGTTTCAATACTTGAACTATCAAATTTTCAGGAATAATATAGTAATAATAATAATATTTATTTCGTAGAAGATTATAAATTAGAAACTTATTATCGCTCAGTTCATACCATTACAAGCAGAAACGTGATATTAGGCAAAATAATGTTTCGGTTTTATTTAATGTTGCCCATGAGAAGAGGAATTTCTCATCTCGATTCTAAAACCAATCAAACAAAATCAGGATGAGACTTAACATTTTACATTCGAGACGAAACAAGGCTAACTCAAATTATCGTCTCGCTTTGGAGATGAGAATCGAGACGAGGCGAAAAGTGTCGTAAATATTTCTCGTCTTATCTCGATTCTCGAAATAGTGTATGTCACTCTTCAAGTAACAATTGCTCTGTAGACTGAATCTTATACGTTATTTTCTTACTTTGTATTTCAGAGCTCACTGAATTATGGTCTGTGTACATATTTTTGTTGCGAAGATTTTATAATTACTTCTGCATATTCTACAAGTTAGTTTATTATTAGTTTAAAACTTTTAATACCGTTATTATTATCCATTATTATTATTATTATTATTATTATTATTATTATTATTATTATTATTTCTGAAGTTTTGTTAGTGTAATTGTTCACCCTGTACCACCCAGCTATCGCCTATTGTGCATTGTGCTGAACAAACACAGTGTGTTTAGGTTATATCCGGGTTCCGCTTCCTACCATTTTCCTCATTCCAAAATTTCTTTCATTATCATCATCGACGTCTTCTGTAGCTTTGCCGGCATAACCATTACTTAAAAACAAATTTTCTTAGGAATGTTGTGAGTTCAGTATCCCTACTTTCTACATGAAATTTTCCTGGAAACTTTCCGTTTAACCTTTAGCTAGTTGTTGTAGGGACATATGCAGAGGGTATTTCCTGATGGTTCTGACACTCCTTTCCAATCAAGACAAAATTGCAATATTTGCCTAAGGCTTGGGGCGATTTTACAGATTTTAATACAATCTGTCCTCGTACGGAATTTGTCTTCTATATTATTATTATTATTATTACTGAAATGTTGTTAATATAATGGTTCAACCTGTTCCACCCAGCTCCCGCCTAGTGGGCATTCTGCTGAACAAACAACGTGTGTCTAGGATTTATCCGAGTTCCGCTTCCTCCCACTTGCTTTATTAAAATATTTCTTTCATTCTTATCATCGACGTCTTCTGCAGCTTAGCCGGCATAACAATTACTTAAAAACAAATTTTCTTACGACTCTTATGTGTTCAGTATCCCTACTTTCTACATGAAATTTGCCTGGAAATTTTTCATTTTAACATTTAGTTAGTTGTAGGGACGTATGCAATGGGTATGTTCTGATGGTCCTGACACTCCTTTCCAATCCCGACAATTTTTCCCTTAGGCTAGGAGCTATTATACAGATTTTAGTACAATATGTCCTCATACGGAATTTATCCTTTATATTATTATTATTATTATTATTATTATTATTATTATTATTATTATTATTATTATTATTATTTCTAGTAAGACGGGAATAACTTAGTAACAATTTCACAATGGCGTTTCAGACAAATTTATGACTCATACTAGGCCTGAAGGATGTTCCGTTTGTATGCATGAATAGTTTGCGAAACACGCTAAGTTTTCAGACAGTAGGAATCGAGATTGCAGACCATGACGTCATGTTGTTAGTTTTTACCCTGTGAAGGAAGTCGTTTCAACTCTAACCTGTAATAACGAGAGAAGTTGATTATTTTTCATGTTACTATACTCCAAAAATATCAACATTTTAAATTATAAAATTGTTCTGAATATCCTCGTAGGGAATAGAACCGTGGACGCCTAACTCATGAAACGAATACTCAAGCCACTACCCTAAGACCGCTCTTTTAAATAGTAGTCAAGAAACATTTGTCTATGTAGCAAATTGCAAACGTTTACGATTCCAATATTTTATTAACGATGAAACACTGATTTCAGTCGTCACAAAATACTATAGACCAGAGAATTGAAGTTTAAATTTTAGAAAAGAGGAAAGTATCTCAGTAACTTATCTCTATTATATTCGGTTATTCTCGTTGTACAACTACTTCCAGTAACCTTGAACGACAGGGACACGAACACAGATACATCGAGGACATTTAATATTTTAAAGGCTTTTCCACTGGGAATCGAAACTGAAACCCTGCCTACTGAACTATCTGATGGATGGGGTGCCTGGTTCGTTCCTAGATCAACTAAGCTTGAGACGGACAACATCGTGTTTGTGGGTTTTCTCTGGACAATCCCACTTTCTCATTCCACCAATTCGTCCATCATACTTCACTTGCTTCAATTTTAGTCTTCCTCAGCTTAACAGACATAATCATTGGACATTAAACGTAAAGCTTTCATTTTCAATCTGTTAACCCAAACCAATACGAATCGAAAAACAGTTGTATTTTCAATTGCTAATTAACGTGTTTTCACAAAAAAAAAAAACACATATAGAGAAAAAAAAATGAGGAATCATAATTCCAATTCAAAAGTGAAACAGTAGGCTCATAATACCTTAAACTAAAACGAAACCGTTATATATCGTTTCTAACTATACCAAAATATGTACGGATATTCTGAAAAGTGCCAATCAGAGTTGGTGTGGGTCAGTGAATCGGTGGGTCAGTGCGTCAAGTGGTTCGAGTTTTCTGAGTGTCAGTGAATCGTGCGTCAACAGCATGTGTCCCACTGCTTCCCACCACCTATCGTGGCCCACTGCGACCCACCAACCACCATGAATCACTGCGACCTATCACTCACCATGACCCATTGAGACATAAAGCGCACCGCTCTACTGTCCTCACTGCGTTGTAGACAGCATCTTCTGAACAGCATGTTTCTTTTAACACTCGACCCTAGCCATATAAACTAAAAACACATTTCTGATGGGTTGCAGTTTGCGATTGTCCAAACCAGACCCACATATAGAGGTGGCTAAGGGGCCTGCCCCCTAAACTTTTCATAACACCTCCAGACCTCAACACAGAGAACACATTTTAGATATGTGTAAGATAATTTTTAAACACTTGCCACCCTAACAAAATCATGCCCCCCTAAACCTCTGTGGCTGGTTACGGCCCTGGTCCAAACCCTCTGGTGTATGTATTGTGTATTATAGATGTAACAGAAGAAAATTATCACTTTGTTGGTGTTGAAGAAAAAGATTGAAGAAGCACTTGATGTTAGTTATATCATGACAGTGCATGTGGAACAAAACGAGTCCTGCGGGATTTTTAAACTGTTCCTCCTCCTCCTCCTCCTACTACTATGTCTTATTCTTCTTTTTCTTCTTCTACACTGGAATCGTATAGTAAACCTGCACCCGTAACATAACTAAATCACTTTTTTTGGGTATTACTTTTTATAAAAATAGAAAAAAATACTTGACCCGGGTTTGAACCCACGCCAAAAGCAATTTTAATTACTAGCGAATTTTACTAGTAAGCACGGCCGCGAAGACCGCCAGTAACAATTACTTGATTTTTCCTGTATTTATATATGCTATGTGGGGAGAAACTGATAACTGCAACTAAGCAGAACCTCGTATTTAGCTCTTATGAGCAGGGTCTAGCGTGATTTAAAAATATGCTTCTGAACACTGGTGATTTTGTCTACGTTTTTCTTTCAAGGCCTCCATTTCCCTTTTTCATTTGTTTCTGTTTACTTACCTCAGATGAGTATCTCTAGGTGAAAAAAAAGAACTTGAGGCACTTTTGGATATTGATATATGTAATTGTAATAATAGCAATAGTACTTATACTACTAGTTGGCTTTCGAGACTATGAGTTTTTAGAGGAGCTAAATACAGTAAAAGTATACACTTTGAATCACTGTAATATATAAAATATTATATAAAAAATGAAGTAACTATGTGTGCCTAATCATTACAGTCAAATTACAGTCAAATAAAGTTAATTTTGGTATATAGTTAGACCTTAATTCAAACTTGGATGTTATAATATTGCTTTCATTATAATAATATCCTAAGGTATAGTGGGGATCTGAATTTTTGCAATAATAATAATAATAATAATAATAATAATAATAATAATAATAATAATAATAATAATAATAATAAATAAAATGAGTATCTTACAAGCCGTTCAACTTACGGAGCTGAAATTCAGTATATTTACTCTTTATTGAAAATGAACAGAACGTCTCCTAGCATTTTTAAAACTTCTCCTTTGTAGAGAGGAGCGGAACTTTCTATATACGTTAACTTGATAGTGGGTTAGTTTGTAAAAACATCGAAAACGATCGATATTAGATGAGATACAAACAATGCAGTGCTACACATCATATATCCATATATGCTTACCATCAGGTGGATCCATTACGCTCTTCTGCAGGGGCGGCGAGTTGTAATACTGCTACTTAGAGCTATATTTAAGAACTCCGAACTCTGGGTTTTATTTATATATAAAATAAGGAAGTTTTCTCTTCTGAGGGGCGATCGCCGCCCTGGATCCGCCCTTTGCTTCCCATGTGCTTTCTACTATAATAATTGCTGAAACTTGTTTATTATATGGAGCGTTTAGAGCACAGGGCAATCAACCCATAAAGTTGTGAGAAAAATAGACAAAATTTGTAATGTAAGTTTCTGTACGTTGGTCTACTTACCTGGATTTGGGACTTCAAAAATTGCATCCCTTTCTCCACTTAAAAATATCGATAATTCAACAAGGAAATAATTAGACCATGATGATTTAATTGAAATTCATCGTAATTTTATCCATGACAAACACTTTACCATTTTATGTTGTAAAGATCAGATCCATCGTTATTGTAATAGAGCGGTGCCTGAGCGATTGACGGTAGAAATTCAAACTCCGATTAGTTAGAATTTGACAACCTGGTTGTATTACAAGTGTAAACTCTTTAGTCGGTAAACATTCCGTGGATCATGTGTCAGAATTGCTGACGATGTGTTTTGGTGGGTCAGTGGAACTATTCTTTTTCTATATTTGTTTGTATATTTTGTCAAAATATCATTATAACGCATACATAATCCAATATTTTTTACTCAAAGAAAGGGCGTTACTATGTATCGTGATGAAGACAAATACTACTTAGTTTCCGAAGGTTTGATTTTCATATTGTCCAGTAGCGGACACCTTCTTTTCCCCCTCTTTTCCTTCCAAAGTATCTCATATAAAGGAATTCATCCTTATAGAGGTTTCAAACAAATTATTTTCATTTTTCTTAACTTCAGTATGCTTATTTGCATTGGAATAGGACATAATATTGAGGTCTCAAATATTCAATAATAATAATAATAATAATAATAATAATAATAATAATAATAACAATAATAATAATAATAATAATAATAATAATAATAATAATAATAATAATAATAGTAATAGTAATAATAATAATAATAATAATAATAATGGTATTAAAAGTTTTAAAGTTGCTCTAAAATTTGGCAAAACTTACTTAAACGTAGAGTTTTCAGGGAAGTGGTTCCGCACATTCAAGAGGCGTCTCTGCATCTACCCAAATTTAAACGAAAGCTTTCCACTAAAGTTTCATGTAGAAAAAAATTCTACTGTACGTTTTAAGTAAAATAACTGTAATGAAAATAGCTGAATATCATTGAACAGTAAGGCATATAATAAACTAACTTGTATAATATGCAGATGTATTTATAAAAGCTTTGCTACAAAAATATATACACAGACCATAATTCAGTGAGCTCTGAAAGACAAAATAACAAAATGACGTATAAGATTCAGTCTACAGAGCAATTGCTACTTAAAGAGTGACATACACTATTTCGAGAATCGGGATAAAACGAGAAATGTTTACGATACCTTTCGTCTAGTCTCTAAAGCGAGGCGATAAGTTGAGTTAGCCTTGTTCCGTCTCGAATGTAAAATGTTAATTCTAATCCATATTTTGATTGGTTTGTTTTAGAATCGAGATGAGAAATTCCTCTTCTCATGAGCAACATTAAACAAAACCGAAACATTTTTTTTTGTTCCTAATATCACGATTCTGCTTGTAATGGTATGGCCTGAGCGAAAATAAGTTTCTAATGTTTAATCTTCTACGAAATAAATATTATTATTATTATTACTATTATTATTCCTGAAGATTTGATAGTTCAAATATTGAAACATTCGAGTTTTCAAATATTTGAACACAATAAAACGTGTGTCATTGCCGATCAATCACCATTAAAATTCCTTAAGTACAAAAAAATACCTGACGTGAATTTGATCCAAGTACCTCCAGATTACTGGCCAAGCGCCTTCACCACTTCTTTATTGTTTTAAAGTTCGTCCCAACCGGGATACTGTTCGCCATGGGCAGTTCGCGCAATTTTTGCGTAATCCAAACACGGCAGGGACACGAACGTTTCTTTGCCTCCGCTTTCAAAGTTGTATGTTATTTTCTTCGTTTCAAAAAGCCTTTCCTGTTTCTTTTATGATGATACAAGTTAATAATCTTCGGCTAAGTTTATATTAATAACGTGAGTTGTTCTTAAACCTTTGGTTCACAAGTTTGTTTCTTCTCCACACGAAACTACATATGTGACATATTTAATTCTCATATTCTCATTTGTTTCAAAGCAGTCACCATTACTTGGTCAAAGACTTATGTCCGCGACGATACATAAGCTTTAGCAATTATTATAATAGAAAGCAATGGATATATGAAGCGTAGCTCTTTATTTTTTGTTTGTGAAGGTTTTGTTAACTAATGTTGATCGTTTTTGATCATTTTTACAAACAAACTCACTACCAATTTTCCATATATAGAAAGTCCTCCCCATAAAGGATATATATTTTTTTAATGCTAGGTCACATTCTGTTTATTTTCAATAAAGAGTTAATACACTGAATTTCAGCTTTGTAAGTGTAACGGCTTGAGAGATACTCATTTTTTTTTTCGTAAAAATTCGGATCCTTACTGACTACTTAGGATATATATTATAATAAAAGCAATATAACATTCCAATTTGGATTAAGGCCTAACTATATACCAAAAGTCTTTTTATTTGACTTTGCAATTTGACCGTGATGATCAAGCACACATAGTTAAATTGATTTTTTATATATATATATATATATATATATATATATATATATATATATATATATATATATATATATATATTGTTAGAATATAAGAATACATAGATAAAAAGTGTTTAAAAAATGTGCACTAGCCGTTCCGAAGGTAATTTGGGCATGAGTATGTGCAAATAGAAAGTTACAAGATTTAACGAAGATATAGATTATGGATGCTATGTAAGATATGATTTTGGATTTGAAGATTACAAGAAGATTGAATAAGTATTGATTTTGTGTAGATTACTGTTGTAGTAAAATAGATACAAACAAGTGATCTAGATACGATATAAAGATTTCCGATTAAGTAATTTAACCTAACAATTTGGCGCAGTCTACGGTAGGATAGGATTCAAGCTCTAGGATACCAGTATTGATCCACGAGGAATTAAAGTTAACAGATTGTATTGAAGGATTAAAAGAGAGAGCTAGGATACACAATGTCTTCATTGCCAAGTTTTCCACCTTTCAACTGTGAAACCGATCACCTGCAAGCATATCTGGATCGTTTTGAATATTTATGTATAGCCACACAAATCCCAGATGACAGAAAGGTCTCAACTTTGTTTGCTATTATTGGTTCCGAAGCGTATGAGCAAATTTGTAATATGTGTTGGCCAAATTCACCATCAGAAAAGTCATATGAAGAAATCAAGACAGCTATGAAAACATATTATGCAGCAAAAGTGAACGTTATTTCGGAGAGATTTCAATTCCACAGCATGAAGCAGAAGCCTTATCAGTCTATTAATATCTTTGTACTAGATCTAAAAAAGCAATCATCATTTTGTGGCTACACTTGTTGCTTGGATGAGAATTTTCGAGACCAGTTTGTGTTTGGAGTCACTGATGAAGCTATTCGGCGTAAGCTGTTAAACACAAAAGATTTGACTTTCCAGCAAGCTATAGACATTGCGTTAACTATGGAAAACACCGAACAACAGTTGAGGATATATAAGCCTAAACCAGAGTCTGGTATAAATATGGTGCATCCGACAAAAAATCGTTTTGCAAAAGTTAACGAGCGGCATGGGTCTAGTTCCACTTCAGCATCTCCAAAATCATCATCATCTCCTAGATCGTCACCGAAATTTCCTGCTCGGTGTAGTTTCTGTAGATTACAACACAAGAGAGGAGCTTGTCCTGCGTGGGGAAAACAATGTTTAAAATGTGGACGTAGGAATCATTTTGCATTAGCCTGTCAATATGACACTTTTGAAGCCTCTGAAAATACCATCAGGAAGTCAGAACAGGACGAACTAGTTGAAATGGCAAATCAGCTGAAGTTAGATCACATATTTTGTGATACGGGAGAGGAACGCACACTTTCTGATTGTGATCCACACTATGGCATGACGGACATATTGTGGTATGATCAGTGGAACCAAGATAATTCACAGTGCAAGGATGAACAGCGTGACAGGACCAAATGCACGGATCAACAGCAAGACAGGATTGGGTTGGCAACAGTGGCAACCGACGGATTACAAGGGCATATGTCAGAGCTGCATGAAGTAGAGATACCGAACTACCCAGATATAGGAGTTTTAGAGGATAAGCACACGAATTCTCCCAAGAGAGTTAAACATTGTTGGGCCAATTGGTGGTACAAGAAAAGGTCACGAGATCATCGGAAAGAGTCTGATAGCAAGGAGAAGAACTGTGATTCTGTGGAAGCCGGCAAGAACACTTCGTGGACGGAGGAGCTGCAAGAGCGTGACGTAATTCTTGCTCAGCTGATGGAGAAACAAAAGTGCATGCAGGCAAAGATAGATTTTCTGCAGGAGAGATGGCAGGCGCAACAAAGAAGAAGGAAGTTTAGAAGATGGAAAGGAAACGAAGATTATTCGGAGGATTCCTAGATTTCTTTGATTTGATTTCTGTTTCTGTGATACGTTTCAGTTGCAAGTGGTTAGATTATGTTGTAAGTTGTTAGATTAGGCTACAAGATATATAAGATTACATAAGATGTTAGATTAGGTTTCAAGGTATAAGTCTTATTTTGTAAAGAGGGGAGAATGTTAGAATATAAGAATACATAGATAAAAAGTGTTTAAAAAATGTGCACTAACCGTTACGAAGGTAATTTGGGCATGAGTATGTGCAAATAGAAAGTTACAAGATTTAACGAAGATATAGATTATGGATGTTATGTACGATATGATTTTGGATTTGAAGATTACAAGAAGATTGAATAAGTATTGATTTTGTGTAGATTACTGTTGTAGTAAAATAGATACAAACAAGTGATCTAGATACGATATAAAGATTTCCGATTAAGTAATTTAACCTAACATATATATATATATATATATATATATATATATATATATATATATATATATATATATATATATATATATATATATATTACAGTGATTCAAAAATGTATTTTTCTAGTAGTTAGCTCCTCTAGAAACTCATAGGCCTCGAAAGACAAGCAGTAGTGTAAGTCCTGTTGCTATTATTACAATTACAAATATCAATATAAAAGTGCCTGAAGTTCTTTTTTCACTTAGTTATAGCCTACTCACCTCAGGTAAGTAGACAGAAACATATTGAAAAGGAAGGGAAATGAAGGTCTTGAAAGTAAAACGCAGACAAATTTACCAGTCTTCAGAGGACACTGTCTACAATGCAGTGAGCAGAGTGAGTAGGTAGGTCAGACTGAGTCCGTGGGTCGCAGTGGGTAACGTTGAGTGGTGAATTACAGTGGGTCACATGTTGTTGACCCACAACCCAATGACTCACCCAGAAATGTTGACCCACATGATCCTACTGGCCCACCGACCCACTGACCTACTCCATCTCTGGTTGGCATTTACCATTGGTTTGGTCATCGCCAGATCGAGAAATGTGCAGAATTTGAGCGAACTCTGTGAAACATTAGTTACACTTCGTTCTTCTTCAAATCTTATAGACAACCAAATCGTGAGAGGCAAGGGAACTTACGTTAATCAAGTCCTAAAAAAATGTATGTGGCTATTAAAGCTGATGTTTAAGTATATATTCCGCCTTTAGGGTGACAGTAAATCAAGATGGCAGAAAACGAAGAAAGGATAGCGTTTCGTGTTCTCGAATTCCATGTAAAACGGTTTATTTATTTATTTATATATTTATTTTGTGTTCCTTTTTACTGTTCAAAGAAGTTATGGTTATGATAAAAACGAAGTGTATCAGCCACCCCTATCTAACAATTAACCTGGACCTTGAGAACACATTTAAGAAGTACTTGGATTTATTGACTCTTGGATTTTGGGAAGTGTGCGCTAAGAAATTAGACTATCGAATTGATGTGTGTCGAATTACAAAAGACGCTTTTATTGGGCATCTATGACGAATAACATAACACGCATATCTTTGGAAAAAAAAAAAAAAAAAAACTTTTTTCCCCTCTCATTTAACATAACATGAATGCCATTGCGAATAATTAAACGTGAGTGATTATCCTTATAAATCGGGAATATCATCTACAGTAGACCTGTGTATCAACTAAGATTATATGTGCGTTACACACGTTTTGTAAAATTATTCTCCTGTGACATTTTCTGTTGTGCATAATTTGTGCTTTTAGGTGTGGATGTGAAATAATGATTTTATTTAGAGATGTGTCCGTGTCACGATCACATTGGTCTACTTGACCTTTACACTTCTAGGGAAGATTTTTTTTTCGTGTTACAAAACAGAGTTAGTTCGCTTTTTACATGATAATTGTTTACCACAATGGTATTGAAGTGTACATTAGGGCAATTTCGATTTATGTTAATTGAATAGACATATTAAAAACATTTGACACGTATTTCGTACATTTTGATTGCAAGTGCATTTTCCGAGATATTTTGTTGACTATCAACCTCAGTTGATACTAATAATATATTTGTTTGTGATTACAGTGCCATCTAGGAGGATAAAGAAATATTCTTTCAAGTAAAAATATATATTTTCGGTCCCAAAATCCGAATCTATAATAACAATAGGTGGTTTCAATATGGGATTTTAAAGTTTCCTCTCCTCTTTCTCTCAGATAGGAGAAATAAAATTCATTTTTTCTTAGTTGAATAAATATTTTTAAAAATATTGGACGTGTGTTTCGTGATTTTTGAATCGCAAGTGTATTTCCCGAAATATTCAACTGTCCGGAAATTTTTGTTACACACTATATATATCAATAAGCATTTATTAGAATTTTCCCACACTGTATCTTATGTTGGTGATTTCAATTCCGTTAGCATTGGACATTTTAGTCTACGCTTCACTTTAGAAGTAGCGACAAATTAGGTGAGGCAGTCCTCTTGCGCACTTCTCCACTGTCCTACGATGTTTTCACTTGACCGGTTTCGAATGCGACTCTGAATGTCCCTAAGCTCATATTGCACAATAGACGCAGAGAACGCTTGGGCTTACTGCAGCTGTAAAGAGGAGACAGATGCTTAAAGATAAAATCAATGAAAGTCTTCCAATTCTGCTTAAAGGAAAGAAGAAATAAAGGGAGTACAAAGCGCTTGTACGAGAACACAACAAAAGAATCCTTTGGTCTTTCCGTAATTAATGCTCTTTGCTCGGCAATTTTAAAACACTGCGAAGAATGCAAAGAAAGAATGGGTTTGGTGGATCAAATATTCGGAATGTCTTTTGTCTTATTTTCTCTTTTTACGTATGACCATAATTTACAGCTGACATGTTTACGACTCATTCTGTTTGTGCTTCTTTGTTTCATGTATCCTGAATAAGGTCACAAAATTTTCTAAAATTGATGACTAATCTTCATCATAGTGAGGCTGTTTTGCAAATATGAAAACATAAATGAAGGACATTTTGAAAGTACTAGCTGTCCTCTGTTTCTTTTAAATGATTAATCTGAAATATTCATTTTAGATTGAAGGTCATGCAAACAAATTGTCTCACAACTTAGTATGTGGTTCATATTTTTTTTTAATATTTTACTCTATACTAATGATTGTTTTTTTTTTTTTTTGTAACTGCACTTTTATTATTTACGTATGAAACTCAGACGAACCACAACATAAAAAAATCAACATCGAGTTTCCGCATTATTATTATTATTATTATTATTATTATTATTATTATTATTATTATTATTATTATTATTATTATTATTATTATTATTGAGGCAACTGTGAGTAAACCTGCATTTTTTATCACTTGAAAGTAAGAGATTTTTTTTCTAATATGTACCAACTGTTGCAGACGACAACTAGTAAGCTAAGAAAACTTCACTCTTCTAGTTTCAAGCGATTTCTAATATACCAGTTGTTGCGTAGGACAAATAGTACGTTAAAATGCCTTAGTCTTCTAGTTTCAGAAGATTAAAAAAAAAAAAAAAAAAAAAACTTGCTGGTTTCCTTCAAAAGTCTCCTCTGGGTTTCTAACATTAAATAAGTATTATTCCCATATACACAGTTAAGTATACCATACGATTCTCACAATTCTCATACTTTATGTTTGTGCGTTTAACCATCAAAATTAAAAGTTATTTTAGATTAAAGTATGCTTGGCATTTTCCTGTGATGATCTAAATTGTGATAATTAGACACTAAATAACATGGCTAGTACTTGTACAACTACTTACAGGAAAACAGGCATGTGCAAGTTGGAACAGGAGGTGAGCCAATCACAGAGAACTTACTGGCGTAGAGGACCATACCAGACAATTAGTAACATTTTCATAAGAATTAAATAGCTGTATTCTGCGCGAATACGCGACAAAACGTACCACCAACAAAACGTACCACTTACCCTGAGGGATGCTTGTGAGGGGTTTTCTAGAAACACTTTAAATAATGACAAGCGACAAAACGTACCACTTGACTGGAGGGCTACTTGCGAAGACTCTTCCAATCACCCATCAAATAATGACAGGCGACAAAACGTACCACTTGATAGGACAGCATATAAGTATATATATATCGGCCAAAATAAGGTTAAAAGATGAACAGATTGGTGGTGAGAAAAGTACCGATGCAAGACCAAGACTAAGACTAAGACCATGCCTGCAAGATTCTCGCAACAACAAGACCATACCTGCAAGATTCTCGCCAGACCAGCAAGAATCTTGCATATGCAATATTTGAATTGTTGCTGATTTTCATCACACTTTATCCAGGCTTTGGACCAGGGACGGATAGGTATTATTAGAGGGGCGCGGGCGCTTTCTACAGTAAGTCAATAGTAAAACCTGATATTCTTTCATCAGTATATTATTCTGAATTGTTCAAAATATTATATGAAGTTCAACGAGAACGTATACTATATTACAAAATTAGCAGATGTTTTAGTGTACTAGTTTTTGGTGCTACTGTATCTATCACTTTTGCATTCGAAATATTTTTTTAATAAATCTTTTTCAATAGACATCAACATAAATGTTTTCAAATGTCCCTGAGACATGGTACTCGTTAGCATTTTTTTAATGTATTTCAGTTTATTTAAGTTTTGAAAAATTTCTTTTACATGCTACCTGAGTTACGGGCAAAGTCAATAAAAATTTGTATGCTGGAAACCTGGATAAGTATTACTGCAAAATTTACAATTCTGCAAAATTAAAAAGCATCACATTGGACAATTTTGCAACACGTTTTGCATTCGCTTTCTTTGTAAACAAATGTATTTTCTCCTAATTCTGAATCACTTGCACCATCAGGACAGTCATTTTTTCTCGGTTGTGCTCGTCATCAAGACTGACTTTTAAGGATATCCACGTCCTTCAAAAGTCCAAGAGAATACATTTATATTATTCTTCGAAACTTCTTTACTGAAGTTTTTCAGAAACAAATGTAAGTTTATCGAAAGGCACGTCTGGAAGTTCTGTTACTTGGTTGAAGTGTCTAGGGTCCAAATAATCCATAAAGTACATTGCTTCTTGAATCTTGAAGAAATACTGGAAACTACCATGTTCAATATTGTGTTGGATGCTTCGATGCAGTACCTGGTCATTGGATAGAAGCAGCTTCATCTTCATATTCACAGGAAAATCTTTGTCCATCTCTGAAGGCGAATTGTCGACAGGTCAATAGAAAAAAAAATCACGTTCTAAGTCTTCAAATTTGTTATTAGCCCATTCTGCAAAGCTTAATGCCGCATTCTTAACGGATTCAAAATCATCTCTCTACTCTTTCACTTGGAACAGAGTAGTCTGCACCATCCGATAGGACTACACTACCAGCACCCTCTATTTGGAGATAGTTTGACAGAGAGGTCGTCACTTGAAATATCTTAAGGAACATTTGTGCTGTCCGAGTTGTTTTGAACTTGAGAAGATCTTTTATATATCCTTTCGCTTTACACATAGCTTTTGGTTTGATATTTTCTGTAGAAGCAATTTTCTTAATTTTATGGTGAACTTTATATACAAAGCACTTTCTGGGTTCGAAAAATGACCAAACTTTTTCTGAAAAACAGTGCGTTTTCTGTCATCTTGTTTCGGCAATAACTGTAGGACGCCTTTGCTAACATTTGATTTTCCAAATGTCTGTTCGCTGATAAGACCCACGCATAAATATCGCACAGTCATTCAGCAGAACAATGACACAGAATCAATGCAATTTTTTGTCAGATCACGTATGACATGATTGAGTATATAAGCGTAACACCATACATGTAATTAAGTTTCTTAGTGGTTAAGCGGTTAGCGTATCCGCCTTTATCGTGAGAGACCTGGGTTCGATTCCTGGCGGGAGCTCATGTGCTTCGGATTTTCCGTAAATCAGTATGTCCTGTCTCATATAGCCTCGCTGCTAAAAGGGCCGTTAAACTCAAAATCAACTGAATCACGGTGTAACTGATCATAGGTGAATTGAAAAAATCCGAATATTGTCCTTGCATGTTACTTGAGCCATCGGTTGAATTTCCAATACACTTCTTAATATCAAGGTTCAACTTCTGCAGAATTTCTAGCAGTAAACCGCAAGGACACTGGCCTGTGGTAGATATGCATTTTATAATGACAACAATACTTTGTTTAACAACCATTTTAACAACATACCGTAAAACAACAGAGCACTGGCCTGAAACTACTATATCTTGAGTAGTGTCTAATAGAACAGAAAATATTGAAGCTTGAGAGACTTCTTTCGAAATATCTTCTCTGATAAGTGTGTTGATAGCATTCAAAACAAAATTCACCTTGTTTAGTAAAAGTTATGCGACCACTATCCTGCTTACTTCCTCGTATATGACTTCTCGGTGACCTTATCCAAATTACTTTTAAGCGGAAGATCAAATTTGTTTAAGAAAGGAATAATACCCAAAAAGTTTCCATGATCTATAGCTGTGTCTTTCAGTTTATAGGCTGCTACATTTCCTCTGTAAATGAGCCCTCTTTTACCAATGAGTTTCTGCACTTTGACAACTCGATACATTACCTGTCTGTTCTTCCCAACCTTATACTGACGTTGTTTTACCTGTTCATGAGGAAGTAGTTTCTTAACATTATGTTCTCTTTTGTTAGATATGTAAGCACCCACATTGGTCTAATGTCTTTTGGAAGACTCGTGTTCTCTTGCTCGCTGATAAACGTGTTTAATATTACGTTTGTCACGTAGAGAACCTTTAAGAGAAGTTTGTTCGATCTGGAGAATAATCTGTGAACACGCAAAAAAAAAAAAAAAAAAAACTTGAAATGGTACGTTTTGTCGCGGATTAAATATCCGAAATGTTTTAATTAGTCCAAGACAGGTTGTAATTTATATAAGTGGTACGTTTTGTCGTGGAATAAATATCAGAGATGCTATAATTGAACCATGACAGGTTGTCATTTATGACAGATCATCAAAAGTGGTACGTTTTGTCGCGAAAATTCAAGTGGTACGTTTTGTCGCTGGTACATTTTGTCGGGACACCATTCTGCGCAGGAACTCGCTCATAATGCACTAACATCATAGAAACACACACTAGCGTAACGGTAAAGAAAATATTTACTTACAAAATAAACAAGGAAAAATATATTATTTTAGTGCAAATCTCAAAACAGTCTCTCAATGTTTGGTTGTACGCTAGATGATCCAAATGGAGAATATTTTCAAGGTGGATATCAGTTATCCTGAAAAAAAATATGTTTAAAACAGGGTCTCTCCACCTGTGGTACGCGTCGGTACACGCAGTGCCGTATTTCAACCCCGTGGCCCACTAGGAAGGTCCTTTCTATGGGACCCGATCATATGTATGTACTGTCTCCCTCCTCCGACAATACAAGCAAGTACAGGAGTGTCACTCGGATCAAATATACTGAAAAGTCTTAAAATGAAAATTTAAAACACTTTTTAGGCAATAATTTGTCCCCTGACACTCACTGATCTGACGTAATGCCCAATCTCCCATTCTTCTTTTGTAATTGTACAATCATCTGGACAATTTCCATTACTTCACATCTCCCCTAAAATAACAATGGTGCACTTGTGCCATGAACGCCTCATAGGCACCCCTGGTGAATATATAAACACATATATGAAGCATCGGAAGTAATTTATAATTCATAAAAATGCAATACTTCTTCATTGTTCTGTGTTAACAGTAGGTTCCTGACTTTGTAAAGACGATAGAATGAAAGATATTCTGATGTTCTCATATCCCCAGAAGCAATACAGCCCCCCAAAAAGAATTGAAATCTTTCACTTTTACGTTCCACGTTTATGCCGGCTAGACAGAAAGAGACGGTGATGATGAGAAATTAATGGAATGGTGGAATGAAGAAAATGGGAAGACACGGAAGAACTCTAAGGAAATCCACACACACGGAGTTTGTCAACCACAAAATTCACTTGGCGTGAGTGGGGATCAAACAAGGAGCCCCACGCACCAAAGGTGAACGCTCTATCATTTTTGTTACAACTTAATATTAGTAAAAATAAATAAACAAAATAAAGAAGGTGATACAAATTGGCAGGTACCAGAAAATGTACATTATGTATGTGTCACTGTAAAAAAAATGCAAATAACTTATTGTGCATTAAAAAAAATAATTTGGTTTAGCTGTGCACATAAAAACATGGTATAGAAAAAAATGAACAAGTTTCTGAGATTCTGCTACGAATATAAAACAAGTGTTGTCAATCAACCAATTAATAGTTTGGCATTTAGTTCTCGAAAAAAAAAAAGTAAAGTCGGAAAAAATAATTAAGTCTATTGAAATAGCCGTGGGATTAGTGAGACACATATGGGCCATATAAAGACAAAACTAAGGCCACACCACTAATTGCTTCATCACATTATGTAAGGCGATGTTGAATAGTGTCCTTTACATTGCGAGAAGCACAAAGGACGGAGTCACTAAACGCAAGTGAATGGCGGCGGGCTACAGTATCAACAATTTAATGCACCAGAATAAATCACACAGATCTTGCACGATACGTTAAATAAGGAGCATGCAAAACACGCCATGTCAATTATGTTGCCAATTATGATGGGGATGCTTAGCGACTATATTAGGAGTAAGAGTACAAGTTTGGCGAAAATACTTTTTTTGGACAGAGGGCTATTCGTCTAAATCGTTATTCACCAGTCGATCACAAACCTCATACAAAACCGGTTTCAGGTAAGTATATTGAGGTCGGAGATGTGAAAGAGACAGAAGTGTGCTTGCTTCTAATGGAACACAGTATAATAACTTCATGACGAGCGGAGTGGTAGGATGGCCAGGATGCTAGTGGAGTAAACGTAAACATCGTTGGAGAGATAGTGATTTAGTCTGCAATTCGACATATTTCAAATTTAATCCACCGCTTCGGAAATCTTTGCACAATATTTGGCAGAGAACACGAAAAGTCATAGGTTTCCATAGAAAATTACCCACGATTGTCCTAACCTTTGCAAGATGAGAGGTATAAAACGGCAGTACTTGGACAATATAACATAATTGAGATAACCCATACAAATGCACAAATTCCAGGCGAGATGAAAGGCTAAGTTTACGAAATCGATGTTGGTCAAGAACATAGTTAGCCGATTGACAGCATGTTCAACATTATTAGTAATTACATCAACCACACGAGAACTGAGTCACTTCCAAATTGTAACTGATTGTTGTAGCTGGCCAATGGAATTAGTAGTAATAATAGTCGACTTTCCCAGAGGCATTATGTACGTTTTACTAGGGCTATGCTTGGCTTCGGATATTGACTCGTAGAACATTGAGTGCTATATTAAAACGTTTAAGTTGGCCTTAACATCGTCCATAAACGAGTAAACTCGCACAGAAATGTTATATATAGAGACACCATGAAGGCCATATCGGACTTATATAGAAATGCCCTAAGCATAGAATAACAAGTTGACTGTTCAATAGACCGCCGTGTTGGATACCATTACCAATGCGAAAGGCAGAACTGAGATATCCATTAGTTTGGAGTTTAATTGTCCAGTTATAATTTAACAGCTTAGTATAATACAATTACAGAAGTTATCTCTAGATCCATAGGCCTGAAGACAAGAAAATAAAAATGTATGGTTCACTTGATCAAAATCATTAGAATGGTTCAAGGCAACTAAAGAATGAGTCAGAAAAAAACTTGGTCAGTAACTTTGACTAAAAAGTAGGTAAAGAAATGAAAAGAAGAAAGGTCGTTTTAATACTTTAGTTGACTATAAAGTAAAAAAATATTATACACACAAAAGATATCATGAAGAACTAATTATGGAAAAATGCTTATACATTACTTTTAATCAGCTTCATAAGAGTTCGCACATCTTCTTCTGTTATTTGATTGGCAGCTGCAGTCCACTTGCGACGAAAAGTTCTCAAGTCAGCCGCCTTCCCTTTTGATGTTTTCAATGTTCTTTTAATGTGGGTCCAATATTTTTCATTTGGCCTAAGTTCAGCGCAATTTGGTGGATTTGCCTCTCTTCGAACTGAGACGATACCCTTTTCTTTATAACAATCAGTGGCTGCTTTAGAGTAGTGAGAGGTAGCAAGATCTGACCAAAAGAAAACAGAGATACTGTGTGACATCACAAATGGATACAAGCGTTTTTGTAAACACTCCTTCGTATAAATTTCACCTTTAATTGTCCCTGTTGTGATGAACGCTTTGTTTTTTTTTTGTTTGTTTTTTTTTACCGCACGAACAAATAGCTTGCCAAATCAAATATTTTTTTGGGATATTTGGATGCCTTCCGTTGTTTAAATTTATCCTGCACATCTCCCCTCTTCAGTGTCACGTAGTACTCCTTTCCGGGAATTTGACTGAAATCAGCGACACAATAGGATTCGTCGTCCATAATGCAACATTCATATTGAGTAATTTACTGATCATAGA
Source organism: Thermobia domestica (assembly GCF_964235325.1). Classification (NCBI taxonomy): domain Eukaryota; kingdom Metazoa; phylum Arthropoda; class Insecta; order Zygentoma; family Lepismatidae; genus Thermobia; species Thermobia domestica. Next base: position 139,354,810 of record NC_137459.1, on the reverse strand, counting down.
GTTTTCTTGCTCTGGATTTTGCCGTCAGTTGTTGCTTTTCGTCTTGGTTCAGGGCCTAAAATTCAACGAAATCACAGCTCCACACTGTTAAAAATTTTATATAGTATAGAAAAAACAAGTTTAGTCAGCATTTGTTTAGACAAATAATCAGTGTTCTGTCCAGTACATCATGTTTACCCGCGACCAAAAAAATTATTATTATTATTATTATTATTATTATTATTATTATTATTATTATTATTATTATTATTATTATTATTATTATTATTTAGGAAAATTTTGGCATCCAGACCAAACAAAATTAAAGGCACATTAGGATACATATTTAATTGTATTGTATTAAACCATAAAATACAGGAAACAAACCGGTAAGAAAAATAGTCACACTGGAAGAAAAAAATCACTTTTTCTTACATAAGAATTTCACTGTCATTTTTCCGTGATCATTACGCTGTCTCAGTCTGTTTTCTGCCGAGGCAAATACACCGTTATACCAGGGCTGTTCCTTTGACTTCCTACCAACTTCAAAACGCCTTTCCTTTCTGTCCAGCCATTTCATAACAGCAGGGGTTGGGCTAAAATCTTCCAACGGACCCATATTTATATTAACGTGAAGGTAATTTTTCACAGTAGTGGGAGCTAAAGACAATCTGTTATCTGTTTTCAATATGTTGTAGTCACTTATAATATAAGTCTTTCAACATCGGAAGAAGATGGTTTCGAAGCAACAACTCGGGCTAGACTTGATGACAGAGCATGAAATGACTGATTTCCACAGATTTTCATGAGAAGGCTTTTAGCGTCCAGACCTTTCAACATACTGCACGATGATGCCTCTCTATATTGCATTGCGAACTGCAAAAGATCTGTATCAAGACAAATAACTTTGTGGCATGTTCTTAGAGCATCATCAGTTACATCCTCTTGCAAAATACGCAAAGGCTCCAAAGCAACAATACTGTCTTCATAGAGTAAACGCTGACTAACAAAGTTAATTATGGAATCCAGAACTTCGTAGCGTACTACAGTAAAATATCTTTTCTCACAGACATATTTGTTATGGGATTTATTGCGATGTGTGTTACGATGAAGTTGAATACCATGTAACGAGTACTGTATTTCTCCGTTGACGTTCTCTTGAACACATTCGTTTAAAAACGTTTTTTACCACCCGCCTAACAGAGGTTTCTCTTTCATACTCCCCAATTGTGCTATAGTTCTATTTTTATTTGCTATTATGTCCAAAAGAAACATTTCATCACTCTCAAACTTCTGCTGGCAGTTCTTGAAAACATATAGAGCGTCTGTCACAAGACACAGAAGATGAAGGCAATCTACTTCTATCCATTTACGCAGATGACCTTTGGCTTCATTACATACGTGGCTTTCCGTTTACAAGTAAAGGCAGTTTGGATACCATTTTTTTTAAAAGGAGAGTAGTGAGCATACTGAATGAAAATTTTGTGCACCTGACGTCAAAATATTCTGGGTAGTGCAAAACTTCTAAGTTATTTTCTGAAGCTACCATCGTTAAACTTTCGTTCGCTGCCGTGAAGAGTGATAGAAAGCACACAGTCCAGATGCCGCTTATATGAGAGATGAAAATTCTTCGACATTCTTGGTGACATCTTTCCATGCTAAATTAATGCGATGGGCAGCACACCAAATTTTCAACAGAGGCAACGTTTCACCTGAAGCAACTCTTTCATCAGTTAACAATTTCCACATTCCTTTGTGTTCTCCTGTATTCATGTTTTTACTATCAGTAACTATTGAAGTCACTCTGGGAAACATTACTCTTTCTACTGATTTTCGTAACGCTGTGCTTCGGCTAAATTTTTGGCGGTTATTGATGTATGTTATCTCTGGTAGTACATATTTCTATAACGGGTTCAAAGGATCGTGTAATTTTTATCTACAAAACAACACATTTCATTATATCGGAAAAGTGTAATGTCCTATTGAAACAACAGATAAACGTGCAGTTAGTTGCATATTTTAAAACTATATGAATGCAACGGAAAACGTTTGAAAACTAAATATAGTTAAAAAGTTCCTTCACCTCAAAATTGGCAATGGTTTTCCCTGCCATCTAGGAGACACCTATACGTATTAACTCTGTCTTAATGTCATATACTGGCAGTTATATGGAATTGAGTAACTCCCCATTGCATAATGGATATATTGAATCAGTAAGACTTAGTTTGACACACTAAACGCTTTTAAATGCATAATCCGAGAAAAGTAAGGTACTCACATTAATACCACTCCACACTTTGAGAATTGTAGTTCCACACTCCTTTCCTACAGTTCCACAAAGTGTGGAGTACTCCACTCAATTTTAGGCCCTGTCTTGGTTAGGCACCTTTTGCACTTAATCGTAAACCTTTCCTTGCTTTAATTCTGTGCACTGTAGATTCAGACGCTTTGACTACACCAGCAACTGCTCTTTCCGATAAATTCGGATTCTGACGCAACAATGCAGTAACCCTTTTCTCCAGCTTCGGTTGGGTAGTCCCCGGTTTTCTACCTGAGCCAGGTTTTCCTTCAACAGTTAAATCTTGTGTGTACTTTTTAATTACATTTTGCACAGTAGACCGAGAGTACTTTACGAGTTTGCTTAATTCATTTAAGGACATACCTGGATTTTCGAGGTATTTGTTCACAATTAGTTTTCGTTTTTCTAACTGACTCATCGTTCTTTACCACACCACGCGTATTTCACAACTGACAATTTATTCGTGAGTAAGATCATCAGTCTGTCCTTGCTTATGCACAGTGCTGCCAATGTTCATCTTATATACTAGAAAATATGGCGGGAGGAAAGCGGTCAAGTTTTATCTGACTCATTCTTTAAGACCGCGTGACATTGTCTAATATATTGATTGTAGATGATGATGTAACGTATAGTAAAAGTAATGCCTTCAGCATGTTTGTGTTGTAGGCCACCAAGTTGTATAGGCACAACAAGGTGGGCAATAACAGTGGGCACTAATACATCGACTAATAATTTTATAATTGCAGGTCAGTAAAGATCTGTTTACTACTATACGAGTATGAAGCTTCTTTTGAATCAACACAATAACAGCAGTTCCGGAGGATTCTCCAAAAAACGCCTACTTGCAGTACATAATTCACCCATTCAGTAAAAATGAGCCCTTTAAGTGGAACATGTCTTATATAATTCTACACCTAGTTCACCTATGTCAGGCGTTCTAAAACTCTTAGCTATGAGGACGAGTCGCTTTACTTCCTCCTTGGAAAATGGTTGAGTGAGCTCTTGTCGTTGTTCCGTCGTTAATTTATGTGACAGATGGGCAAAGTAGTCAATGGGTCGTTCTTCAACAACCTCCTGCAAATTGAATAATTGTTGGCAGGATCGAAGGATGATACCTTGTATATCAGAAAACGTAGTGACGGATCCTCTATTTTCATCAGTGATACTTTCGATAAGTTGAGACTTAGAGCACTGACGCTCACGCAACACTTGACAGATATACACTCATCGGAATCCATGGATATTGCTTTACTACGAATATGAATTTCCGCTCGTTGACGACGATAGATGTGTAATAGTTTTGCTTTCACCTCTTTAATAGATGCTACTCGTATGTCCCCTTGAAGACAAGAACATATAAATTTTTTACTAGACCATAATAAAATGTATACATTGGATTGAATCCTTGCATCTTTTCTTTGTAATTAGAAATATACATATAACGAAACGTGCGTATAAAATTGTATTTCCAATAGTCAGCAATAGTTTTGCGATGAAAACGCCGCTGAACGAGGCGATGTCAGGTGTCTGTAAACTATTGTACATATAATTGTTCTACGAGAATAGGTTTATTAAGGTACCAGAGACCTTGTCTCTTGGTATTTTGTTAACATTTAACATAACACTTAAATGTGATACAAAGTGATCAGACGCACATGTGGAAGAAATTTGCATATGAAGTAGCTCGCGAAGCAGAGGTTGAGAAATAGTAAAACAATCTATCCTGAACGAGCATGTATGTGTGAAAAAGGTAAAACGTGGGGAAGCCGGAAGTGCCGTAAACCAACAATCATTCAAACCAATGCATGTTACCAACCTGTGCACATTAGCTCAATAATTGTAGTCCGGAATTTGTTGTGATTGACATAGAACACGATTAAAAACATCCCCAATAATGAGAGCAGAATAATGTCCGGCACATTCCTGGGCAGCAACTGTTTCAAACAATTTGTTGTGGGCCGCCCTTTGATTATTCCCCGATGGCGAGGAGAAGTTCAAAATTTTCACATCACCTATCATACCACCAACTAAGCGACCAGTTGGAAGGTAAATACATTGCCAAACTGTACACCTTGACGAACAAGAATAACGGTACTTGTAGCGTTGTAAGTTAAATCATTATAAACATTGAAGCCTTCAATATTCACAAAGGATGCAGTACCAACTTAATGTAGGATCAAAACATCAATGAAAGGATAATGTCAAAAAGTCCTATATAGCTGTAAAATATGAGTCATGATAAGGACCATTTTTTCATATCAATGGATTGCTATGAAAGTTGATACCTGTAATCTACACCATATTCCGCGTGAAAGGTCGTTTAAATTATGTTGAGATCATTTACGGTTGTTCCTGTAGAGCGTCCGGAAATTAACCCTGACTCCAAAGTTAGAAAAGTCGAGGTGGGTGCGTGATAAACAGATTTTCGTGGAAAGCAGCAGTATGATGAAAAAAAATCGTAATAATATTTTGTTTCACTGATAAAAACACTTAAAATAACCAAGTAGCAAGAGCATATGTTTATTTGTTACATTATGAGAGCAATTTGTTTAGGAAAAAGCGTGTTCGGAGAAACAGTAATTTGCCATCAATATTCGTTTTCGGACTTGTCTTAACAATAGAACGGACACTCAGAATAATACCAAAGTTACTTCAAACTGTAGTTTGATATATCTACTTCAACATACTACAAACTCAGGTTGTTCTGTAAATCCGCTATATATTAAAAACAAACTTTTCACTTTAAGTTGCATGTATGATATTAATCCACAGAGAAGTAAAACTAGCCAATTGTGCAATATATATATATATATATATATATATATATATATATATATATATATATATATATATATATATATATATATATATATTAAAGGAAAATATGTGAAGACATCGAGGTTAAATATCATCCTGAAGAATGTTTAATCGTCTTCGGCATCGTCAGTCCAGTCATCATTCGCCTTACTCTGAGCATCTTTGATGTAATCCTCATACGATGCAGGGTCATGGAATGCGGTTGGGTAGTGCCTGCGAAACGCAAGGTACCACAAAACCGAAGCTACATGAGCACAGCAGCCTATCATCCTGGCACCGGTCTTGCACTGGCAATACCATCCCAAGATATCAACAACATCGTACTTTATCCGCCGAGTGTAGGTGCGGGAATCCGTGCGGCGAGATTGGATTTTAACACGAATGACATAATAGTCTTGCTGATTAAGAAAGAATTCATAGGCACCTCCAATGTTCACATCTCTCTAGTATAGTGTTTTACTTGTTTGTGCTGGTATACACCGATAGTTAGTTCACACAGCATCTCTTCGAACAATACAGAAAAGTTCGGGAGATCTGCCGCATCCATCGAAGACCATTTCATTTTGCTGTGTCGCTTTCCCAACCTATATTGTTTACCGTTTAAAAATGATTTCATTCCATTTCTTTTAAATATTTGTTTTAGTGTAACTTCATTAATACAATTGTATCATCTACACTAACAGAAACAATAACTATGATATAGTTTGAAATGAACGAAAACAACTGTCAGATTTGTACATGTTTACAATCTCTACAGTCGCCCTGTGGACGGTTCTTCTTTGTTTCTATTTGATATTAAGCTTTATATAGCGTTCATGTTTCATTGTATTTAAGTGGATTTTACAGAGCGCATCAAGCCTCATACGATTTCAAAGGTTTCAATACTAATAAAGATATTGTAATAACATTTGATGCGAGCTTACGTCATTTTATAGCAAATATCATGACATCATAGAACATATGATGGAAGTGGCCACGATACGCGTCCAAATAACACGAATCCAACGCATCATTTTGGAACGTCTATTGCAGCTAACTGGATTGAATCGTTAATGTTTGTTTTCATGGTCCCTGCCTGTCGTGATTTGTTTATGAAAACCCCTCTTTAAGATATGCCTATGAAAATTAATCAGGTGATGTCGGATTTGATAATTGCGGTAGCCAAGTCTTTTAGAAATGCCATGTCACCGAAAGAAATATTGGATTTCGACCTTGCTGGTGTCTGATGTTTTATGCTGGTTCATTCTGCTGTAAATAAGAGTGGTAGGTTTCTACGGTTTGTAAAAAAAAAAAAAAAAAAAAAAAAAAAAAAAAAAAAAAAAAAAAAAAAAACTGCATCACTTGCTAAAAGTATGGCAGGACATCTAAAGAATAACAGTAGTTACTTTTAGTAGTGATATGCATTCATAGATTTTCATAAAAAAATAAATCTTGTGTGGTTGTCTTACACAGTCTTTTGTTTTGTTGTTATTTGTTTCCCGTTTTTGTCATCAGGTGGGTCTGTTGTTGGCTAGTGTAGTTATAAAACTGCATATGCAGCTCGGGTGGAGATTGATAAAGTAATGCACATTGTTCTTATCGCATGATTGTTTGCCTGATTGGTGTTTTAGTATTTGCTTTTATAGTGTTCTGAAGTTTATAAATATATAAGCAGTGCATTTAATGCGAATAGATTGTTATCGATTTGGCGAATCATGAGCTTGAAAGACACATCACCTCGCAAGAAAGGACAAATATTGGCCCTACACAAGGAGAGAGTAACTCAAAGAGAAATTGGTAGAAAAGTTAACGTTCATCAGTCTACAGCGTCAAGAATCATTAAGAAACAACTAGAATTTGGACACTGTTTGCTTAGAAACAACTGTGGAAGGAAGAAAAAAAAAACATATGCGAGGGTTGATCGAAAATTGAAGTCACTAGTGTTGCAGAAACGAAGCGTGAGTTCACGTCAACTGGCTGCACAAATGGAAATGAAGTTAGGTATTAGAGTGAGGCATTCAACAGTAGTGTCTAGACTGAAGTGTTTTGGATTTGACAAGAAAAAGGCACGAAGAAAACCGCAACTGACAAAGAAACATAAGGTTGCAAGGAACATTTTTGTGCAAAGGTACGGGCAATGGACAGAGGAAGACTGCGATCGTGTGATTTTCTGGGACAAAAAGAAGTTTAATATCGTTGGAAACGATGCCTGAGTGAAGCTTTGGATGCGTAGGGGGGAGGAATTAAATGATAATTGTATATCTGAGACACAGAAGTTTTCGGCAAGTGTTATGTTGTGTGGTTGCTTAATATCGAGAGGAATTGGAAAAAAATGAAATATGTACTGGTTCAGTTAACAGCGAAAAGTACATACAAATTCTTGATCATAAATTAATTCCAACAGCTAGGACTTATTTTACAGGGGCAACTCTGAACAAATTCTACTTTCAGGATGGTAATGCCTCATGCCATCGATCTCGTTCAGTCAATAATTGGTTTAAGGAGATGGATATAGAGATAATCTGGTGGCCTCCTAATTCACTAGATTTAACTCCTATCGAAAACCTGTGGCATATTATGAACAATAAACTGCGGAAAAGGTGTTTGGAAAACAGGAACCAGCTAATGGCAGCAATTGTAAACACTTGGTACCATGATTTAGACATGTTAACATGCCGTAATCTTGTTCACAATATGCCCAGAAGAATTCAGGCTGTCAGGAAGGCTAAAGGAGGCCATACAAAATACTAAATGAAGGACAGTATTAAAAAGGAAGATATTGTGTTATTCAGTCGCTTGGAAATCAAGACATTTTTTTTTCTTGTTAAATGTTACCTTATAAGATATTAAAAAAATAGTTTGTTGCAAAATATTTTTGTAATATAGTTATGTGTGTTCTAGGGGTACTTCATTTTACATAAGTTTGTGAATAATTGTAGACAAAACGTGTTTGAACTAATTTAGCAGTTATAATAAGCATCCGGTAACATGCTAGTTAAATTTTAAATATGTTATTCTGTATTATACAATTTATATGACCCAAATAAGAAAAATTATTCTATAAATCTAAGTGATGCAGTTATTTTATTTATTTATTTATTTATTTTACAAACTGTATACGTCGAACTGTATACAGCGGTGGTATATCGCATGTACCAGAAGAAAATGTGGAAACAATAATGGAGCTCGAGACTCCCACAATTATGGAATTTAAGCAAAATAATACGGATGATTAAGGCACGTGAATGATGATGAAAGAATTGATGGAACGATAATGTAGAATCATAAGGAAACGTAAGGAATCGTGAGTATCCTAAAAAAAAATGGACATGACGTTGTCCACCACAAACTTACTTGGACTAGTCATGTCAATCGGCTCGGCTCGGCTCCGTTCACCTGAGTCATCGGCATGAGCCAGGTGATTGCGATGAGCAATCGGCTCGCTTCTGCTCGGCTCGGTTCGGCTCAACTGAGCCGAGGGCTCAAGCCGGCTCGGTTGGGTGAGCTGTTGCCTCGGCTCGGCTCGGTGGTGACTGAGCCGTGAGCCGAGCCGTTGCCAACACTAACTCGGATGTGAACCAGAGGTAAGTGCACTATCACTGAGTCACTGTGCCCCAGGCAAGATGTAATAATAATAATAATAATAATAATAATAATAATAATAATAACACTAGTGAGGTGTGACGTAAGTTTGAAGCGGTTACCTCATCTCCTTATTGTATTATTTTTCTTATATATATATATATATAAACCACGAAAAATATAAAATGTTATACATCAGTGACCATCTTTTATTTAAACAATATAACAAACATTTTATTATATTTGATTTATAATTTAAAATGCTTTAACTTTCATTTCAGAAGTATTGAAAACGTAAACTTTCATTGTTTATGGTGGTAAAAGAAACGTTTTAAAATGTCTTACACCTTATTTCTTGCGTAAATTCAAAATTTGATACAAATTTCAAATACAAATTTCGTTTTGAATGAAGATACACTTGAGAGTTATATGAAGTCCAGTTTGGGTCGGTTTTGGAAATTACGCCATCACTGAATTTGGCATATTGGCATTTGGCATTTGGTGATTCTATATGTCATGTCTTTAATTTCAAGACTATATATGGATATGCGCCTCACAATTCGAATTAAGACGGTGGTAAGTTTAACTGTCTAGCATTATACATACTGTTTATAACTTCACTGAAATAAACTTGGTCTTTCAAACACATTTCAAATCTACTTCGCTGTGTGCAAAATATTTTTTTAATCCAATAGAAAATAGTTTGTCTATTGTACAAATCATTTTGAGATAAATATTTTTTTCTTAAAACTTATTTAGGATTATACACTTTGGAGATACCTATGAACAACGTTAAATGGACGTACGATGAAGCTTTCTCCAAACCTTTGAAATGTAGCAAGCCTTTCAATTTGTTGCGAGCTCAAAGCGAGAATGATAAATTCTTGCCTGTTAGTGCTGGAAATGGAAATGTGGTTCCGGAAATGATGTGAATTCTCTAGAGAAGAGGAATATTTTATTGATTACTACGCACTATAGGCTTCCATTGTTTGACTGAAACAAATTCCCTTGATAAGTTTAATTTCATTGTCAAGTTACTTTCTCGCTTTCCGCTTAACAAAGTGTGAGAAACAAAAGTGCAATCACGTGTGGCTCAAACACACTAAACAGTTGTGTATGCAGCAAAAAGATACATAAAACCAAAATAAAGGCAATTATTGAAATTCATTTCATGAAATTGTTCAAGCAATTTGTATGGAATCATTATCAAAATATAGTATTTTGAGCCCAGGTTCTCAGAGTTATTTCCCCCTAAACGCTTACCTAACAAGGAGAGATTTTATATTATTTCCTGTGAGCGCAGGAAATCCGAGCTCGATTTCCGGTAGGAGCTGTAACATGCAAATTTGCATAGCTGTATGTTTTGCATACATATATGTAAATTCTTATGTATTTCTTTTTTACATTTTGAACATTTAATTTGCATACTTAAGTAAACTGTAATTATCGGATATTTTGTATTTTTAGAAGTAAATTTATTTATTAGAACAAATCATAATAGCTAATAATTGCTGTATGTTCTATAACTAGGAATAATTCATCAGTGGAAATTTGAGAAATATTCTAACAAAAAGCAAAACATTGGATAGAACTACGAAACTCAGAAGCCAATGACTTAAACTTCGTCAGGAATTGTCAACTTAGTGTTTCTAGTAGAAACTCAGGATGCCATTTTATTGATGTACAGGAAATATCTACCATTCTTAAAATAAGAACAAGAAACAATTTAGAGGGATATAAAAAAAAATACAAACGGAAACAGTGAGGCTTGAATTAACCTATTGTTCGAACTCAACTTCTCCTCACGAATGCACAACAGAATAATATACTCTGAATTATTTCTGCAACCGTGATTTTCATACCTTTTAGTCGTTTGCTACCCTGTCTGGCGCAGTGAGACTGTGAAGAGGATTTTTTTTTTCAGGCAACAGTATCAAATTACGTATATAATAATATATATTAATAATTAAAATAAATAAGAGCACTAATATTTTTGGAAAGTATCTCAAATAGTATACCTTGTCTTTTCCGTTATTTTCCCTCCTTTTTGATTTTATTGACCTTGTCATTTACTCGTTTTATGCTAAGAGAAACCCAAAGATGCTTCTGGTATTGGTGACAGAAGCTTAGCAAATCTGCTGAGAGAGCAGAAAAATGGCCACCAAACTCAAATAAATTAACTGCTTTCAGCGTTTCTGGAGAATGACAATTTAATATCTAAATCATATATCTACTAACATGTTATAGCTATATGTATATACGTATCGTGTAAATGTAACCCGTTTTCTTTTATTTCAATAAGTAAAACTGTAATATCCTAACAGAAGTGCAAATCAGGAAAAACATGCCTTTGTTTTCAAGATTGTATCACTTTTTTTTCCCCGCTAGACAGAAACATTGTATAGGCAAGAACAAACCCGACTATTGTCGCATGGCGGAAAAGTAAGTAAACAACATATTTTAATATTACAATTTATATATTGTAAAGTTATCCTTGTATAGGGGTAGGTAGAGTTTTAGAAGAGTAAGTTATAGTCCGGAATCGACTCACACTACCACTTTCTATTACGAAATCTATAAACAGTATTCTACAAGGATAATACAATAATATAATTTCTCTAATACAAGGTGGAGAAAGACCCGAGCAGCCTAGTGCAGGACCTCCACAGAGCTCCGCAACAAGCTAGGTGGAGTGGATTCAGGGATCCCTAATGCTCCGAAGCAAGCGGAGAGGGAGTTAAAAAAACAACATGACTCCAAAGCAAGTAAAGCGATGAGGTAGGAACCCTGACAGAGCTCCAAAGCAAACTAAGCGGGAGGAAGGAAAGTCAAGAGCTCCGAAGCAAACTAGAGGCTTGGAATGGGTATCTCCTCGAGCTCCGAGCGAGGTAAAAGGACGATTGACTATTCGAGACTGATAGCTGTCCATGTAATCTTCTTGTCTATATAGGCGCTCCAGGTGAGGAGATGTCGTTGCTGTTCCCTCATCGTCATGTGACTGGTGGTGTCGCTAGTGTGTCCGTCGTCTACAATCATAGTATCCCATAGTAAAGTCCACGTGGTTGTTGTTTATAAATAGAAGCACGTGCAGAACGATTGTAAACACAAGTACATGTTGGCTGTTTTTAGACACAAACACGCGGTATATTGCAATATTATATCAGCAAGTTAGTACAGAGTGTAAGAGGTTAAAATAATTTTAAAAGTTTATAGTTTATTGTAAATATATCGCAAAGAAGTTACTCTTAATCGTAAAATGATATATTAATTAGTAAAATTTATGTATTTGGATATAGTAATAGATCTCCTAAGCAAAACCGTCACTCTCAAACGAATAAATAAAGGGTAGAGACCCTTTGTCGAAAGTACATATATAGTGCGAGCTTCTCCCTTTCAGAGGATTGAGAAGTTAACGAAATGTCAAGGGAGTATTCTTCAGTTAGTTAATATCTAGTAGTTCGCAGTCTAAAGTTACTCAGTATATATTCGTTCTTCGTCTCGAGTCAGTAATTTAGTCTCTATTCGGTTTTCCGTTCTCGTAGCTATACGATAGGTAAATAGATGCATCCAGTATCAGTTGAAGTGATCTCATTAGTGACGAAAATAACTCTAGAATTATTGGTTGCGAAGACTGTATTAATGTATTTCTGGAACATTCAGTTAGACGAACTTTGAGAGTTCGTGAACATTTCGCGAGTCAATTTAATAACATAGATCAGCCTTCCAGTTATTCCTTAAAAAAAAAAAAAAAAAAAAAAAAAAAAAAAAACTGAATAAGCCGATAAGTATTAAGTCTGATATGAACAGTTTGTCATCCGTCTTTGATGAATTTCCAGAAGGAATAATACACTTGTACATTGTCGAAATCAGTTGGATCGTTATGATATACGCGTTCCAAAAGTCCCTTAGCAGCAATACTAGATACATGCAATTCAAATATTGGCATGGTTGGACAATATTGTAATACTGCATGCGTAAGTACAACTTCATTCCTGTTAGTGACCATGACGTCGGCCATCTTGGTATCCACTATATTGGATTGAAGTAAAATGTTTAAATTAATATGTTTTACAGATTATTTTAGGCTGCAACATCACTAGCAGCACGAATATGAAATCCTTTCTTAAAGATATGTTTAATATGTGCAAAGTTGTAATGGCCATGACCGTAGGGAGGGAAAACGTTACTGGTTATTTTTTTTTTTTTTTACGGACAACAACCCTGTCTTAAGAACACTAATAAAAATCACTGTACTGGAAGTGGTTGTGATGAAATGTTGAGGATAAATGCAGTCCACTTTTCTTTCTCTAAAAAAAATAACGTCATATAACAAATAATCCTTAGAAACGAAGAAAAATATAATATTAGTTTGAAAGTTTCATTTAGGTTGTACTAGGTCATGCTACGTTGTATAGTTCTATATTTTTCCCCATTAAAATAATAAACGACATGGCCCAATCTGAGAGTCACGCTAATCCTAATAATAAACAGCCACACTAATAGAGCTACCTATACGATCACTTGTCTGTAAAACGAAGTCCTTAAGTAATTGCAACAATATTATGAGGAGTTTGGACTGACTCTTCGACAATTTCAGAAATAAAAAGTCAAATGTAATAAATAAGAGTTTCTAAATGAAATGAAAAACACTCTTCCAGTTTTACTACTCACGGTTATACCATCTAGGTTAAAGGAGACTCTGAAATGGTGGAATGAGAAAAGTGGGATGAATTACCGTACACAGTGTTTGCCGACCACACACAAGTGTGATCCGCGTTATGATCGTACCACGGACACCATCTACCAGCGTTGAACACTCTACAAACAAAATCTACTCTCAAAAACGTCAATTTGCAAACTTCAATGTAACCCATACATTAATATATATATCGCCTTGTGGGCAATATTTTACTTGAACAGAAAATAAGTTTCTGTCATACTTTTAGGCTATATCTCATTAATCCTACGAGGTAAACACTTTCATCTTGCTAGTGTCTAAATAAAGGCTTGACGAGGATATTGTAAAGTTTTGCCCAATATAAGTACAGGTAGAGCGTTATTAGAAAGAGTGTCCGGAATCGATCTCCCACTACCAATTTTATTATAAAATTTCTCTGTAAAATATTTTCACAAAATACTGTACAAATTAATCTCTCTAATATCAAAGGTTAGTTATAGGTGGCCTTCGACCGTAAGTTCGCAGACAGGATCTCTGCAGAGTCCCGTGCAGGCTAAGCGGAGTGGAATTAGGTGCTCAAAGCTCCGAAGCAAGCAGTGGGTAGATTAGTTGGCCAACGGAGCCCCGAAGCAGGCTAAGCAGATGAGATTGGGATTCCCAGTCAGAGCCCCAAGCAGGCTAAGCCAGGAGAAATGATAGGCGTAGTCTCGAAGCAGACTAGAGGCAATGAGGTTAGGTTACTCTTAAAGTCCGGAAGCAGACAGTAGGAGGGTCAGCAGAAAACTGGTACTGAATTGCCTTTGTCCATCCAATTCATAGTGTTCCTTGGGTGGCGGTGGTGCTGCTGCTCCGATGTCGTCTTCTGTTCCGTGGGAGGGGCTAGAAGCCATCGTCTGCAAGTGATTGTAGACCCATCTGGTGTGAAGTCTTCATGCCGAACCACGTGGTGGTGTTTGTAAACACTGACATGTGGAGTTGTTGGTTTACATCACATGGGATATTACAATATATACTTCATTAGTAGTTTCAGCTTAATAGGTTCCATGGTTATGGCACGCCATCATTCTTGTGGGGTTACAAAGATTGCAGTGTTCCTACATTTTCTCGAAAGTTATGCACTATGATTTTAACTCATTCATATCATTTTCTTCAATTCAGCCAAAGCTATCGATTTGTGTACGAGGTATGCTCAAAAGTATCAAACCTTATTTTTCAAGCGTAAACCAATGAAGCAAAGGAGACTTTCTTCAGTGTAGATGTAAAAGGAACACTCTTTCGCAGTCGTGATTTTTCAGTTTCGTCAGTCGCTAGCATTTGGTCAATGAGTGAATATGTGGAGTGAGCGGTCGTCACATTTCAATTCTTTTTTTTTCTAAAATGACAAAAAAAAAAAAAAACATTTGAGCAGTGATATTGCATCTAATTTTGCCAGAAAGCTTGACGATATTCAAGAGGAGATCATTCAATCGGATCGGTACATAAATTTTGTACGATCATTTTGGCATTTGGAAAGTGTCTGTGAAATTTTGTTTGAGGCTTTCATCGTCACACACAATATTCATGTGTGTCGTCAGGCTACCCATTCACCCGACATAGCTCCGTGTGACTTTCGGTTATTTCCCAAGCTGAAAATAAAAGTAAAAGGGACCCGATTTGTGTCAAGAAAAAAACATCAAGCAAAATGCGACAGCACGATTGCTCACCGTTCGAAGAACTGTGTTCCAGAAATGTTTATTCAACAACGACGGAAGCGCTGGGAGAAGCATGTAAATTACCAAGGTCAATACTTTCAAGTGTTTCGGATTACCAAATCAATAAATGCATTTTTGCCAAACAAAGGTTCGTTACTTTTGAGCACACCTCATATGTCTCATGTGTAGATTTATTATTATTATTATTATTATTATTATTATTATTATTATTATTATTATTATTATTATTATTATTATTATTAACAACAATAATAACAATATTTAAGCTTTAGTAATGTAGATTTATTTTGTTTCGGTCTGCTGTTAAATATTTATTTCATGTTACAGACTGCTTCCAAAGCTTGAGTGTGTATCATACATAGTTTCTCCATTTTACGCAAGAGTTAGATCAAGTCTCTTCAACTGAAATTCATAACATTCTAGTCACCTTTCCTTCATAAGCATTTTCTCTCAATTTATTCTAGAGCTTCCTGCACTCTGCTAAATAAATTAATTGTTTATCACTAATATCAGTGTATATGTCTTTCTTTCGGCTAAAATACCAACGTTTAACATGTCTTCAAGCTATAGAATCGTTAAATGAGATCATTACCTTAGATTTAGCCTTTCATTTCGTATTTTGCATCAATAGTTGTTTTAGCTAAAACTTTCCAAGAAACAAAGTTCCGGAACTCCATCAACTTATAACGAGAAATTCCCCCTGTGCCACGTGTATTGAGAAAATAAATTATGCCATGCGTACAAAGCAAATCAACCTCAGAAACGTAAGACGAAAGTTTTGCGTTGCATTTTTCAAACCAAATCCCTAGAATTAGATGTTGGATGATTTAAACGTTGGACTATAATCAAAGAAGTGGTTACGAAAGAGCTTTTAATGATTAATTGAAACTATCGTTTCAACAGCAACTAGAGCCCAACACCACACACACACACACACACACACACACACATATATATATATATATATATATATATATATATATATATATATATATATATATATATATATATATATCGGGTGTTGCAAAATAAGTGTTACAACGCTTACGAGGTGACTCCTGTCTCTGAGACAAGAAAAAAAAAGTTCTCTTGAACTTTCTGCTATCCGACATAGTTTCGGATCTACAAGGTGCCGAAACCGTGGGAAAATGACTTTCGGACGCTGATACTTCGGAAACTATCCAACGTAAAGAGAGTGGTTAAAAAATCCACTGAAGAAATCATACCTGCTGTATTGAATTTTGCATGTTTCACAATCGTACCATGCACGAGATTCCCCAAAGGATTTTGCATGGGATTTCCCAAAGGAACGTAGGGAGTCCAGGATAATCTGCGAAATGAAAATCGGTCTAAGTGGATATGAATTGATAGAGTTTCTACCAGCTATATAATTATTTGGTATTAAGTCGATACCTGGAACAAATACAAAATGGCAGACACCTTTGTTGGCCATGCCCGTTGTGTGTGGTTGAATAATCGCCAAGTAAGGATGCTGGCCAACAGTGACGTTCTGAGTATTAAGTGTAGCAAACTTGTGCTCAAATGCTCTAGAAAGACATGCGGAGTGTCGGTAGAGTACAACAGATGGAGCAGGGTGATTCACATGTGTGGAAACACGTAACGAAAAATACCCAGAAATGCACTCATGCTCAGTAAACGTGAGTTCAAACCGTCGAAAATGTAAGGAATAGAATCATGAACGTGAAAGCCATTGCGAATTCACCAATAATATTCCATCAAGCCGATGCAATATGATGTGCACGGTTGCATGAGGCCAAGTTGAAATTATGCAAGGGGACTCACAAAGAAAACTTTCCTAGTTTTCGCACGTGAGACGGTGTCCCAGCAGTAGTGGGACATGTTGACATTTGTCCAATAGCTACATGTTGATATCAACACACACATTGGCCAGATTTCAATATCCATCATGCGATATCTCTAGTGACATTCATTTAGTTTACTGAGTTTCTTTGTGAATCCCCTTGCACAATTTCAACTTGACCTCAGTTGTTGCATCGTTATTGGTATGCAACCGTGCACATCCTATTGAATCGGTTTGATGGAATATTATTGGTGAATTGGCAATGGCTTTCACGTTCTTGGTTCTATTCCTATCATTTTCGACTTTTTGAACTCACGTTTACTGAGTATGAGTGCATTTCTGGGCATTTTTCGTTACGTGTTTTCACACATGTGAATCTCACTGCTTCATCTGTTGTGCTCTACCGACACTCCAGATGTCTTTCTAGAGCATTTGAGTACAAATTCGCTGCACTTAATACTCAGAACGTCACTGTTGGCCAGCATCCGTACTTGACGATTATGCAACCACACACAACGGGCATGGAGGTGTCTACCATTTTGTATTTGTTCCAGATATCGACTTAATACAAACGAATTATTGATACCTGGTAAAACCTCTATCAATTCATATCCATTTAGACCGAATTTCATTTGGCAGATTATCCGGGACTCCCTACGTTCCTTTGGGGAATCCCATACAAAATCCTTTGGGGAATCCGGTGCATGGTACGATTGTGAAACATGCAAGATTCAATACAGCAGGTATGATTTATTCAGTGAAGTTTTTACCCGCTCTCTTTACGTTGGATAGTTTCCGAACTATTGGAGTCCGAAAGCCATTTTCCCACGCTTCCGGCACCTTGTAGATCCGAAACTATGTTCGATATATATACATATATATATTAAGCGACATTTTTTAACTTTCGAGTAAAATGCAAAAGAAAATTCAGTATGTCTATTCAATAAAATGTAATGGCACATACCAAACAAGCTTCCCTCTGTCATGTGTAGTAGATACCTTTCCGAACTTAAAAGTATCTACATATTATTATGTGGTTCTCCCCCAATTCATATATAAAAATAAAAGAAAAAAAAACAAGAAAATTATTGATGTTCGATGTTTCTGCTATTATTTGTAGGTAACATTTGTTTAAAACTTTGATAAAGCAACCATAGGCAGTAGTCTCGTCAATAGAGGTAGCCAATGCTGGGATACACCGAATATAATCCAATATAATGTTGTGTGAATGGCTACTTAAAAATAATTATACACTTAAACTTATAAAATCTATCTAAAATAAACTGTAATAGCTGGAACAAACAAACCATTAGAGCAGTTGAGCGCAGTTATTTGGTTTTCTGAATCATTTCTCATGTGGCTGTCAGTGAACTCAAGCAAAGTAGATCACCATAAAGTTCTCTGGATACTCAAACTGCAAACGCAACGTTATTGGGGGATTTCCGGCCGAGCAATATAACAACATTAGAAACGTAAGAACAAGGAGAGTTACTGTACGATGCCATTACTCAGGACTACAAGGTTTCCATTGGAAAACAGTAGCAAAGGCAAAACCGTTGTAAAACTTCCATACTGCATCCATAAAGAGAGTCTCTAAAGTTTTTGTCTGTCTCTTATAGTAAAAATACAAGTCTAACTGCGGTCACTTCCATTCAAGTTTTTTTTTTTTCAAAATAAAGAACGAAAGCAATAATACAAAAAAAAAAATCTGAAATTCGATACATTCCCATTATTGTTCGCAGTCGCATCACTGCATAGAACACAGTGTATGTTAGTGGTATCTTTCTGTAGTTCGTGATCTCATGTGTGTAGATATGTGTGTGAATGTTAGGTTGCTGACCGCCCTAGCTCCCTAACAGCAATGAAAGTTTCATGTTATGTAATTCGAACCTCTGTTGTTCTACCGCCAACCAACGACCCCTGTAGCCTAAGCAAGATATATCGTTGCTTCTAGATCTCGAAGGGACCATTAAATCCAGTTGCCACCTTGATCCGACTTTTCTCTCTTTTCTCATACCTTCATCTTCTTTCGCCCAGCTCAGTTTTATTCCTGAAATTTATAGAGTACATTTATCCTTTGTCCGTTTTTTTATTTGTATGTTTATGTGTACATGTGCATCTGAGAACACGCTCATCTTTATTTACTCACAAAATGTCCAGCAAAATTATTCAGAAAAAAACAATAAAATGTAAAAGAGTTATTTTCTAACTTTTATTATGTTTCTTGCAAATGTGATGAACTGATTGCAGAAACCTGCGCTATAATATGCACAGGTGGACTTAAGCAGATTTGACTGATTGCTCCAAATTGGGCCCCGCATCTAAGGCGGCCCCAATGCTTGAATGTAATGTTATCTAGACTTGTGAACTACATACAAATACACATTTCAATATACATGTAACGCCACATTTCATGTTTTAAAAAGAACAGTTATTATTATATCAGAATAACATACTGTAAGATATTGTTTTCAGGATACTGGATTGAGCTAGTTTTAAAGTTATTTTCTAAAGTGAGTTGTTCCTAAAGGCTCATAGAATTGTGTGACTAATATTACTAAAACTATAAGTAAAGATAAATTTGACATGTTCCGGCTGCAATTAGGTTGGTGTAAGTGAAATGTCTATTTTGACATTTGTTAGGAATCTAACCTTAGCAATACAAATACAAAGATGTACTTAGGCCATATGTCTAATGCCAAAAACTGTGTTCACATACAGCAAACAGGCTGGAAAATCCAGATAGGCAGGAGGCACTGTGTTGTTGAACTTGGTCGTAGAAAAGTGCAATATGGAGAACATACATCTGAGAATTATTTTTCTTTCCAGTTTTGTGAATTAAAACTGGAGCATTCTGCAAAAGAAGACCAAAATAAGTGTGTTTGAGCCAGAAATGGTGAATGAATGCACCATTTGCCATTGGTCTGGCTTTTTGTTACTTTCCTTTTGACACAGCATTGCAAACTGGGATATGTGGACATCAGGCAATGCCAAGTTCTGTTGAGGTCCTCAGGAACACCGTGGAAGAGGACTCTCGGAATAACGATCGATATTGCAAATAAATGAAGCATACACAGCGTATATATTACTGTCATTTGGCTGCTTCGTGCAATCGGTAATGTGGAAAAGATAATCTTATGGATGTCACATAAGTTGACACCAAGAGTAGAGAAGGTGTGTAGGGAAGGTGTCTTGAATCGGATTGTCGCTTCAGACGAAAACTTATAATATGAATAATAATATGATTATATAATATGAATTTGCACTCGGTAAGGACAATAATTGGACTATGATTAACGTTCAGGATGGTCTGCAAAGCCAGCTGAATGTGTTGTTTTTGGCATGAGGGTCTGTGGTTGGAATTATTCATCATGTCTTTCTCAGACGATGCATAACAATCGATGTAGATCATTATCATACTGAACTCCATGAAATTTGCCGCAATCTTTTGCGCAAGCATACAGCAATGATCAGCAGATATGGCATCCTCATATGGCATGCAACGTGCCCAGTGCTGATTCTGGGATGAATGAATCTTCTCTCGTCGACCGTATTTCCTCTGATATCTCTCCTATCGATTTCCGACTTTATACCTTGCTTCACGACAATCTCACTAATCTTATTAACGAGCTTTATTTTATATTTATTCTTTTTCTCGGTTTTTCCTTTTTTTCTTACTTGTAGGCTTACATGTATTGAATTTTACATTAAAACTAACAACTGTACCATACATGTTACTGCGTTTTAACATATTTTGTGTTAATCCTACTGTGTCTTTCATGTGGAATTTGTTACAAGTCAAAGTATCTCACGAAATTCGACCACATCATATGGTCAATTTAGTGAACAAGTATGTAATGCGTATGCAGTTATTTCAAATGAAAATTTTACATACCAAATTTAAGGATTTGAAGCTTCAGAGATTCTGATATATTGATATATTGTTATAATACTTTGGCCCCTACTCTAGTTCTAAATTCACTCCCTTATTCTCGATTTCTAATTTAAGTACTGGATATGATTGGAAAGCTTAAAAAAGAAAATGAGTTATATTGCATCAGAATCAGTGACGACGCCAGAGGGGGGGCAAGGGGGGCAAGCGCCCCCCTAGTAGCTACTTCTGCCCCCCTGACTGCCACCTAGACTGCCCCCCAGACTCCTACAATCTTTAAACATTCTACATGTAGTATTTTATATCAATATCATAACCAATCTCATTGTCAAATTGTAGTCTACTTTTCATTCATTTACTATGTGGCTGATTAGTCCTCAAGCTTTTTTCTTTGAGCGTCTGGGTATGCACGCATATTTGTTTTCTAATTTAGCGCCTTTTGAGGTAAATTTTAGTTATACTTCTTTCTTATGAATTTTAATTATTGTGCCTAGCGAACAATAGTAGATTTGGTCGACTTGTTTTCTTCTCATTGGATCAACTTCGATTGGAAACAAAAGGAAGGTAAAACCAGTGACGTAACTTGTTTGTATTTATCCAGGTTTGAAGTTTTCAGTTTCATATTTTGTTTTATTTAAAGGTTCTATACTTCTTTTTCCTGAAACATTATTCTCGGTTTTCAATATTCAGAGGATGTGCTTATAACAGCTTAGTTTGCAACTACCAGGACTTAATTTTTTGAAGGGGATAAAAAGAGTTGTCGTTTCCCTTCCTGCAAATGATAATAATAAATTTATGGAATTGATTCCCAATGAAACTTATTGTCAGAGTGCTGATCTTTCGTTAGTAATTGATATATACTAGTGCTCCCTTACTTATTTTGTTTCAAAGTACTGACGTGACGTCTACCATATTGACTAGGAAGTGCTGAAAAATTCGTAGCCCAACCCAGAAGTATTGCTCGTGGGATGGTGAAGTTTTACTTCTTCTACACTTCCCCCCCCCCAGTGCTCCAGTTTTTGCAGAAAAGTTTAAAAATCTGAAGATTTCCTCGCACCACTGTTCGTAGCGCTATCCCTATCAGATCTAAAATGGCGTCCTTTCAAGTGTTATTTAAGTTTGGGAAATAAGTACACGTAATAGTTAGACGGAGCTAAATTTGGGAATAAGAATAATGATCTAGACATTGAAATCCTAGATTATGCAATGTCAGTTGTGTTCGCAGGGGCTTGACGGACAGGTGTATTCTCCTGAAGGAACATAATTCCTTTCTTTTCATTTTCCGCGGCGTTGAACTTTGAATTTTTCTTTCAGTTTTGTAAGTAATGTAGAGATTCTGGATTACATATCTGACCGTTGCGGAGGTAGTCTATGAGTACGACTCCATACTTATCCCAGAAGAATATTGCAAACAGTTTCTCAACCTACTTCTGTGTCTTGAACTTCTTGGGGCGAGGGAGAAATGAGTGCTACTACTACATTGACTGTTGTTTCGTTTCAATATCATAGTGGCACAACCAAATTTCGTCCATGGTTACTATTCGTGGGCGAAATTGATCAGCATTACGGTCAAATTGGAAGAAGACTTCTCTTAATGCCGTCGCTCTTTTATTCTCCTGACAGATTTTTTGGGAACCCATTACGCCGAGAACTTGCGCATACAGAAACCATTCTGAGTTATGTTACCGACGAGTTCCAAAGAAATGCTAAGAATTTCTGACACAAGGTTTGCTGAGAAGGTAAAAACTGAGAAAGCGGGTTGCAGCCAGACCTCAGACTATAATAAGTATATCGTGAGTTTAGTATAAATTTTATAAACTATATAAATAATAGCTTAAATTATTTTTGCCACTTAAAAACTGGGGTGGCCTAGGCCCTCCGGCCCCGGGGCTATATCCACCACTGGCTGAAATGCTGCAATTTTCAAGAGTAATGCCACAAATTGCATCCATGATCTCGGGAAGAGTCACTGCTTTTAATCATCCTGGATGTAAAGCATAATTTGTTGAGAAATCGCCACGTTTATAGTAAGCCACTTACTTTTTCACCACTGTATATAACGGAGGAGAGTCCCGTGGTTTTTTACTGATTTCCTAATTAATTTACTTCGCTGACTTTCCTTGCTGGAACAAAAATGTTATAACAGTTAGGGTCTGGATGTTCGTGAAATTCGCTGCTTGGGCACAGATAATCACTTCAGAGGCCTGAGAAACAATAAGAATTTTATTATTAATATGAAAATTTGTATTTGTACATACAGAGATATGTTTTTTTCTAAACTACGGTTTCATTTTTCCATTTTTCTACATAGTACCTACCGCCTTTCTGGATTGGACTACGACATTTTCAGCAGTTCCTCGTAAATTCTTTCTTTCTTTCTCTCTCCCTCTCTCTCTCTCTCTCTCTTTCTTTCTCTCTCTCTCTCTCTCTCTCTCTCTCTCTCTCTCTCTCTATATATATATATATATATATATATATATATATATATATATATATATATATATATATATATATCAAGAGAGAGAGAGATACGTAGCATATAGTACTAGACGAATGTGTTACTTGTAGCATACGCGAAAGTAATTCAATTTATATTTACACTGCAAAAGTTTCATTGAAAAATATTTCATGTGCAGACGTTACTTATTTGTTAGTTACAAATTTTGCTTGAAATAAGTTTAATTTATAATCATATTAGGTCTAATATGAAAACTGCAGCGAAATACACAATGTAATGTAAAATAAGTCAAACGTAATAAATATGTTATTTTTGGTATGGCAAATAGCCGCCCCCCCGAAAATGTATCTGCCCCTCCTTTGCCCCCCTAAGAACTTAAAGCTGGCGTCGTCACTGATCAGAATCATTTTTTCTCTTTCTTGTTAACATTATAGTGAAACTTTTTTTTTCTTTAAATAATGATGAGTTGACTGGAAAGGGTTTAAATCATTCCTTGTTTTTGTAGAAGTTTAATCTGAAGCTGCATGGATTATGTACATGATTTAAATAATGCATACACCAACATTGAATAATGCTTGCGAATGCTACCACAGAACAGTTTTAAATGCTGGGAGCTAATTGTATTAATTACGTCATTCTCTTAGTGATATTAGCCCATCAATCCATCATTTAAAATTCTATTTCCCTGTTCTACTGGTGGTATTTCACTAACACCCTGTTAGTAAGGGGCTATTCACGTAAACAATCACGCACCGAAATTTTAACGATAGCAAATTTCACTTCAATGTGTTTTGAATTAATACATGCATGCATAAGTGCTTGCAATTCTATCGACCGCCAATATTGACCAACAGTCACGTTTACCATTGCGTAGAATAAAATGTTATGTTCTTGAGTTGGCGAGTACGTGTGATGATGTAAGGAAATCAATGCTGCCGGATCTGATGCTGTCGATACGCAGTGAGATGAAGTTGGACTTTCATACATGTTCGACCCTGGTTCGATTGGTAATGGACTTTTACTTATATATAAAATTTTGAAATAAATAAATGGAATCTTCAAGTGACGGATGTGCTTCCCAAGCTGGAAACATGACGGATTCTGGAAATAGCAATTTAGTGCCAAATGCTAGTGAAGGTAGCTGTCTGACAGCTGCTTCTGGAACTGCTAATGCATTGCCCTGTCCCCAGTGCGGAAAGCATCATATAAATGCCAGAGGCTTAAGCTACACACATTGGTAAGAAACATAGGGTTGAGGATGATGATGATGATTGCTCTGATATCACCAATAACACTAGCCAACAGTGAAAATGTAACTGGAATGAAATAGATGTTAGTTAACTGTATCGACCACGCCGATAACGAAAACGACAATGAAAAACTGGAATTAGCTCTCGTTTCCAAGTTAAGGGGGGTGCATTTCATTATATTTATTATATTTTATTAGCATTCATTGTCAATCCCTTCACATATAGGCTTCAAATCCCGCTGATTGTAGACAAAGTGATTGAGTTTCCTGCAGGTAACAATAGCTGCGTGTATTTAGTCGCTATTTTTAGT
Source organism: Thermobia domestica (assembly GCF_964235325.1). Lineage (NCBI taxonomy): Eukaryota > Metazoa > Arthropoda > Insecta > Zygentoma > Lepismatidae > Thermobia > Thermobia domestica. The sequence continues at coordinate 139,330,032 of NC_137459.1, read as the reverse complement.
CCGAGCTCTTAGCAACAACGGGGACGGAAAGGAGAAAGGAAGGGAGGAGTGAAGCATGTTTCGTTTAAGCGTAGTTTTTGTCTGTTACAAGCTGTGTTGTGTTTTTGTGCTGGAAGAACGTGCTATTGAAGTGTAGTTAGTGCGTGTGGTCATCAGTGTGTGTAATATTTGTGATTCAGCATGCCTCGCAAATGCGTAAACAGTGCTGACTATTTTTGTTATATTTGCGGACAGGCTACATTGAAATCGCAAAGGAGTCCAATAACGCCATATATTAGGAAGGCGTACAGACTGTATTTGGATGTGAAATTGAGGACCATGACAAGCCCTGGGATCCTCATGTATGTTGCATATCTTGTGTCTTGAGTCTTTATTCGTGGTTAATCCGTAAAAGATCTTCTATGGGCTTTGATATATACCCATAATCTGGCGAGAAGCATCACATCATGTGGATGATTGTTACTTTTGTATGGCAACTCCGTTAACACATGGTACTTCCAAAAAGAAAAAAGTCTTCATTGGTATATCCTAACATACCGTCGGTCATGCGACCAGTGCCTCACGGAGATGGACTGCCTGTTTCTGTTCCACCTGATTGTGATAGTGACGAGGGCGGTAGTGAAACTAGTGCTGCACCAACACCTTTAAAACCAAGTTCTTCGAAAGATCCTGATTTTGTGTGTAAAGATAAATGTACAGAGAATCACAAAATAACACAGTGCGAACTTAATGACCTAGTGAGAGATCTGGAATTGCCGAAAGATAAAGATGAACTGTTGGCATCAGGACTACAACAGTGGAATTCCCTTGAAAAGACGGTAAATGTGACTTCATCTCGTAACCGCCATATGTCCTTCCTTCCATTTTTCGAAAGTGAAAAGAACTTGGCATTTTGTAGTGATGTAGACGGACTAATGGCACCTATGGACATGGACTATATAAGTGATGAGTGGAGGTTTTTCATCGACTTCCCCAAAATAAGTCTCAAATGTGTCCTCCTGCATAATGACAACGTGCTACCATCGATTCCGATTGTGTATGCACCTTACATGAAAGAAACATATGATAACATGAAAAAAAATGTTATTGCGATTGAAGTATCACAAGTTTAAATAGTAGATTTCCAGGGATCTGATACTCATAGGCATATTACTTGTTCTACAACAGGGCTACAACAAATACTGTTACTTCATTTGCCTCTGGGATAGTCGCGCTAAAGCACTTCATTATAAAAAGAAAGATTGGCCTAAGCATCAATCACATGAGTCAGGACCTTACAATGTTATGCACGGAGCACTTATCGAATCCAAGAACATAATTTTTCCTGCTCTTCATGTAAAATTGGGTCTAATGAAAAACTTTGTTAAGGCCATGGACAAAACGGGGAAAGCATTTCTCTATTTGCGCGAGACATTTCCACGTCTTAGTGAGGCGAAAATAAAAGAGGGGACTTTGTGGGTCCCCAGATACGTAAACTGTACAAAGATGAGCATTTCAACACCATCCTGACAGGTGATGAAAAGTTAGCTTGGGATGCCTTTGTTCAAGTATCAACAAACATTTTAGGAAATAAGAGGACATAAGGACCTTGTGGCAAATCTTCTGCACTGCTACGATAGACTAGGGTGTAACATTTCCTTAAAGTTGCATTTCTTAGATTCCCACTTGGACTTCTTTCCTGACAACTGTAGTTCTGTGAGTGACGAGCATGGGGAACGCTTCCACCACCAAATTTCAGACATGGAAATGAGATACCAGGGAAACTGGAATGAATCAATGTTGGCCGATTATTGTTGGACACTAATTAGGAAATCACCAGCAGAAAACTACACACACCAGGCAAATCGGTTGCGCCTTCAGTGACCTTCCTCCAAGAGATAATTACAAGGTAAATACACGGTTAAGCTTATATAGACAATAACGTAAAGTTATCATAACTTCAAAACGAGAGATAATCTTGTACTTTCATTAACATTTTTGTTATCAGCACACCTGAAAACATAAAGATTAGCTGTTCGCATACCAGTTACAGAAAGAAAGTAAAATTTTGTTGTAATGACTGCCTTCAAGGTAAAGCTTCAAATGTTACTGACGCTAACATAAGTAACAACACACAAGTTATGCCGATTTGTAACATTGGCAAGATACTGATGTCACTAATGTCATCTACACATATTTTAAGGCGTGTTCCACGAGGTGTGGCTAGATCAACTGCGGCTGATGCACTCGCGGATGTATTACATGAAATAAACAAAATCAAATTATACAAAAGGCTGAATCAACCTATGTATATTCCTGTTGGTTGCTCTAGGTGCTCTTAAACAATCGGATAATATTAAGAATCTGACTTCTTGGATGAAGCAACGAGCTTGCATCTGGTGCAATATTGGTCACGATGCCTTAACCTTGCCTTCAAAAAAAGATGAAGAAATCTCGATGAAAACAGAACTTCTCCAATTTGAAGATTGTAGAAAATAAACTTGCCGACGGTGACGTTCGTAGAGCAGTATGTCTTATAATTGCTGATGACATGGTTGCGGCCCCGGACACCTCTGTGATGGAGACCCTGCCGGAGAAACACCCAGCCCAACCTGGCAATTTCATTGCGCCGAATCTTTCTGATGATAAACATATTTTTCAAGGAGTATCGACTATTGAGGTTCAAAGCGCAATTGGCTCCTTTCTGCAAGACAGCGCGGGAGGTATAGATGAACTGAGAAAGAAGGGTGGTGGTATTTGGTCCATAGCGGTTGGGAATGTTTGGCGCAGAATATCGGCAAAAAATATGCTTTAGAATACGTGGGCCGGTTAAGAACATTTTATCTCCCCATCAGCTTGGTGTTTGCGTTCCTAATGGTGCCGAGGCAGCTGTTCACGCAACTCAAATTTATTTTTCTTCTCTTCACAGTGCTTCTAAGGTCGTCGTAAAGTTGGATTTTTGTAATGCATTTGATTAGCAACCCCGGGACACTATGCTTGCTGCAGTGCTTAATGATTTCCCTTCGATTTGTCCGTATGTCCATCAATGCTATGCTCAACCTAGTGATCTGTCTTTCGACAGAAACACCATTTCCTCTCAGAGAGGTGTACAAGGCGATCCAATGACCCTAACACTTTTCGCTATAACTATTCAATCTTTAGTTAAATCGCTGGACACCGAACTAAACATTTGGTACTTAAATGATGGAATAATTGGTGGAGAACCTGAGGTGGTTCTTTCATCGTTAATACAAATAAATGAGAAGGCATCGGCTCTTGGCTTACGACTTAACTTTTCTAAATGCGACGTTGGTTTTCTTGCTTCAGACGAAACCCCATTTGACGAAAACTTTAGAAGATTTAATGAGGTTGGTCCGGACATACGTCCACAAACAATTGAGAATGCTTTTCGTCTAGATACTGCTCTCACCTCGGAAACAGTTACTAAAGTGCTATTGAATAAAATGTCTAATTAAGAATTGTTCTTCTCTAGAATTTAATCAATTTCAGCCCATTCAGCTTTTTCCTTTTACGGGCGTCTTTATCAATTCCTCACTCAACCTATTTTCTATTATGCCTTCAATCTTGGCATGAGATTTCGTTGCTGGAAATATATAATATTGTCCATAAAACTAGCATTGAATCAATTTTAAACTGCTCCTTAAATGATGACTCTTGTATGCAAGAATGTTTACCTGTTGGCTTGGATGGTCTTCGTATTCAACTAGCTGTGGATATGACGATTTCTGCATTCTTAGCGTCCTACCAAGGATTGTTTCGTTTAGTCGAGGCTCTCATTCCTGAGGGTTATTGTTTGGACTCTGGTGGTTCAGTTCAGGAAGGCTATAGTAGGAGGGCATTTTAGCAGACACAGACCTCCCAGAAATCTTCAAAAGGTGTTATCAGTCATATTGGTACACGCCAATTGCATCTTGTTTACATAATCATCTGCTAGAATCTGTTGGTGTTCCGGAAGATAAAGCCACGCTCCTTGCTGCCTCATTTCCCGAAGTGCGTGAGTGGTTGATTGCGATACATTCTCCGCCTTTAGGCCTTAATTTGTCAAATGAAATCTTTCGAATTGCTGTTGTCTTACGTTTAGCTTCACCTGTTTGTCGAGATCAGGTTAATCAACGTGAACTGCATGGCCTTTCATGCATGAAGAGCGATGGTAGATATACCGGGCACTCCTCCGTTAATAATGCAATACTGAGAGCCCTTAACGCTGCTGGAATTCCTCCAATACGGGAACCTTCTGGTTACAGTCGTTCGGAGGGAAGGCGACTCTATGGCATGACATTGGTTCCATAGATGAGAGGTAAATGCTTATTGTGGAACTTCACGTGCGCTGATATATACACTCATGTATATCTTTCTCTATCGTTAATGAACACCGGAGCTGTTGCTAAACGCACATAAGCTGAAAAACAAAGAAAATACAACCACCTTCTCGAAAATTTTGTTTTCACTCAAATTGCTATTGAGACTATTGGCGCTTGCGGTGCAAGAAGTCTTGAATTTATTAGGGAGATAGGAAGACGCATTTCTTGCGTTTCCGTCGAAGTTCGTTCTACATTTTTTTTCTAATACAACGTATAGCCGTTTCTATCCAACGTTGCAATGTCTCGTCGGTCCTTGGCAGTTTTCCACTTGGAAAGGAACTGGATGAAGGGTTTATTTTGTAGTATAGTCCAGTAAAATTAGCTCCAAATTGGATTAAAGGTGGAAATTTGGAATAACAAGCTGAAATATTCAGCGTCAATTCTAATATATCTATATATGAACATACTGGAAGTCCCAAAGAATCCCATTTGAGGAAACGGAGATATGACGTCATCAATATGGCTGCCGGCCGAACTCGCCACTCAAATTTCAAACTATTATAACTACAGGCCTTTTTACGATAAGAAGTTCATTTTAGTGTCATTTATGAGAAAACACAGTCTAATTTTTATTATGCTAAAGTTTTTTTTTATTTGTTACCGCCATATCTAAATATGGGTCCATGAAGTGCAACTATGGAATATTCTTAATTCTGTTTTTGATACTTAAATTCAAATATCTCTTTTAACCGCTTCAAATACCTAAAAACTACTTGAAATAATCATTATTGTGTACTTCAGGAGCTTTCTAATGAGGTACGTATCACTGACGTATCTTTAAAGTTAACGTAGCAAATAAATTTTATGTAATGGAATATGTAGTGCCTTATTTTCAGTCACACCAATAATAGTGATAGCATAAGATGTAATAATATGAAAAGTTCGGGGAAATTGCAGTAATATTCTGAACGAATTCCATAATATCTTTAGATGTGACAAGATTTTCTGGTTACATTTAAACAGAGTAATAAAGGTCTCTGCCTTCCTCTAGCTCCGCATAATTTAACATGCAAGCATGAATAAAGATATATTGCAGTCTAGAAGCAAATATTGCCTTTTCCCGTGCTAGTCGTCCTTCTCTTTATCAGACGTCACAACATATAATTCAATATTTCCAGTTTTATGTTGTGCTATGAAAGGTAGATTATCAAAGAGAATGAACAACTATTTAGTGAGCAATGAATCAGATACTCGAACTCCTGTGTAAAGGGAATATGGTGGCTCAGTGGTAGAGCGCGTACTTCTGGTGCGTCGGATTCCTGGTGTTATCTCCGCCCAAGTAAGTTTGTGGTGGTTGCGAGGTGCTATCCTAAATATTCGGGACTGGTGCTGCCATTTGGTGAAGAATGTACTTTTCGGCTAGCGACCGCCATCTTCCTCGAAGTAGTTCCCGTCAGCACGAATATTTTGGACGCCTGTCTGAGTATGTATAAGCAAGATGAAACGTGAGTTTTCCTCTTCATCTTCTCGTGAAAATTGGTAGTTGATATGTGCAATGGTCATTTGCCAGGTCTTCAGTGAAGAGTTCGTGTATTGGACAATTATTTAGGACTCCGTCCATCGTTGGCTATGAACTGAGACTGATGTATTCAATGATCAAAGCTCTGATAGGACATTGGTTATTGGGTTCCACGTGAAAACTGTTATTGAAGAAGTGATGTTGATGCTCAGATCCATCGATAGTTTCTAAGGGGGGTATAACATTTTTTTTACAGACGTGGGATGAGAATTCGTATACTCAAGTCGAATATTTTGAAGACGTTTTGTAAGGGAATATGCCTTGAGTTCACACGAAAAATTGATTATGGTTAATGTATGATGACTATATGCTTGAATATTTGAAGACGTAGTTGGAAAATGGATGTCGCTTTGACTAATTTTTCATTCACTTTTCTTTCCTTTTATTTTCTTTCTTTTTTCTTTATTTGCCTGAAGTACATGTGAAACGTATTTAGTTCTTAGATTCCATATAGCCCCGAATGTTGTTCCAACATGTTTTTTTTCAATGTGACGATTTTTTGTCGAAGGTATTGGTTCAGGTGATTTTATTTGTGTGTGCGTGTGATTGAATCATATAGGAAATGTATGAGTTTAGTCTTTGTTGATAAGTGATCAAGTTTGTTTCTGTGTGCTCTTTGGACTACAACTGCGTCTGTAGATTAAGATAGGTAAGTCGTACATCTCATGATTAAACTTGAGTTATACCATACATCATAATAATACCTGAACTGGATTCGAACAAACGACTTACCCAGACATGTATCAAAAATAATGAAGATATGTTTGTTCATGAAAAAAAAAAACAGTTCCTTTGTTGTACGTTACAGAATGATAGGCACGTTACATAATGAATGAATGGCATTGAATTAAAAAGAAAGACGCACGTATACTTACAAACGTTGGTAGTTTCAATAATAAAATATAAGATCACTGAGTTATGTTGTTGTTTCATATAGTAACTCAGTAAAGAAGTCGGACATATACGTACTTACACATTCCAAGAGGAATAAACATCCTAAGAGTATTCTTCAGAGAGCAAAATATATATATATTTAATTACTTTGTATTATTTACTTATGAAAAATAGAAAAATCAATGACAAAATTCAATTTTATGATTGTAGAAAATACCAAAGGTGAAAACGTTGCGTAAATTTGTGTCAAAGGGAACTCGGACACTTAATTTGTTGCAAAATTTTAGAATGTTATCATATATATATATATATATATATATATATATATATATATATATATATATATTGTTGTCATTTATTTTTCATGATTGCTTTCAATCTTTCGGGCATGGATTTTACAAGTTTTCTGCAGAAGGAAGGATCAATTTTTGCCCAATCAGTCTGAAGTGCTGATTCCAAATCTTCATTCGTTCTAATAGTATGATATTTGAACTGGTTTCCCAAATGAGCCCATATTTACTCAATAACGTTAATATCAGGAGGTTGCGGCGGTGTTTCCAGCACATGCGGACAATTATACAGGAGCCACAAACGCACATTGAGTGCTTTGTGCTTGGAATCGTTATCCTGCTAGTACTGGAAGTTCCCTATTATTCCCAATGTTTCAGCACTTTGTACCAAATTTTGCTTCATAATGTTTAAATACTTTGTTTGGTCCATAATTTCATTGATTGCACATAGTTTAACTGGACCAGCACCGGACAATTAGCCCCAACCATTACCGAGCCATTTCCATGTTTCACAGTGGATCGTAGATTACGCTCTCGGAGTTCTTCATTAGGTTTTCGCCAGATATAACATTGACCATCTGAGCGGAACAAATTAAATTTGCTATCGTCCGCGAATAACACAGTGCTCCTAAACGAAAAATCTTTATATTTTATAAGTTTTTTTTTTTTTTCAAAACTAACTCTCTTTTGTCTATTGCACTTGCTCACGAACAGTATTTTACTGGCTACTCTTCCATGTAAATTGATTATCTTAAAACCAATCTTATCGCTTCGGGATGTACACTTTTATTAAGATGTTCTGATACTTCTTTGGCTTTTATTATCTTGGCACTTATCTTGGAGCTTTTATTAACCTATAGTACAATCCATCGCTCGTCTGGCTTTGAAAACACTCTAGGTCTACCCTTTTTGGTGCATTTTTCACTGAGTTAGTTGATTTGAAACGTCAAGAACTGTGGAGTATGACCTATTTACTATTTCCACAGTATCACTAACTCATTTTCCCTGTTTATAACATTTAAAAAAATAAGTTCTCTTACTGCTCACGTTTGAAGTAGAGCAAGTTTGAAGTAGAGCAAGAAAAGAAGTTTGCCCACGTTGACTCCCCATTTTAAATTTTAAACACACAGTTTTACCCAGGTACAAATAGTGCGGCTTCAACTCGTTTCACCTGGACACCTAAAACTGTCAAGTAGACAAACTCTTCTAAATTCTCCTAAGCCCACAAAGGAAGAGAGTGTGGTGCTACCTGTCCGAGTTCTTTTTCGACGTGGATTTTAGCTGTATTTTCATTTTTTGTATTTTTTTATAATTATGAAATTGAGTTTTGTCATTGATGTTTCTATTTTCCATAAGCAAATACAGTAATATAGAGTAATTAAAATATATTTTTTGTTCTCTGAAGCGCACTCCTGGAATGTCTATTCTCTCTCTTGAATGTGTGAATATTTATATGAGCCTCTGACTTCTTTTTTGAGCCACTGTATTTCAATCCGTTCTCAGCTGGCGTGTGAAACGTCTGAAGAGATGCCTGAGACCACATGACCGCTAAACGAAAATACACATTTCTTGCTGTATGTTAAAAATAATAATATGAATGAATATATGTGTGTGTGTTTTAGCTTTGATAATATCAAATGATAGATCCTATTAAACTGAAAGCTTTAGGCAACCCCCCGCACCTCACATACCAAAAATGAATGCTTTAACATTGAGCAACCGTCCCCCTGTACTTATGTAATATAAATAAAGAGGCAGTCGGTCAGCTTGTCTGTATGCGGCCTGGGGACCAAACAAGTGAACCGAAATTATCAAAATTTGGTCACGGCCTCAGACCAAGACGAAACGTTTCTTCAATATTTGGGCAAACTCGAGTTCATGTTACTTTCAAATTTATCACGATGAGGTAAGGAACACCCCTAGTAGAGGGTGGGTTATCGAAACATGTAATAATAATAATAATAATCCAAAACGGTCGATATTAGTGTCAAATCCATAGTTTTCGTGGTCGCTGAGAGTAATGGTGAAACTCCAATCGCATTCAGTGCATTTGATTGTGGATCAGGGTGGTCCCCCGGGCGTGGGGTATCAAGATATGTAAAATAATAATAATAATAATAATAATAATAATAATAATAATAATAATAATAATAATAATAATAATAATAATAATAATAATAATAATAATAAAAAATGATCGATATTAGTGTCAAATCCATAGTATTTAGGTCGCTGTGCTCAATTGCAAATTCAAGTTCACGTAAGAAAGAGAGAGAGAGAGAGAGAGAGATGAAATCTTTCAGTTTATATTGTGTTCAGTACATATTGTGAACATCCATCAGACACGAAGACGCATGATTCATCACTGAAACACATTATCCTCCAATCATCAGCAGCCCAGTGTTCTAGCCATCGTGCCCATTCAAGGCGCTTCTTTGCCATGATCGGAGTAATCGTTGCTTTCTTTCTTGGCCAATGTATTTTTATTCCCTCAGCACAAATAATCTTTCGAACACTTTCAGGCGAAATATCTGCACCATACTCAGCCATTTTTATTCTTAACCCTTATCCGGGCAAGACATTTTTGCAACGTAGACAAGCAACCGGGGCCTGTCAGGCCCAGTATATGTTTTAAGTGCAGAACACGCAAAATTCAATGCGTATTCTCACATACTGTTCCGACTAATCTAGAATATGTATTTTTGTTAAGCAGCAAAACTCTATTGTAAGACCAGAAGAATATCAAAAAATGGCTTATCCGGGCAAGACATTTTTGTAACGTAGACAGGCAACCGGGGCCTGTCAGGTCTGGTATATATTTTAAGTGCAGAACACGCAAATTTCAATGAATATTGTCACATACTGTTCCGACTAAAGGTTACAATATTCACGTATTCAATATATAATTAAGTGACGATTTGATCTTATATTTCACAGGAATTCCATTAAAGTTATACGGGGCCTCCTAGGCCCGGTTGCCCGGTTACGTCAGGAAAATATTTTCATTTTTTTTATTTTCAAGATTCCATTAGCTTTACATATTCGATATGTTCATGATTTTAACTTCGACTAAGGATAGAAGAATTCAGAATTTTATGTCATCGAAATATGTTGAGGAATTCGAAAAAAATTAACCTACTTGGCCTGGTAGGCCCCAGTTACCCGTATAAGAGTTAAATCTGTAGAAGTTGTGTTTATGTTTCCCACAGCCAATCTTTACGGTTTTGCGATACCTCTTAGCGATAGATTTGGTTTTCATCCACACTTCCCAACCCTATTTTGCTGATACATTTACTTTTTGCTCATTGCGACAGAGATTCTACTCACATTTTTCTGCCCTTCCCCTACCCCAACTCTACTAGAAATTTGTAGTTGCGTATATCTTTCTTCCGCCGGAAATGTTTTGATAACTTCCAATTTACGCCGAGAACGTTCTCTGATTTCCCCCCCATTATTCTGCGATTACATTACTTCACAGAATATAACACGCAAAGTACGTCACGATCACTTTAAACTGGCCCATTCGAACTGTCGAACGCTTTGAATGTCGTAACTGCTTACGATTGCAACCACAATATGTCAGACTGTAACTTGTTGAGAGAAAACACAATATCTGTCTACAACTGATACCTAGTGCCTTTTGTTTTCAACGGTGATATTGTTACTTCAATTGTACAGCAAACAAATGAAAGATCCTATATTGCTGGTTTAGCCATTAAATTACATGTTCTAGAGCTCCGAAATTAGGACTGTGGTATCAACTTTGAATTTTTTGACTGTGAGTCTAATAATTTGAACACGTCTCTATATTCTTAGGATTTCTAACGTTTTTATATATTTGCAATTGCATTTTTCGTACTAACATGTGAACCCCGAATTCAATAAGATTTTTTTTTTGGAAACATGCTCGTTCGTAGAGTGACAATTTAAAAAAAAAATCAAAGTTGGGCTCTTTGAACTGCCACTTATGACAACAGTAGAATGGTCCATGCTTAGGCTGAGTTTTCACTGAGTTTTCTATACTAGTTTGAAGACACTGGTTCTAATGAGACTATTTTTATATATATTTGTTCATGGATCACGAGAAAAGTGACCTCAAAGTTGGTCTCAAATAGTCTCTGCTTAAATAATTTTTGTTTTTCTTGTTTCTTGTATCTTGTTTCTTGCGCACGACTTTTCTCACTTAACCTTCCTCCACCTATTTTTCTGTAAGCTGATGGGCTCATCCGAAATTAGTACCTTTTCCAAACCACTGCTACTTTTTCTAGCGAATTCTACTTGTTTAATAGAATGGACAAGTGATATTGAATTCAATATTTTGGAATAAGTTTATTGGATAGTTTAATTTAGCATATGTTTTATTGTCAGAGAAAAATAATAATGGTAGAATGTTGGCTTTTGTCACTCGAATTAGTTCGGGAGCATCTTTGAACCAACAGCAATTTTCAGTGTGTGACCAGCATTATTTATCCTTTTTGACATAACCTTTGCCATAACATTGACCTAATACTGACCTGACACAGTATTTTCGTGTTTCTTTCTTTTGTTTGAAAAGTAATGCTAAATCTAATTACCTCTAAATCTACAAATCTTAAAATAAGGTAAAATACTTAAAGAAGCAGGAGGAAAACAAATAATGAAAAATTATATATGATAATTTTCCACTCTTTCCCCTCTCCCTCCCAACAACTACAAAAAATAATTGGGATATATGGACAACTTACCTATGTGATCCATGTCTCCCAGAGTGGCAGTGGTTTGTCTATCCCAAGAAGAAGGGCTGAGGAGGGTTGTTTAATTATTGTAGTTTCTGAACGCAGGACGCTTCATTGTATCCATTAACATATTCATTTATGATGAAAAGAGCCATTAAAAACAAAAAGTGAAGAAATCTACAGGCTGTCCATAAACTCTGGGTACATGGGAGAAAGCACATTTTAGTCAATTTAATGTTAATGAATAATATTTTTAACACGATTTCATTGCTGTTCAATGCACAATTTGATGCGCTTTGCAAGATTAAAGTGAACTCGGTGGAATAGGTCTGAATTCCCGTCGATTTCAGCACACTGACTGGCAATACGTCCTGTCGGGTGGTTTAAATTTCTAATCTTCATCGAGTAAACTTTCTCTTCATCATATATGAGAAAAAAATAATAAATCAAGGGAGAGAAAGGTCTGGCGAATGATTGAACCACTCCACATGACTTCTTCTCTCAATCCAGTGAGGAATATTGTCATTCCACCAATCGCTAACAGCTGCAGGAAAATAGTCAGAGGCCCCATCCTGGTAAAACCAGTCTGGAAGTCCCTCACCCAAGCGCTCAACTTGAGGCATCAATTTGTCTCTCAGCATGTTCAGATAAGTCTCACCCGTTACATGTACCTCAAAGAAGAAAGGTCATAGCACATGAACTTTCTACAAACCACACCAAACTATCACTGTTTGGCGGCCCTGCTGTTTGGATGGACTCATCCAATGTGGATTGCTTTGAGACCAGTATCGAAGATTTAGTCTGGTCACTTCACTATTGACATAAAACACAGCTTCATCACTGAACAATACACACTCTTTAGTAAAATTGATATTTTCATCCAATCTATCTGCAAATCATTCACACATCTGCATGCGTCTATCGGGGTCATCTTCATTTAAGTGATGTAATATATGTAACTTGTACCGATGAAACTTATGCTCTGCCAGGATTTTGTGGATGGTTGACCTCGAAACACCCAATTCCGTGAATGTCCGATGAAGCGATTTCTTTGGGCTAGCATAAACCTTAGCCAAGACAGCCTCTTTCGTTTCGTCTGAAGACTTTGTTCGTCCGGAACGGGGTTTGTCCAACACATTGTCTGTTTCTTTAAACATGTTGATTAATTTTCCGACAGCAGTAAAACAAATAGTTTGATGATGAGGGTGTCGAAGATTAAATTATTCCGCAATGCTGCGATACGACCATTCTTCTCGTCAACTTGCTAGTACCAATTCAACTTTTTCTTATTTAGACAGAACCATCATTAAATCTGGAAAAACAAAAACAAATTATTAGAGTTCCCTATGTACATAGACTTTATGGACACACTGTACATCAAGAACTTGGAATATTGCTTATAATGAAATGTGGTAAAAATAATTTTGACTTACCTAAAATCAAAAATCTCTCCTGAAGAAATTTGTGGTCTTCTACTTGAGGAAAACAGTGTCTAGTACGCATCTGCCGAAATACTTCATCAATATTCGCTTTGCACTTTGGTGGATAGCTTTAAAAATATGGAATTGGTCCGTTTCACCCAGGGGGTCATCCCTACCAGAATTACCGTATATATGGTCTCATTTTTTATACGTTAGTAAATTTCGAATGCGTTGTGAAAATACGCATAAAATGTACTAAAGGAAGATTCAAACGTATGTCTTAACCAAAAATTCTAAGCATTCAATAGAAGCTAGCAAATGAGAATTCCAATATTATAACTACTAATACAAAATGTATATTTTTGTCCTTCCTTGTAGGTAAAGCTTTTCCTCTAACTGCAACGCAGAATTGCGCTGGCTTTTCAAAATGGGTGTACTATACATTCCAATATCCAGTGCATACCATTCAAAGCAAGTATGTTACCTCTTCAACTAATGAATTATTATTAGTATTAGCTCAAAGTAGGTTATGTGTAAATTAGAAGGAATGTTGGAATATATCTCGTATCAAGTTTAGTGAAGAGATATAGAAGCAAAAGAACACAATGAAAACATAATATGAGTGGAGGATGGGAATGAACGTCCATGATGAGGGACAGGGTTGTGAGCCGGAAAAGAATAGCACTGTCATTATTGGTGTTCGATTCTCAGCCGATACCAGCTCTAATTAAGCCCTGGCTATGAGAGAAACGTGACTTGCGGCTTTGCTGGTGGCACGGATGTTGGATGATAGGGTGTGGTTCTGTTGCGTTGCAAAAATAAAGAGATATTGAGTCTAATTGCACTACATTTCACGCCTTTTTCTGTGTCAACTAATTATTAGTAGTGTATACCATTTTTCTTTTTTTTTTAATACATCATACAATTACCCATATTTTGTAGCTTTGTCGGATATTCTAAAGATATGTACGTGAAATATAAATATATTCATGCATTGAAATTTTAGAAAAAAAAGTGATAGTGCATTTCGTACACACCGGAACAGTCTTGACTAATGTGTTGTGATATTGAAAAAAAAAAATCTCGAACATCTTTTCTGTAAGACCAGCGTCCTTTCTCTAAGACTAATGTGTAGGGCGTTCGTAGAGGTATGTAGTTCATCTCGTCTCACTTACATAATTCCATTGTATATGTTTGCATGTGATTGTTTCCATTAGCATACAAACTGTACATGGGTTGGAAAACTAATTAGCTAACTGAACAAATGAATAAGCTCCATCTTCATGTTTGGTTCCTAGTTTGGAATTTAAGGTCACTCTTTTTTTTCATTATTGGTGCTATATTATACAAGCAATGAAGACTTTTGAGGGAAGGTACATCGTTAAACGTATAAATGTTGTCGGTTGAAGCTAAGGGAATAAAGTTTCATAGAGTTTCAGAAAGTTGCATACAAAAAGTAATATATTAGGTGAGTATTTTTTCCCTTAAATTGTGCCGATAAATTTTAAATTGTTATTGATGTGACTTTCTATGAGATCAACCATTTTACAGGATCTGATGCACATGATATCGCACCTGAAATAGATTTCCGTTTTCCATCCACCAACAAAGAAAGTATTATGATATTGTCAGAAAGAAATGAGTAACTTTTTCACCAAAGAACATATGTCAACAATAAGGAAAGAAACGTTGTAATCTCATAACAATGTAGGCAGACCAGAGGATTTTTTTTTTTTTTAAAGTCGGAAACTTTCATAATAATTTATTGCTACTTGCAACAATGTTTTAAGATCATAATTAGTTTCCTCAATCTCTTCTTTCATAGCAGGAATTAGGATAAGGAATTAGATTTCTGGCCTTTCGGCATTTATGACCATGTTAACCTGTCACACATAGAGGGATGACGTCCCTCGCCGAACACACTAATCAGGTAATTGGAAAGGAAGAACTGATTGGGGAAGGTAGAAAGTGGCCTGGGAATATTATATTAGGTATCATCAGTGGCGTATTTTAGGGGGGGGGGCTTCTGGGCTTAAGCCACCCCGAAATCTTACTATAGTAGAGTATATTAAATATCTTGCAGAATTTTCACATTTTCAGGCAAAGCCCCCCCCCCACGAAAGTTAGCAAAGCCCCCCGAAACAAACTTGTAAATACGCCGCTGGGTATCATTCTGGCATTTCCCTGGTGTAAATAAAAAAAGGTAAAATCTCACTCAGGATGCCTAGCCTAAGAAAGCTGTTACAGCTTTTCGACCGAGTGGTCTTACATAACAGCCTAGCAGTAAGATTCAAACAGACATAAAGGCAAGCAGGGTCGGATCCTGGGGGACGATCGGGGCGATTACTCCCAGAAGAGGAAACTTTCTTATGTTATATATAAATAAAACACAACCCAGAATTTGGAGCTCTTAAAAGTAGCTCTAAGCAGCAGTATTTCAACCAACCACCCCTCGAGAAGTCCGTCCTGGATCCGCCTCTGAAGGCAAGAGGGAATTGTTTCGAGGGAAAATAGAGTACACACATTACACGGAACCAACAGCTATTTCAATATGAAAATAAACAAGCTAAACGTGATAAAACTATATATATATATACAGGTGTCCAAAACTTAATCATAATGCAAGAAGTTGCACGTGAAGTCCGGGAAGGCTATCGCGACCACAGAAATTGTGATGGATAGAATGTATTGCTTGTGAGGAGCATTGAACCGGATGTGACAAACGTCCACCTGACCTCGTATGGGAAGAAAGCGAACACTAGTGCTTGGATTAGAAATAGACGCATTTCGTGTGTGTAGTGAGTGGAGTGTTGTAGTGAGTGGAAGGTTCTGCTAAGTTGAATGTATCAATAGATTAATGGAATATGGCACAAAGACGTCATTTGGATGCATTTACCAAAGGCCGGATCATCGGGCGCTTGGAAAAGGTGGCGCACAGACAGCAATAATACGAACATCAATGTGCTACAAAGTGTCGTGTCTAGGTTGTGGAAACGGTTTATCGACACAGGAGACATCAGCTGTAGGTCCGGTGGAGGATATCCACGAGTGACAACTCCACAACAGGACCGATACTTGTCCGTAACTGCGCGTCAGAATCCCACCATGCCTGCAAGAGAACTGCCAACGGAGCTTGCAGCCGCCTCAGGAGTGAGAGTGTCACGCCATACTGTGTCCCGGAGACTGAGTGCCAGTAGTCTGTATGACCGACGACTAGCAACATGCGTTCCACTGACTCAGACACACAAAAGGACCCGTTTACAGTGGTGTCGAAAACATCACCAGTGGACCCCCAATGAATAGGGCCGCGTACTGTTCACAGATGAATGCAGATTCAGTTCCCAAAGCGATTTCCATCGCACTCTGATCTGGCACGAACCGGGAACTCGTTTACAACCCAATAACATCGGGGAAAGGCATCGGTATAGTGGTAGGGAAATACTGGTTTGGGCAGGCATTATGATGATTGGTCTTACTGACCAGCACATCTTCGAGGCTGGCCCATCAACGGCCAGAGGTACAGAGACGAGGTTCTGCATGCCCATATGCTGCTTCTCAGGGGCGCACTTGGCCCACAGTTTTTGCTTATGCATGACAATGCCCGTCCCCGTCGAGCCAAACTGGTGGGAGAATGTTTAGAGACGGAAGGCATCCAACATATTGAGTGGCCATTGCGACTTGCTGACCTAAACCCGATTGAACATGAATGGGACGCATTAGGAGGATGTGTTGGAACCCGCCAGCCGCCTCCAGGAAACACCATGGGCGCTGTACTGCTCTTCATGAGGAATGAAATTAGCTACCCCAAGAACTCTTCCATAACCTGACCTTTAGAATGGAACGTCGTTGCCAGACATGTATGGCTGATCGGGACAACTATATCCCATATTAACCTGTTTTCGATGCCGCCAGTGCCTCTCACAGTGTTTTTGTGGTATGAGTGTTTTCGTACCAAGTTTCGAGTTTGTGTTCTGTGACACCTTCTGTCATGGTCTCCTTCAAGTTTGGCCTGTTCCGTGTTACCACCCTTTCACATTATCCGGCGATTTGCCGGATCCGTTTCCGGCCAATTGCCGGACAAGGTAGAAAGACATTGCAAGCAATGAAGCTCTTCACATATGTGCGGCGGTCGCCGGATATTTATTCGCCGAGCAAAAACAGCCGGATCTCCCTGCTAGAATCCGGCGCGGCAGATCACCGTGTATAGCCAAGCGGGACATTACAAGCAATGAAGCTCTCCACATATACGCGGCAGACTGCCGGATGGATGTTGGGGGAGAAAAGTGTTGCCAGGAACGAGTGCAGAGTGGCTGCGATAATATGGATGCGTGTGTTTTACGTATACACAGTATATATATATATATATATATATATATATATATATATATATATATATATGGGTGTGTGTGTGTGTGTGTGTGAAATGTGTTTGTGTATGTGGTTATGTTCTAGCCCAGTACACCTGGTGTAATTTTAACCAAACTTGTTACATACAATATATGGGAAAAGATGACATGTGAAAATAATCGAAAATGACCGATACTACTGGAGTGTCGAATCCATAAGTCGTTGATTAAAGAGTCCAAATCAATATACATTATTTTTTTCTATGTAATGGAAGATTGGGAGAAATAAATGTCCGGTAGCACTGGACAAATGAGCTTGTAATTCTATAAATTTCTGGTGCCCCAAAATTAAAATATACGCTATTAAATATTTCAGCAATATTATATATGTAGTAATAACACTTTTATGTACTTTTGCAAAGCAAGAGATAATTTGTGATGTGATATTTGCTAAATATACTGTACTTTACTTTATAATTATCTTTAAGACTTCTATCGTTGTAATATCTTGAATAGTCCTTTGAATACAATGACTACAGCAGTACTTTAAAGAGACTTGAGTCAATAGTCGGAACGCTTAAAACAAAAGAATAAACCCGAAATTCAATAATAATAATAATAATAATAATAATAATAATAATAATAATAATAATAATAATAATAATAATAATAATAATATTTACAAATCAGCCTTGGGCTCAGTGGTTGTGTTGACTTGGGATTCTGGCAGTGGCGGATCTAGCCCGGGGCTAGGGACCTATGTCTCCCAGTTTTCAGGGTTTCGAAAATAATTTAAGCTATTATTTGTATACTTTTGAAACTTTTCAGCAAACTCATGATATATTTCTCATAGTCTGGGATCTGACAGCCCCCCCCCCAATTTTTACCTTATACATCCGGCACTGGATTCTGGGATAGATCTCAACCACCGACTATCCTGAAAGGACTTTATCCTGGTTTTCCCAGTCACAACAGGTGAACATCGGGATCGTATTTTAAATATCCAGAACCTGGCCGCTATTTTGCTCAAGTCTATCAATTGTGGAAACAGTGTAGAAAAATCTCCTTCAAGATACTACTTCTAAAAAAAAAAAAAATAAAAAGAGAACCCATATGTGTCTCTGCCTTTAATTTTCTGTTTGTCTTAACAGGGCGAGTAGAAGACACTTTTTGAGTATGTCAAATTGCAACTACCACAACTCGACAAAAATCACAAGGTTTTGTTTCTTCAGTTGCACAGAAACCCTGCTCGCATATTTTTCATCCACAGCAATGCGCCGGATAATGAGAAAGGATACACTTCTCATCCGGCAAACTGACGGAAACGGATCCGGCAAATAGCCGGATAATGTGAAAGAAGCCTTAGTGTGGCCTTTAAGTGTTATATGTTGTTCTGGTGGTTGCATTTGGTGTGATTTCTTTAAGTTCTTCGTACCCTATATACTCGAACAGTCATTATGCTTAAGTTCTAGGCACCTGTATCATTACAGAGGTTGATCTAGAAAGTAAAAACAGAGGACGGGAACTACAGTGCCCGAGAATTATCCTGGCGGTGACGTAGACTTCGCTCTTGCTCAGATGCCGTCCCACTGGTTAAAGCAGACGCTTCGTTCAATTCAACTTCCAATCCCAGGAAAGAGAAAATGCGCGAACACAAATACCATCTTAAAAGCACGCTTCATTCTCTACAACAGGAAAGCGAAGGAAATGAACCGAAATGGGAGATTCGTTTTTGATAAATATACTTCTCATTTTGGTATAACGATAACTGGATTTCGAGGAGACATAAATGCTACATTTATTTTTTGCTTTTATATTTACATAACTTTCATGAAGGATATGGTTATTTTATATTTGAATTTTATATTATAAGTATGTGGAAAATAATTTTAAATGATAGCCATTTATGTTTAGTCTGTTCTAACAACACTCAGATTTCAACATGCTACAAACTTTCGTTCTATTGAAGATATATACAAATATGCAGTGAACGAAATGGGAAGGGAAGTCCAAAGTTTATTTGAAAGAAATTCCCATGTCTTTACCTATTACGGTCCTTGAGTTAGAGGATGATATG
Organism: Thermobia domestica; assembly: GCF_964235325.1. Lineage (NCBI taxonomy): Eukaryota > Metazoa > Arthropoda > Insecta > Zygentoma > Lepismatidae > Thermobia > Thermobia domestica. The sequence goes on along the minus strand of NC_137459.1, from coordinate 139,310,409 downwards.
TGAACGTGTTTTCTGGTCGCGGAAACAGAGCGTGGGGGTTAGTGAATGTAGCTTCGAAAAATATAACATTTACCAATAGGACAAGAACAGCACTTCCAGGAAAAACACACAAATAAATTAAAAAACAAAAGCGAAATGAAATGAACTGAAAAGCGCGTATTTTCTTTGTGTAGGGCTGTAGTAGAGTCTGTGTTGACTGGTGAAAGTTGTCAATCCTTTGCTTTATTCTCGTTTTCGAAATTTTGTGTATAAGAATGGGTGATAGTACCTTAAAGAAAGGCAAGCCGTTACATTGTGATGCAGGAAACATTGTTTTTAATGTTTACAACTTTTCTTGCAGCAAACAATAATAAATCTGACAGTGTTCATGAAACCTCCCGAGCAACATGTGTCAGTGAGAGATCCGTGTGACGAATTGTGAAAGAGAAGGAGTAAAGTCTGAACAACCCGTCGTAACACCCTGTAAAGCAAGGCCAAATACACAGAAAAGGCAAACAAATTTAGATTATTTCGATGAAGTAGGAATTCGCAGAACAATTCACAATCTCTATGCTGAAGGCATTGTCGCAACCTTAAATAAATTATTGTGCGAACTTAAAAGCATTGCCTTCAAAGGTTCTGAGTGGGCATTACAACTAGGGCTGTTCCGATAATCGAGTAATCGATAACAATTCGATAAAATTTCAAAACCGTTTCATCGATAAAGAATTTTAATTTTATCGAATTATCGAACTTTCGAGACTCCCGAAATGTTTGAGACTCTCGAAACGTTCGAGACTCTTGAAATGTTCGAGACTCCCGAAATGTTCGAGACTCTCGAAATGATCGAGACTCCCAAAATGACCGAGACTCCCGAAATGTTCAGGACTCTCGAAGTGTTCGAGGCACTCGAAATGTAAGAAACATTAGACAACTTCGAGACACTCGAATTGTTTGAAAGCAGCAAATACAGAAATATATCAATATGATCGCATTTGTCGAGTCGCTTGAATATTTAGAAAAGTTCGGGATTATCGGAGTGTTCGATAGTTGTATATAATATGTATTACATATATGCAGAGTGTTCATTTTAAAACTTCTCTCCTTAGCAATGTAGTGAAGAAAAGGTTTTTTTCCCCACAGATCTAAACAAGGTTTAAGCAGTCTGTCAGAAGAGAGAAAGAGGAAGAGAAAACATGCATCACCCGAATGGACTTGGAAAACTAATAGTCGCCTTGCCGATTGACTATTAGGAAAACTAATGGACTTGGAAGCGTCTACTAATAGTCACTTTGCCGATTGCGCCAATAACGGGGCAGGCAGAAAATAATTTTACATATGATTTCGACAAATACAGCTTTGCAATACCTTATCAGATGAAAAAAGTTGTTTGACTAGTTTGGCTGCAAGAAGAAGTCATTGGAGAGGTGAAGGAACCGAACTGTTCATCACTACTTTTGATAATACCCGAAACTTCGATAGTACTCGAAATGTCGATAATACCCGAAACTTCGATAATACTCGAAATGTCGATAATACCCGAAGCTTCGATAATACTCGAAATTTCGATAATACCCAAAACTTCGATAATACTCGAAATTTCGATAATACCCGAAACTTCGATAATACTCGAAATTCCGATAATACCCGAAACTTCGATAATTTCAAATACTCGAACGGTTTCGAGTAACCGATGACAACTCGATAAATTTTCACTCCCGAAGTTCGATAGGTCTTCAGCCTTATCGAACACCCCTAATTACAACAAATACTGCGCACGTTGGGATTTAGGTTTGAAAAAAAAATTATATTGGAAATAGAAAACTTCTTTTTGAAAGGAAATATATTGTCGTTTGACGACATAAATATAGGGTCTAATCTTTCCTTTCTTTGTCGTAACAATGCACATATATATGCTAGCTTTATTCAAATACATTGTTATCTAAATTATCTCTAGTTCACTACCAAAATTATTTTAAACTGTAATTACGATGTGACGTGCGTAGCGTTCAGTGTGCCATCTAATGGGGCGTTTACACTTAGTCGATTTAGTCGCATGACTAAATCGACTCGCTGCATTTGCCACTAAATCGAAGCAACTAGGCCGAATCAGATTGATGGATGTGTTCAATTATTTCAACCACAGAAAATAGAACGCCTTTTAATTCAGTTGCCAGTCGATTAGTCGCCTTCGATCAACAAGCGATTAAGTTGAAGTCCTGTTTACACGGTCGATTAAGTTGATAGTGACGTCAATTCAACTGAATCGAACGCAAATCGACTAAGTGTAAACGCCCCATAAGCACTATTTATGAATAGCGTAAGTTGGTAGCCTTGCAACTGAGAGCGTTGACGTCACTGCCAAGATAGTTCTCGCCAACTGTAGAGTCCGGAGTAGTTGAGTTGAGTTGATTTTTAGTTTAGCGTCCCTTTCAGCAGCGAGGCTATAGGAGACGTGGACTTACTGATTAACGTGGAATCCGAACCACATGAGCTCCCGCCGGGAATCGAACCCGGGTCTCCCACGCCAAAGGCGCGTACGCTAACCGCTTAGCCACGAGGGAGCTCTAGAATCCGGAGTATGATATGTATATCATGAATTTATAGTAAATTTTCAGAAATATATAAATAATAGCTTCAATTATTTTTGTCACTCTAAACCACTGAAGTGGGCTAGACCCCCGGCCCCGAGATGGATCCACCACTGTATCGTTATCACATTATCATATGTTACAGTATACTTGATACTATAACTTACAGACAGACATTTAGGTTTTCATTGCTTCTAAGTGTATTTTATTCGTTATATTTATGTGTCGTGGAACGAAATTGTTTTAGTTTCAGGTGCATGAAAATAAATGCACATTGATCGAGCATGCACGTACTAAAGCACGCAATGCAGGTATTAAAGAGTTTCCTCGCGGCTATGCGGTTAACTTACGTGCATGTTGCGCAGGAGACCCGGGTTCAATTACTATTGTGAAGTCATGTGATCCGGATTCAATATTAAGCTGTATATATATATATATATATATATATATATATATATATATATATATATATATATATGACTCATATAGTCTTTTTGCTGATGAAAGAACTTAAACTTTAAACCAACCACTCAATCTGCATTAGGATTCATGGAACACAATACAAGCTACAATATATCTCAACATCCATTGTGATTCTATAATTCTATTACGATATCACAACTTTGTCACTATTATTTTTAGCAAGAGTACACATTGAAACCTTTTTACCAGGATGACTCACGTTAGTTTCTTTTATTTGCAATTCAAACTCTTGTTGTATTTTCATCTACACTAATTATACATTTAGTTTTGAGTTTTTTCTTCGTTTAATTCCGTTCCAAAATCATGTTTTTCGATATTTCTTACCGCTTTTGCTCCTATACATGTTGACAGACTGCCGGACGGACGTTTTCGTTCTATAAGGCTTGCGATACTTACGCATAGCGTAGTTCAGAAGTAAAAAAGAATGTATGTTTATATGTGCGATAATCCATCTTGCATTAAATCATGTTTCACTAATATTAATCCAAAGGAAAATGTCAATATTTCAATTCGATGTCAGTTATAAACAGTGGTGTTATTCTTTTTTTTTAAACAACTGGTTCTTTCTCTCTCTATCTGCATATATATATATATATATATATATATATATATATATATATATAGTGGCGGATCCAAGGAGGAGCTATAGAGGCTATAGCCCCCTTCTTGGCGGTCAGGTATACACTAGATAAAATAGGCTTCAATTCTGCTTTACACTGGATAAAACGGCAAATGGTTTAACCCTTCCCTTGATCATATCCTGGATCCGCCCCTGTATATATATATGCATATATATATATGCATATATATATATATATATATATATATATATATATATATATATATATATATATATAGAGAGAGAGAGAGAGAGAGAGAGAGAGAGAGAGAGAGAGAGAGAAAGTAGATGAATAGGTAGATATAACGCTCTTAGGAAGCAAATCATACGAGGTGGACAAAAGCAGTGTTTTACTGGATACCACAAGTGATAAGTAGGGACCTACAACGTATCCTAATACAAGGTAGTGTGACTAAAATAGGTACCACTAAGAATATCTTGGAAACGATTTAGGTTGGCAAAAAATATTGGAAAGACCTTAATCAAGCAATTGATCGGCAATGGTGTGTATATGTTTGAAATATTATAGACCACTAAACCACCATTAAACTTATGTGATCCCAGTTGCCATTCTTGATATCTTAACACCTGAGTTTAAGAAATAAACGCTCATATCTTGTTCTGAGAGATAATCCGCCTTATACAGAGTCGTTTTGACGTATGATTAGCGTCATACTAAAAGCCTTACTACTGCAGGAAACATATGTTAGTTGAACTCTTTAGTATGACACTAATCACGCGTCAGAACGACTCTGCATAAGGTCCCATATGTTTAACGCTGCAGCTGTAAGAGTTTCTAAAAACAAAGATAGTTAAACTAAAATTTACTGTTGCTGTATATAACTGGGTAAAATTTACCGTCATGTTTGGATATAACAAACGGTTCTGCGAACTCGAAACGTTTTAACAACCGGTTCTAGCGAACCGGCTGAATAGCACCACTAGTTATAAAATATTCCTATGTTCTTTAGAATAGTTTGTGACACCATACTTTGGACAACTAAAACTATAGCATTTTCATTAATTATGGCAATGACCTGTTTTATACTTTCGGATTTGTAGGTTATCTTAACTTTAGAAAATGAGTAACTACATGTTCAACTATAAATTAAAATATCGGTTGCAATATTTGATGTTTTAACGATAAAAATACACATACTTTCTTGTTCAGGGAACCTGTTTTCAATCTGCAACTTTGGTTTCGATTCGTTTTGTGTAGCATTCAGAGTGTGTGTATGTCTTCAAATTTAATGTACAGTTCGGTCGAAGAAATATCCAAACCCGCATGTTTTCTGGAAAAGCTTTGTTCATGACTTTAATGACAAGCTATTTACTCATATTATGTACGTAATATATCTTCACGGTATTGCTTTACAATACAGTTTACATTATTTAACCGCTTAATTTAAAATCACGAATTATCTAATAATCCTATAAATTATGATCACGAGAATATTCGTTCAGCGCAAAAAAGTCCGACTGTAAATTTAAACAACGAATTCTTTAGTTGCTTTTATTCGGCTAAATACACAGGTGTCCACTAGATGTGGCCAACTTTCATTTTACCAGTTTTAGCTAGTAATTTGCTAATCAAGCAACTGATTATTCACGTAATGACCCTAGTAAAATAGTACATGTACATTATATCAATAATTAACTTTGCTGGTTACGTTTCTATGAAATAGTGATTTTTTTTGCATAATATTACAAAATATGCAATATTAATTGAATGGAATGTTTACTTATAGTGCACTTGTTCTTCACGCTTCCTAGAGAACATTTTGAAAGTGGCTTTATGTGTTCAATCCTGTTTTACAGACTTCCATACAGCTATACAAATTTAAACATTATTGTTCCTAAAAATATACTCTGTCATTTAATTAATAGCATGTGATATTGCATTCTAAAATATTTTAAAATAATTTGACATGCATTAGAATATATATTTCCTTTGCTTTTGTACAATATTCTAGTATAATTTGGTAATGCTTATTTAGAACATACATATTCGGGATTTTATATATATATATATATATATATATATATATATATATATATATATATATATATATATATATATATATATATATATATATTGTAGAAAGTTTCACCCTAAATTTTCATCACCCTAAAATTCAATAAATTCAACAAACTGTATACAATATGTTATAAATATTTGTTTTAGTTTTATTTACACCAATAAGTCTTCAAAAAGTAACACCAACAACAAAATACATTTATTTATATCTTGAACGAGTATACTCGTGGTTTCAAAATCGGCAATTGTCAAGTGCCTATTTTGAGCCTAAATTTTGTGTAATTTTAATAGTATTTTCTTTCATTCACTTTTACCTTCAATGTAGAACAAAAGTAACAAATAAAACAGATATAAAATTTGGAACGTCTTTTGTGAAAAAAAAATATATAAGTTAAGTGGTTAACATACAAATGAACAGTGTTTCAATATTTTGTGTTCCGTCCATTCGTTTTTTTTTTTTTTTTAAGAGACTGAACTATTTTTGGCATTGATGCAACACGTTTCTCACATGTACGAAGCTAGATTTAATGGTACCAAACATTGGCGTTTCTTCCATTAATTCTGTGTTGTTACTACAACAATATTTGCTCAATTTGGAAGACATGATAGCAAACAAATTTGCGATGGGATTTATATGAGGTGAACTGGCTGGCCACCATAACCTCTGAATGCTAATTCTGACCCACACTGTTGGACAACCCTAGATCGGTAGCTCGATGCATTATCATGTTCAAAAAAATGAATGGTCCAAGGTTTAAACCACTCAAATGGTCCCTAGCTGTATTCAAAAGCTCCCTTTTTAGTATTTCACAGTATGATAAACCATCGATTGGACCTGTGCAAACTTTAATTCTTCCTACAAATTTGGAACATGTTGCTCGCCAAGAGCATTACACTTTCACTGAAAGTTCTTTTCTCCGTGATGCACTCTTGCTTGAATTCCTCCCAGCTCTATCCAAAGTTTTACACCACTATTATTACCGAAAATGTTGAATTTCTTCTGATTTGAGAAAATTCCCAATCGTCAATTGTCCACTTTCCAAACATATCCACGAATCTTTTTCTATCACTGATGTGTTTAAAAGGAGGCTTCTTTATGGGATGTTCCTTTTTAATATTCATATCCGATAGATGCTATCAGACTGTTTGGTGTGAAATACTCTCACTTAAGTATTCCTTTATCTTTGCAGCAACCTGTCTTGCATGTAACTTCCTCTCATGCTTCGCAATCCTTTTGATTGCCCTACACAATCTAGAGTTTGACTTTATTTTACGTCCACATTCATGCCGTAGACTTAACATTCCACTTTCTGTTTGACGTTTTAATACATTGCCCACTGTTTTGTGGTCAATGCTAAACTTCTTGCAATTTTTCTATTCGATATTTCTTGCAACTCCGATCCTAAAATGACACCTTCTTTTCTTGGAGATAGTCCCTTTGTCTTTCACATGATACAGAAACTGGAAATATATGGCCATATGGGAAAATCACTGAATGGAACGTGCATTAACACAAACATAGCTTTGTATACGCATAAATCAGCTTTGTAATTTAGAATACAATACAAGGAGTGCTCAAAATTGTCAATATGTATTATTTTCCCTCCACTCTGTCTCATAGAAAACAGCTGACTGATAAATGGAACCGAACAATTGCGCCATTTAGGACAAGCATATTGCAACTTCGAACATATTTCTGCCATTTAGTACCCACACAGTATACTAAATACAATGTCTTTGATCTAAATATGCTTCAGTTTCCTATTTAATGAATACTTCCGAGCATCGAAACAAATATATATTAAGTATATTTTCCCCTTAAGCAAACACACAATAGAGAAAATTAGTCCATTATACCAGATATCTGCAAAAATTCCTATAAACGATTTAAGAATAACACCGTTACCAAATTACGAAAGCAGTCCATGTAGAAATGCAAACTTGAAAGAAGTCTGATTAAAAAATAATTTTCAATCGAAATTCATAGTTGAGACATTTTTTTCTGGATGGAACTGTATTGGAAACGAGGGGAGGGAATGAAAAGGAAAGCACCAGAAATAAAGGGGAATACTCAAAAGACAGTGTTGGCAGCAGTAATTACTATATCTTAGTAGATATATTTAAAATCTAGATTTTTTTAACACTTTAACTCAGTGTGCAACGCTGCAGAAATTATATAATACTATTAGGGTTTGGAGAAAATAAATGTTTAAAGATATACTGTATGGCAGTCAATAGCTTTCATTGAGCTAAACAAAATTGCGAGCTCGTATACGGACAATAGGCCTATAAATTATGCGTAGTTTTAGAGACAGTAGAAGAAAACCCTACCTCTAGGGCGCTAAAATGTAGTTTGATGTCAGCCTGATGCGGTCCATATTTTTTTCGTGCTAGAATATAGTATTTATGCATTTATTGTTTGTAAAGAATACATACATAGTTAAATACTAGTATTTTTGTTTAACTTCTTCTAACATTAAGACATATTCAAAATAATCACATACACAATCCGAACAGTGATATAGGAATTACAATCACAAAAATAGTGCAAAGATGAGTACATTGTGCGCGTAATTAGAGCAACGATGAATATATATATATATACTCGTATACTAACAAAGAAAAATGAAGTTCAGCCTATAAATTAGTCAACCAGCTAAAAATCCAAGATGAATCCACGTTATACAAACTTAGTAAAACACAAGGAAATTTGATACCCAAAGAAGAAGCAGCACAAAATAAGATCAACTTCCCCTTTGTGCTCGAGCTTTCTACAGCACGCTACGCGATGAGCTTTCGAATTCATAATTAAATCCTTTGATGAGGTCATAATCCTTCAAAAACAACGTTAGAACAGAATGCAGCTGGATGTATCTTTCCTAGGATCTGCTTACGCGGCTCATCATCACAAACACAAATGTTATTCTTACGCATCATTCGTGCTTAATTGTACAATTTTTCTACTCGAATAAAACAGAAAGAAAGAAAAAAATCAAGATACTTTAATGCAGAGGAATATTTTCTGAAAGGCTTCTACTTGAGGATTCGCTCTTTGCTTGGAAATTAACGCGAGTTGGAAATTAAACCCTTAGATTGGCAGCGGTAGTTTCACTGTAGATAAGACACGCTATTCTGTTACTGTATTTTTGTCTATTTATTTTTCTTTGAGGACGACTGGAGTTTTTTTTTAATACTGAAAAAAACAAAATAGAAGAAAGAATAAAGTATTGTAGAAGCATAAGTAAGGAGTGCCACAACCATTTTCCTTCCAGCTCTATTGCGGAGCACGAAAAGTCCATCTTCGTTGGCAGTTAAGTGCCATTGCAGACAATGAAAAGGAATCTTACTATTTTTGTAGTGAAAAAGCCAGCTGCATGTTCCATCTCAAGGGTTATTCAGCCTCTGTAGCGTGGGATGAAAATTGAATGAAGGCAGATAGGGTGTGGGATTTAAATATTAAAAAAAGAGGAAGAAAGAAAGACTCGGAAAGGGAATTGTAAGAGAAATAAGAAGACTCGTATATGAATATTGCTACATAACACAAACGCACACACACACACACACACACACACATATATATATATATATATATATATATATATATATATATATATATATATATATATATATAATAACGTAATTACCTTCAATAGCTCACTACTTGACAAGACACAAGTTGTGGTTTCACATAATTTGTCAGCTAATTCCCTTCCTTTGTTTCATGCATATAATCAAGAACATGCACTTAAACCCATACTTAAAACACAATACGGGCTCTCCCGAAAGTTATTGTCAGGAAAATGCAAACCTCCCTATTACTAGCGATCCTGCGCCATTGTAGAATTGAGCGAAATATTTTTTCATGTCGCTAATTTTAATCCCAACTAACACGAATATTTACCAATTTCGAAAATCAAGTATTTTAAACGAAAGTTACTTTGGAACGTTTTTTATTATTATTATTATTATTATTATTATTATTATTATTATTATTATTATTATTATTATTATTATTATTATTATTATTATTATTATTATTATTAATATTATTACTATTATTATTATTATTGTTATTATTATTATTATTATTATTATTATTATTATTATTATTATTATTATTATTATTATTATTATTATTATTATTATTATTATTATTATTATTTTACAGAAGGGGGCTGAATTAGTTCTCACACAATTGACTAGTTTGAACTCTAAGAAGGGATAATTAAAAAAAATCAATGAATATACTCACCATACTGTTAAAAGGGAATATATATATATATATATATATATATATATATATATATATATATATATATATATATATATATATATACACCCGGGAGTATATCTACAATTCTATACCAGTTACCACAGATTTTTTTTTTTTTCTAGTCCGAGGGTGAATGGAAAGGTGAGTTAAACTCACTCACTAATTCAAGTCTTATCAAATATCAACTATACTGTTCTGATGGTTATTTTGATACACCCTTTTTCGTAAATTGGGGATCGGATAAGTCATCCCTCATTCTTAACTAATTGCACTCCCTTGCAGTGGGGAAGACGAGAAAGCATCAAATAACATATACATAAGATAGTAGCAAAGTCGAATATGTTTCATGAAAGCTAAATGGAGCACCTTCTTTAAAAAAGTCTAGAATAGATGAGTCAACACATTCCCTTCTTTTTAGTACTAAAATGTAACACTTCCGAGGTGTAACACTCCGAATTGATAAAAATTTCGTAAGTAGATACTACACATGAAATAAACGAATATGTTCTTTTTAATTTTCTGCTGAAAAACAGTTTTAGGGGGAAAAGAATTAAACCAAAATTTTGAAAGTTGACGCTCGAATGACAAGAAAAAGTGGACTGAAGTGAATTATATTGTGCACAGATATTGTAGATGTAAAATGATGGCATATATGTTTAATATTTCCCTGAAAAAAAAAAATGTTGGGTAGGGCACGAACCCTTCCAAACCTTTGATAACGAAATATAAAAAGTGCTAATAAGTATACGCCAGAAGTTCCTAGATGACATAGAGAATGGCAACGAAACTTTCCATAGGGACAATATGTATAAATAAATAAATAAATAAATTAATTAATTAATAAAAATGAATAAGTGTTTTTTTTTCTGCGGAAAAACGGTTTCAGAGACCAAAGCCCCCTCCCCCCATTTTGAAAGTTGCAGCCTGAAATGAAATAAGGGGTGGACCGTAAGGAATACAATTCTGCACATATGTTGTAGACATAAAATGAGGGAACACGTGTTTCGTATTTTCCTGGAAGGAAGCAGTTGCGTGAGGCACAGACCTTTCCAAACCGTTGATTACGAAATATCAAAAGTGCTAATAATTATACATCAGAAGTACCTAAATGACATGGAGAATTGGAAGGAAACTGTGTTTAGAGACAATACATAAAAAAATAAGCGAACACTAGTTTGTTGTTGTTTGTGTGGGAAAATTGTTGGGGCCAAGGCCCCTTCCGAAAGAAGTAAATATTACGGTAGAAATGCAGGAAGGAGTGGACCGGAGCGAACGAATTTATTTATATATATATATATATATATATATATATATATATATATATATATCAGGCAATACATGTTTCACAGGTGTCCCCGTCGGATTTGCTAGAAATTTGGCACACCAACAATAAGCACAAACAGTATAGTGTATTTCAAAGTATTTCGGGAGGCGCCTTTAACCCTTACAATGTTTTTCCACATAAACTAAAACATGTGTCGATTTTTTTTATGATGTGCCACATTTGAAGCATATCGGATGGGTACACTTAAGAAATATGAATTGCCTTACTTTAAATATACAATATCCACTCACAACTTCATTAATTCAGCCCACTGGTTCTTGCGCTGCTACGGTAATATTTACTTTCTTTTTTTTTTTCGGAAGGGCCTTGGCTCCAACACTGTTTTTTCGCACAAACTAAAAACACGTGTTCGCTTACCTTTTTGCGTATTGTCCGTAAACAGAGTTTCGTTGCAATTCTCCGTATTATTTAGGAACTTCTGACATACTTATTTGCACTTTTGATATTTCGTAATCAACGGTTTGGAAGGATATTTGCCCCACCCAACCATTTTTTTCCAGAAAAATACGAAACACGAATTCCTTCATTTTACGTGTACAATATCTGTGCGCAATTTTATTCACTTCGGTCCACGGTTCGGTTCACTTCGGTGTTTCCGTGACAGTGGATTGGTCGTCGCGTCGCAATTCAATAGCCAGCACGTTCACACAATCTTGCTCCACCTGACTTGTTTTCTCTTTTACTATTTAAAGACCATGGTGTTCCGCACACACCCCAACACCATTGTGGAGTTGCGCCAACGCATAATTGTTGCCTGTCATTCCATATCGGTAGTGACTTTTACCCATTGTCGAGAGTTCATCCAACGTTTACATTACTCCTAGGAGGTGGGCGGTGCACACCTCCAGCCTCTCTTGCGTTAATGTGGGTATGTCCCAAACGGTACCATATTTCTCTTTGCGATGTTTCTTCGATCGTACTTTATGAATGACCGCTATGTTGGATGGTGACACGCTAGAGACATTTAGTTTCGAGAACTGGCATCTACAGGTGGCTACCTTTCAAACGATTAACCACACAATGGGGGTTGTCATTTAAGATTTTGGAGTTACCCCCCTAACCCCCTTTGGCCCCCTCATGGGGACTCTCCTTATAAGCGTAATATTGTATTTTATGTCCCTTGAAGGTTACAAAAGATTTCATGTTTCTGTCTGGCTTGGTTTCTTCAGGAGACGGGCCTTAGTGTAATTTGTGGAACGCACTGTATATATGTATGTATGTATACGAAAATTGTTGTTGATTTTTTTTTTCATCGAAGGAAGTGTAAATCCACCCCTTAACACAGGACATATTTCAACCTCAAGAAGTGTGGACAATAACGGATCCTCAAAGGAAATACAGACCAGGGGCGGATCCAGGGGGCGATCGAGGCGATCGCCCCCCAAGAAGAGGAAATTTTCTTATTTTATATATAAATAAACCCATCCATAAAAAGTTTGGAGCTCTTAAAAGTAGCTCTAAGTAGCAGTATTACTACCGACCGCCCCCCCCCCAGAAGTCCGTCCTGGATCCGTCCCTGATACAGACGTTCACCATATTGCATCTAGATCGAGTAATTGTGGTGCAAGATATTGTGGAAAATATTTTTCTTATCATATTGCAAATAGTAGCCCTCTATGTGTTACTGTTAGCAGTATGCTTACATTTTAAAAAATCGTTGTGTTCTTTCAACGACATGAATATGTGTCAACGCGTTTGTGTTAAAATATAACACAAACAGGTGGTTAGAACAACTCACTCTCCATTTGAAGTTGTGCGTCAAATTTCGGTAGTTGAAATGACACACATCTTGTGTGTTGAATTAACACAAGAGTTGTTAAATTAGGTGTTGTTTTCTGCTTGATTGCCAAATATGTTGGACATGTAATTATAAAGGCTTATGAACTGAAGCTAAAGACAAACACAGTAGAAAGAAATACTTAAAGGAAATCCTGATATTCACACAATTTGAACATGCAAACCGCGCGATGTGTTCTTAGTTGTTTTAGATGTTTCTGAAGAAATATCTCAACAACGAGAAACAACACCGTATTACTGTGTCACTTCTATACTGCAATAGAGCTCACCCCAGTCAATACCGGAGATTGCGTTTCAAACGTAGCTGAAAACCAGGTGAAACATGATAAAGAAACAATCATATTATAATTATATAGGTAAGAGTTTCCTATCATTTTTGAACAAGTTGTTGGTGAAGGTTGTGTTTCGCACCATAAAGAAATACATCACAATAAATGATGTTAAGGACAAAAAAAAAAAAAAAATCTAAATGAACTGTTCTGTAGTTTACTATTTTCATTTTAAAATTAGAATTTATTTCCTTCCTCGCCCTATTAACATTTGAACAGGGCGTTCGAAAACACTTGACGAAATTGACTATGTTCACGAATTAATCTGTTGCAGTTATTTTCGTTAAGTTTGTTCGTATCGTTATTTCCGAACGCGATGAATTGGTTGTCATGTTAACTAGCTAGTATTCAGAGATGTCGAACCAACGTAAGCGTAAGCGTGCACACCACAAGCTTTTCCCATACAGAAAAAGGGTTACGTCAACACCGCACACGGAATTATTTCAACACCTAAATAGGTGTCGTGGTACTACAGAAGTGAAGTCGAACTAACAATAAACACAGTGTTAATCTGGTAGTCTGACCTTTAATTTTAACATAGGGGAGTGTTGAGTTAGCACCGAAAGGGTGTTACTTATATGGCTTTGACCTTGGTTTCTGACGTAGATGGTGTGTTGAAGTAATAAGAAAATGATATTGAAGTAACAAAGGGACTGTGCTATATTGATACTTGACATGATGTAATATTAACACAAACTAATTAACACACTACGCACTATGTTACTTTCTTTATGTTGGTGTAACACTGTCACAAACAACATTGAGCACTTTTCCCCACACTACCGACCCTAACATGGTGTTGAATCAACATCGAAAATATTAACACGAAACCGAATTTAACACCGCTTAACAACAGTTGTGTGTTAAAAACGTAACACCCCCAGTATTAAACACCAACACCGTGGTGTCTCTGTTGAATTAACAGAGCATAGTGGTACACACGCTGGAATCACTGCCCTGTGTTAAAATTGAGTTGAATGGACACAAACATTTTTTACTGTGTATCACTATTATGATTGTACTTGAAAATGAAATAACATATTTCTGTTCTGCGCCCCATGATTAGGTCATTTCGGCTAAGAAAGATGATGATTAAGGCGAGTGAATTATAACGAAGTAACTGAGCATGTGGAGGAAACGGAAGAACCCCGACAAAATGCACGTACACGATGTTGTCCATCACAAACTTACTAGGCAAGGATTTGTGTTTCGTTGTCAGATATACAGATCCTGGGGTACCAAACACGTTTTGGGGGTACGAAACTTTTTGGGCTCCACGATTAGCGTCTGCGAGCGTACTCAAAACGTATCTAACTTTGGAATTCGAAGTGTAGGATTGCTCGCCCGAAAATCTGAAACATTTGAACTATATACACATTTCCCTATTGGAGGTCCTGTTTTAGAATGAGATGCATTTGAGGCTTTGCATCCTTAAATATATATTCTCGTGACTAATGCTATGTCATTTTATCAACTTTTTCAAGGATTAATAATAATAATAATAATAATAATAATAATAATAATAATAATAATAATAATAATAATAATAATAATAATAATAATAATAATAGAATGAGTCATTTTCAAAGAAAATGAGCCTCATGAACCACACGAATCAAACCAGGGACCTTATTCATCAAAGGCAATCGCGCTAGTCACTAGTCTAGAGACAGGGGCTTTTAAAATTATTCATTAAGAATACTTGGCAATTTTACTGAATGTCTTCATATGGTAAATATCATGAAACGCGGTTGTCACACGTAAGATCTCTTCACGAGAGTATTTGCAAAGATGAAATCAATACTGCTTGTAAGTACTGCAGCGTTTATGACTGTATTATGCCATAACATATAGAATCATCTCACAGCAAAACACATTTTAGGCCATCTTTGCAGTATCTAATGAATACATAACACTTCAATTTTTCAGTGGAAGTGGCTAAATTGAGGACAGTGTCATTTCCACATATGAAATTCTTATAAGCTTGTCCATATTGATCATGTATGAATACATGTATGTATACATGCATAAAAACAACAAATATACGTGAATATGAAATTCAGGTTGATAAAAATCACCAAGAGACTTTTGATATATATTGATGTAGTTCCACCAATGTTTGTAAAACATTAATAACCTCGGCCTTTGGGAAACAAGAGTACTTTTACATGCGGTGTGTTGTTCTCGTCATCATTCATTTAGCCAGCCCAGTTTTCACCATTACCGACTAATGGAATTACCGCATCTGACCATACAACATTATTAACGTGTAGTTTGCCTCAGTGCGAGGTACGGTATTCCCTTGCTTGTTGCTAGACAGAGAGATTTGGGAATGTGCCGGATGTTTCTAGTGTGCTTCCCTGAAAACCAGTTTTGTCACGCACGCTTCATTAGACCATGTTTGCTCTATTTTTTATTCTAATATGCGCCCGTCCTTCTGGCACTGTTTACGTTGCCTGTCATTACTCAAATCAACTTTGTTCCCAATGAAAGAAGTTAGCCATTTTTTCCCGTGTTTCTTCCTGTCACTGAAAATGTATCTAGTATGTATTGTTCTCGACAATAAACTAATACCCTTCAGTATTCAGGTTAACCAGTCTTTGAGTATCTGTTGAAATATGTAGGCGAGGTCTATCTACCTGCAGAGAAAAAAAAGTACTATTATCTAAAGAAATAAAAATATTGATAAGGCATATATAACCTGAACCATTTTGAATTTTAAAGATCCATTATGTGGAACACATGAAGTTTAGTTAATTACTTAGGAACTGGACTACATTTTGTCTGAATAAGTATATTTCAGATTTTTGCGGCAGGTGCGTAGTGTATCATATAAACATGCGTGTCTCTGGCATCCTAAAATTGGGGGTGGAGAAGACTAGAATTCTAGTAGACCTCAACTAAAGTCACGTCAAAATTATGAGTAAACTGGAATCTACTTTACTTCTGGCATCGATCTTTCTACCTTTAGCGGCACAATTCATCATAATTTTCTTCCACCAGTGGTAGATTACTTGCCGAAAGAAAAAAAAAAAGTTTATATATAATATAGTTGACACACAATCGTAGTCCTACGTCTTGCGGATAAAATCAGAAAAATAAACACACTGCTGAACAAGACTGCACTTATTTAATATAAAAACACATTTACACGTGACGTTTCGATCTTCTAGCCAAGATCCTCATCAAACGTACACTCGTCTCTTGTAGAGACTTGTACGTCTGATGAGAATCTTGGCTAGAAGATCGAAACGTCACGTGTAAATGTGTTTTTATATTAATTAAGTGCAGTCTTGTTCAGCATTGTTTATATATATATATATATATATATATATATATATATATATATATATATATATATATATATATATATATAATATAGTTATATATATATATATATATATATATATATATATATATATATATATATATATATATATATATATATCGGGTGTTGCAAAATAAGTGTTACAACTCTTGGGAGGTGACTCCTGCCACTGAGACAAGAAAAAAAGTTCTCTTCAACTTTCTGCTATCGGACATAGTTTCAGATCTACAAGGTGCCGAAAGCGTGGGAAAATGACTTTCGGACGCCAATAGTTCGGAAACTATCCAACATAAAGAGGGCGGGTAAAA
This sequence comes from Thermobia domestica, assembly GCF_964235325.1. Taxonomy (NCBI): domain Eukaryota; kingdom Metazoa; phylum Arthropoda; class Insecta; order Zygentoma; family Lepismatidae; genus Thermobia; species Thermobia domestica. The sequence goes on along the minus strand of NC_137459.1, from coordinate 139,293,319 downwards.
AATTCACTGAAGAAGCCATACCTGCTCTATTGAATTTTGCATGTTTCACAATCCTACCGTGCACGCGCAAGGGATCCCCAAAAGGAACATAGGGAGTCCCGGATAATCTGCCAAATGAAACTTAGTCTAAATGAATATGAATTGATAGGCTTTCTACCAGGTAACTATAATTCGTTTGTCTTAAGTCGATATCTGGAACAAATACAAAATGGCGGACACCTTTATGTCCGTTGTGTGTGGTTGCATAATCGCCAGGTACGGATGCTGGCCAACAGTGACGTTCTGAGTATTAATTGTAGCGAATTTGTACTCAAATGCTCTAGAAAGACATCTGGAGTGTCTGTAGAGCATAACAGATGAAGCAGGGTGATTCACATGTGTGGAAACACTTAACGAAAAATGCCCAGAAATGCACTCATACTTAGTAAACGTGAGTTCAAAGCGTCGGAAATGTAAGGATTAGCGTCAAGAACATGAAAGCCATTACCAATTCACCAATAATGTTCCCTCAAACCGATCAATATGAAGTGCACGATTGCATACCAATAAGGATGCAACAACTGAGGCCAAGTTCAAATTGTGCAATGGACTCAGTAAGAAACTGGGTAAACTGGATGAATGTCACTAGTGGATCGCATGATCGATATTGAAATGTGGCCAATGTGTGTGTTGATATCAACATGTAGTTAATGAACAAATGTCAATATGTCCCACTACTGGCGGGACATCGTCCCACGTGCGAAAAATAGGAAAATAACAACTCGGGTCTTGAATCTGAGGCTGTGGGCTCCCAGTAGGATTGGAAACTACGACCACGCGAGCAAAAGCGAGCGCTCTAGCCCTGAGGTTCGAAGGAGCCTCACTTTCTCTGTATTCATTTTTTTGAGGAGTACCCACTTTGTTTGGCAAGCCCTCTTGTACAGCCTCCCGCCATACTTGTGTGTTTCATTTTGTTACTCCTACTGCACAGTTGTAAACAATCAGAGCTTTAAAACATTTCTTCCCATTTCTCATGTCGTTTTATTTTCCATATGTATGGTGTTCCAACGTCATATGTCTCAGAAGACGTGGGACATGATACAAGTTTGTTATTTTCACGCTCTATCAGAATTGGAACCATGCGTTAAGAGATTTCTTTTCATATGTGTCGACATTGGGACAATGTCCCAAAGAAAGAGGGACATTGATACAATCGTGTTCTAGTTACGTTCTACCAAAAGGTGCACCAGATGTTATAGCAGAATGTACAACGTTATTTTCCTAGTTTTCGCACGTGAGATGGTATCTCAGCAGTAGTGCGACATGTTGACATTTGTCCATTAGCTACATGTTGATATCAACACACACATTGGCCACATTTCAATATAGATCATGCGATCCCACTAGCGACATTTCTTTAGTTTACCCAGTGTCTTTGTGAGTTCATTGCACGATTTGAACTTGGCCTCAGTTGTTGCATCCTTATTGGTATGCAACCGTGCACTTCATATTGATCGGTTTGAGGGAATATTATTGGTGAATTGGCAATGGCTTTCATGTTCTTGACGCTAATCCTTACATTTCCGACGCTTTGAACTCACGTTTACTGAGTATGAGTGCATTTCTGGGCATTTTTCGTTAAGTGTTTCCACACATGTGAATCACCCTGCTTCATCTGTTATGCTCTACAGACACTCCAGATGTCTT